>NC_134433.1:1520312-1824375 GCF_030867145.1 Opisthocomus hoazin
AAGCTACGTTTGAAGTTTGAGGTGGCAAGACAAGCAAGCAGCCCCAGTCTCTGTGCCTCTGTGCGAGCAGTGCCATGGGCAGATGAGGCTGAGCAACAGCTTTCCAGGCTAGCTCTTTTTGTCTGCGGGCTATCTACAGACGTTCGCATTTTCCGGGCAGCTCTGCAGGAGGCCCCCTGCACGGACTCTCAACGATACGTTTGAAGTTTGAGGTGGCAAGACAAGCAAGCAGCCCCAGTCTCTGTGCCTCTGTGCGAGCAGTGCCATGGGCAGATGAGGCTGAGAAACAGCTTTCCAGGCTAGCTCTTTCTGGCTGCGAGCTATCTACAGACGTTCGCATTTTCAGAGCAGGGCTGACGGAGGGCCCCTGCACGGACCCCCCAAAGCTACGTTTGAAGTTTGAGGTGGCACAACAAGCAAGCAGCCCCAGTCTCTCTGCCTCTAAGCGAGCAGTGCCATGGGCAGATGAGGCTGAGCAACAGCTTTCCAGGCTAGCTCTTTTTGGCTGCGAGCTATCTGCAGACGTTCGCATTTTCAGAGCAGGACGGTCTCAGGCCCCCTGCACGGACCCCCAAAGCTACGTTTGAAGTGTGATGTGGCAAGACAAGCAAGCAGCCCCAGTCTCTGTGCCTCTGTGCGAGCAGTGCCATGGGCAGATGAGGCTGAGCAACAGCTTTCCAGGCTAGCTCTTTCTGGCTGCAAGCTATCTGCAGACGTTCGCATTTTCGGAGTAGGGCTGCCGGAGGCGCCCGGCATGGACCACCTAAGCTACGTTTGAAGTTTGAGGGGGCAAGACAAGCAAGCAGCCCCAGTCTCTGTGCCTCTGTGCGAGCAGTGCCATGGGCAGATGAGGCTGAGCAACAGCTTTCCAGGCTAGCTCTTTCTGGCTGCGAGCTATCTGAAGACATTCGCATTTTCAGAGCACGGCTGCGGGAGGACCCCTGTACGGACCCCCAAAGCTAGGTTTGGAGTTTGAGGTGGCAAGACAAGCAAGCAGCCCCAGTCTCTGTGCCTCTGTGCGAGCAGTGCCATGGGCAGATGAGGCTGAGCAACAGCTTTCCAGGCTACCTCTTTCTGGCTGCCAGCTATCTGCAGACGTTCGCATTTTCAGAGCACGGCTGCCGGAGGCCCCCTGCACGGACCCCCAAAGCTACGTTTGAAGTTTGAGTTGGCAAGACAAGCAAGCAGCCCCAGTCTCTGTGCCTCTATGCGAGCAGTGCCATGGGCAGATGAGGCTGAGCAACAGCTTTCCAGGCTAGATCTTTCTGGCTGCGAGCTATCTGCAGACGTTCGCATTTTCAGAGCAGGACTGCCTGAGGCACCCGGCATGGACCACCTAAGCTACGTTTGAAGTTTGAGGTGGCAAGACAAGCAAGCAGCCCCAGTTTCTGTGCCTCTGTGCGAGCAGTGCCATGGGCAGATGAGACTGAGCAACAGCTTTCCAGGCTAGCTCTTTCTGCCTGCGATCTATCTGCAGACGTTCGCATTTTCAGAGCAGGGCTGTCAAAATTGTCCGACAAGGAACCCCAAAGATACGTTTGAAGTTTGAGGGGGTAAGACAAGCAAGCAGCCCCAGTCTCTGTGCCTCAGTGCGAGCAGTGCCATGGGCAGATGAGGTTGAGCAACAGCTTTCCAGGCTAGCTCTTTCTGGCTGCGAGCTATCTGCAGACGTTCGCATTTTCAGAGCAGGGCTGTCGATAGTGTCCGACACGGAACCCCAAAGCTGTCGGGGCGAAGTTCTACCCCGAGGGTTGCTGTCCTGGAGAGACGGCGGAAGAATGCAGCCGACTCAATGTGAGTGATAAGCAAGCTTCGTTTATTACAGTTTGGTTACACAATTTATAGAGTGATTAATTAGCTACTACATATTGCAAAGTTAGAGCTCATTATTGGCTAGCCAGCTAATTGTCAACTCCGCCCATACTCCCTCATTCTTCTCCAGCTGCATCTTGTTTTTCACATTCTTGCTAACCGCAGAGTTGATTTGTTAAATTCCTTGTTCTGTCAAGGACACCGTGTGTTAAGCTTAAAATGGATTTTCTACAACAAGCAATTCGGTCGAGCCTTGCCATCCCCCCACACTTCCCCCTTTTTCTTTTTGGGCAAGCCAGACTTGACCAACTACTGCATGCATTGTCTTCTTTACACAACTAATTGCTATCCCTACTCCTAACATTAAAATTATGATATATAATAGCAAGCGCAAACCTTCCTTGATTAACCCCTTCAGCCATATAGGAATATTCCCAAATAACCTTTCTAACCAGTCATCCATGAACCCTTGTTCCTGTTGGTAATTCGCTGTTGATCCAGTTCTCAATCTTCAGTTCTTCTCCTCATCCAATTGACACACCGGCCGAGTCCATCTGGCAGGTATCCACTTCGGGCCTACAGGAGTAATGACACACATATAACCTCTACCTATATACTGTACGGCAGCAGGGCCTAACCATTGTCCGGATTCTGGGTCTTTATACATCACCCGCATTTTGGGTAATTCTTTGGGAGCCGTTCCGGCATGTATTCTCACAGGGGGTTCCTGGTGTCCCTCAAATATACACAAATAATTAAGCACAAACAGTGTTTTGTTAACCCTCTCACTAATATCTGATACATTTCCAAATTTGTTTAAATAATCCTTTAAGGTTTGATTCATCCGCTCTACGATGGCCTGACCGGTAGGTGAATGCGGAATTCCTGTGACGTGCTGAATGCCCCATTGCTGAACAAACTTTCTAATCTTTTCACTTTTATATGCTGGGCCGTTATCTGTCTTTATCTGTTTTGGTAGACCCATAACGGCAAAACAACTAGTGAGGTGCCTGGCTACATGGATAGCTTTCTCCCCCCTTTGTGCAGTGGCCCAGACAAAGTGACTGAAGGTATCAATGGTGACATGTAAATACTTCTGTTGACCAAATGACGGGACGTGCGTCACGTCCATTTGCCATATTTCATTCGGGCCGAGCCCTCGTGGGTTGACCCCTATTCCTAAACCAGGGCCATGATGACTACACTGTGGGCATGTTCTCACGATACCTCTTGCTTCTTCCGTTGTAATGCGAAATTGCTTTTGAAGGCCTCTAGCATTTTGGTGGAAAGCATTGTGTGATTCCCTAGCTTTCACAAACTCGTTAACTGGAGCGGTAATCATAACTAACTTATCTGCTCTTTGATTCCCTTCCCCAAGGCCAATGTCCCACATATGGCTCCGTATGTGTATGACTGCATAAGGGACCCTTCTCCCTCGTATTAGTGTATATAGTTGGCGAAACAACTGCCCAAGTCTGGTATTTTTGACCTCCTTAATTTGTGCATCCTCAATCCTCTGTAGCACCCCGGCCACATACAAGGAGTCAGTCACAATATTAAGTCGGTTTTCTAGCCACTTCCCCAGGGCCCACACCACCGCAGCGAGTTCTAAGGTTTGTAGCGAATCGCCACTGGCTGCCTCCAACAAGTGGTGGTGCCACTCATTGTTGACAAACCATGTGACTGCCGCCCTTTTTGACCTTTTTCCCGCATCGGTGAATACTGTTTGAGCCTCTTTCAAGGGGATTTCGCTGTACAGTGGCTGTTGAATCCATTCGTTATGACCGATCCATTGTACCAACGGTGATTTTAGGGGTGCTATTACAATTTCCAGGCCTGTGGTCAATAATGCCTCACAAAATTCTGAGCTATTTACCAAATACCAGTCAATGGTTTCCTTGTGCAGGGGAAGGTATATTGTTTTAACCTCTTGCCCTGTAACCTGCCATATGCGTTTTCGCCCTTTCTTAATCAACTCCGCTACTGATTCTACCCTAGTCTGTATCGATTTTCTTGGCTGAAGTCTAGGAAAAAACCATTCTAACACCCGTATTTCCTCTTTCACGCCCTTGCCTTCACCCTCCACCTCCCCCTTTTTCTTTTTAAATTGCGACAGGGCTCCTAATAGATGAGAATTTGTTAAAAATACACAAAAGTCAATAGGGAGGTCGGGGTCACGACGGTGAACGAAACGTGAGGCAATCTGGTCAGCAATTTGAGAGAGGATACGCTGCTGTTCCGACGTAAGTTGCACCGGTGTAGTTGGGTCTGTCCCACGTAGTAACGGTCAAAGGCTGTCCAACTGTGCGTTGGATATTCCGACGACAGGACGGATCCATTGGATGTCTCCCATCAGCCTCTGGGCATCATGTAGCGTGTTGATTGACGTGTTGAGTTGTAGTTTTTGTGGTTGAATCTGAGAGTCAGCAATCTTCCAGCCTAGATATAGCCATGGCGCTTTCGTTTGAATTTTTTCAACAGCTATTATTAAGCCATTCTCTCTCAGTGTCGTATGTAATAGCTGAACTTGTTCGGCGCTGAACTCCGACTCCTGCGCGAGCAGGATATCATCCATATAATGATAAATTAACGTGTGTGGCCATAATTTCCTTAAGGGTTGTAGTGCATTGTCCACATACAACTGGCACAGCGTGGGACTATTCTTCATCCCTTGTGGTAATACTGTCCATTCAAAACGCTGTGCTGGCGCCTCTTTGTTAACAGAGGGCAAAGTAAACGCGAAGCGTTGCATATCTTGCTCGTGTAATGCAATAGTAAAAAAGCAATCTTTTAAGTCCACTATCAACAGTCTCCAATGCTCTGGTAACATAGCGGGGTTAGGTAGTCCTGGCTGCAGCGCTCCCATCGATTGCATTTGAGTGTTAACTGCCCTTAAGTCATGTACTAGCCTAAATTTTCCAGATTTTTTCTTGATCACAAAAATTGGGGTATTCCAAGGGCTTGTCGATAAACGCAGATGCTTTTGGTCTAGTTGTTCTTGCACTATTTGATGAGCGGCGGCGAGGCTTTCCTGCTTTAACGGCCACTGCTCGACCCACACTGGTTCGTTCGTTATCCACTGCAATGGGATCGGGAAAGCCCAGGTTGCAGTGACCGTTACTGAAAAACCTTCTCGGTGGTTAGCACCACCCCCAATTGGTCAAGAACATCTCTTCCAATTAGACCATTCACTCCAGTCGGGAGGGGCATGACAGTGACTGGCACGGTCGCATGTCTGTTGTCTATGATTATCAAAATACGGTCCACGCTCCGTTGTACCGGAGTGCATCCTCCCACTCCTTCAACTCCTCGCTCCATTGGTCTCGTAGGCCATGTTTTAGGCCAGACCCCTTCTTCTACAATAGTTAAGTCAGCACCTGTATCCAACAGCAGCGAGAGGTGGATCTGTTGACCCCGGGCCTCTAGCGTAGCCATCGTAGTCGGTCGATGGTTCATCGACATGGTCAGAAATACTCCCGCTCCCGTTGAGCCAAATCCTCGGTCCTCCCGGGGGGTGGTGATTCTCGGGGAAATACCCGCAGTCAGGTGCGGCAGCGGTATCAATTGGGCAATTTTGCTGCCCGCTGGAATGTGTATTGGTGGAAACGATGTCTGAATAAGGATGCTAATAGTCCCAGTAAAATTGGCGTCAATGAGTCTTGGGATGACCGTCAAACCTTTTAGGCTTGTTGACGAGCGGCCGAGTAATAACGTTTCACATGCTTGTTTATTAATAATCACTGGTCCCTTTACATTGCTTGGTACTCGTTGGGGTCTTTGATCCAATAGGGTGACAGCTACTGCCGTTGCCACATCCATTCCGAGGCTGCCGGCTGTAGCTGGTTGTAACTGGCTGCTGATGTCGCTGTGGGCGTTTGTAAGTCGGCAGTCACTTGCTGCACTGCTGGAGCTGCTACTTGTGTCGGGGCGCGACGGCTCGACGCGCTCATCCGTCCGTTTCCCGACTTGAGACATATCTCAGTATTGTGATTGTTCGTACGGCAGTTCTCACACCACACCCTGGTGGCTTGACAATTATGTCTCATATGTCCTTCTCGCCCACATCGGTAACACTTAAAGTTTCGTGGCGGCTTCGGTCGTGCCTCCGCAGCATTAACTCGAAGGGGTTGCAGAGCGGCGAACACTTGCTGTTGGATTTGCTGTTGGGCTGTGAAGGCCTGTTGTTGGGCTTGAAGGATATCGCTTCCTAACTGTTTCATAGCCTCGACCAACATAGCTTGTGGTCCTACCGGTACCCTACTCATTCTATCCAACATTAGTTCTACCGTGGCATCAGCGGGTAAAGAACTTATGATGTTTCTAGTTTGAGTATTCGAATTCTGAATAACACACTGCCTCAGCAAAGCTGCCCTCATCCATTCCGGTACATCTGACTGTTCTATGGCACTAGTGAGGCGATCAATAAAGCGAGCAAAAGTTTCCTCCCTTCCTTGCTTAATGCCCATATAGGACGGCGAGGGCTGTGCGGTTTTAACGTGTTCAAGAGCAGCTCTAGCCGTACGCATAGCCTCCAAGCATCGCTGCGGCCCCATCTGCAGTTGTGCCCTGATAGTGACAAAAGGACCTGCCCCCATCAGTTGTTCTACTGTTACGCCTCGCAGCGGATCGCCCTGCTCCCACGGTGTTTGAGCGGACGCTTCACAATATCGCTGCCAATGGGCCTGCCACAACAAGAACTGCGACTGAGTCATAATCATTCGCATAATAACCTTAATATCCTCAGGACAAAGCACAGCACCCCCCCATATATAATTCAACATCTGCTTAGATGGCTCGCCGTGCAAACCTGATTCATTCACCGTGTTCCGTAACTGTGACAACAATTTCCAGCCTAACGGAGCATGATTACCATGATAATCCCCATGCGCATCTTCTTCAAACGCTACCGGAAAGGCCAAGGGGAGAAATTCCCCTGCCTCAGACGCTTCGTCTGCCACCTTCCTCCAATTAATACCCATCGGTCTCCTACAGGTCCCACTATCCTTTCCCGTTTCTTTATTCCCTTGCTCCCCCTTTCCTTGCTCCATCCCTTGCTGCTCCACCTTCCGCCCTATCCCTAACTCCTGTTCTTCCTCAGCCTCTTGATTGTTACTAGACCCTTCCATCGTCACCTTCACTTTTTCCCAGCACGGAGGCTCCGGGACCTTACTTGTACTAAATAATAAGGCATTGTCTCCAGGGGGTGCCGTGGTTCCACTAGAAAACAAGGAACATCCCGCCTACGGCGGGGGGGCTGACGGCTCTACCTTTTCCAACTTCTGAGTAACAACGGCCGCAAGGTTTTTCTCAACTTTATACCCCTTAATGCAATTGATAACCTCCCGCCACGGCTTCATTAACTTTTTACCTATCTTGTCATCATCAATCACCATATCCCATAACACGTCTCCAAAATCTCTCCACTCCTTCTCCTCAAACAACAAATCTGCAGTCTTAAAAAATCCCTTGAGCTTACCGGTTGCCACTAGACCCGCTAGCTGTTTAATACAACCAAGCTCTACTCCCCGCTTTTCTAAAAAGCGCTGTAATAACTCTAGGGCTACTTCCTTATCCATACCTTTAACAATAAGCCTTTATCCTTTAACAACAATTAAAAACATATACCTGCCGAAGCGATATCCTTGCAGCCCTTAACCTGTAGCCCTTGCGGTGGCGAGCGTACGCAAAATCACGTAGTCAGGCTCCTAAGTCGACATACCACAGCGCAGTGTTCGGTCGCTTCTGCCCCCTGGTCGCTGCTCCCAGTGCCCCGCTCCTTGCCGCTGCTCCAGGTCGCTATTCGGGCGCCAGATGTCGGGGCGAAGTTCTACCCCGAGGGTTGCTGTCCTGGAGAGACGGCGGAAGAATGCAGCCGACTCAATGTGAGTGATAAGCAAGCTTCGTTTATTACAGTTTGGTTACACAATTTATAGAGTGATTAATTAGCTACTACATATTGCAAAGTTAGAGCTCATTATTGGCTAGCCAGCTAATTGTCAACTCCGCCCATACTCCCTCATTCTTCTCCAGCTGCATCTTGTTTTTCACATTCTTGCTAACAGCAGAGTTGATTTGTTAAATTCCTTGTTCTGTCAAGGACACCGTGTGTTAAGCTTAAAATGGATTTTCTACAACAAGCAATTCGGTCGAGCCTTGCCATCCCCCCACACAAAGATACGTTTGAAGTTTGAGGTGGCGAGACAAGCAAGCAGCCCCAGTCTCTGTGCCTCTGTGCGAGCAGTGCCATGGGCAGATGAGGCTGAGCAACAGCTTTCCAGGCTAGCTCTTTCTGCCTGCAAGCTATCTGCAGACGTTCGCATTTTCAGAGCAGGGCTGTCGATAGTGTCCGACACGGAACCCCAAAGCTACGTTTGAAGTTTGAGGTGGCGAGACAAGCAAGCAGCCCCAGTCTCTGTGCCTCTGTGCGAGCAGTGCCATGGGCAGATGAGACTGAGCAACAGCTTTCCAGGCTAGCTCTTTCTGGCTGCGAGCTATCTGCAGACGTTCGCATTTTCATAGAAGGGCTGCCGGAGGCGCCCGGCACGGACCCCCAAAGATACATTTGAAGTTTGAGGGGGCAAGACAAGCAAGCAGCCCCAGTCTCTGTGCCTCTGTGCGAGCAGTGCCAAGGGCAGATGAGGCTGAGCAACAGCTTTCCAGGCTAGCTCTTTCTGCCTGCGAGCTATCTGCAGACGTTCGCATTTTCAGAGCAGGGCTGCCGGAGGCGCCCGGAATGGAACACCTAAGTTACGTTTGAAATTTGAGGGGGCAAGACAAGCAAGCAGCCCCTGTCTCTGTGCCTCTGTGCGAGCAGTGCCATGGGCAGATGAGGCTGAGCAACAGCTTTCCAGGCTAGCACTTTCTGGCTGCGAGCTATCTGCAGACGTTCGCATTTTGGGAGTAGGGCTGCCAGAGGTGCCAGGCATGGACCACCTAAACTACGTTTGAGGTTTGAGGGGGCAAGACAAGCAAGCAGCCCCAGTCTCTGTGCCTCTGTGCGAGCAGTGCCATGGGCAGATGAGGCTGAGCAACAGCTTTCCAGGCTAGCTCTTTCTGCCTGCGAGCTATCTGCAGACATTCGCATTTTCAGAGCAGGGCTGTCAGAGGCCCCCTGCACGGACCCCCAAAGGTACGTTTGAAGTTTGAGTTGGCAAGACAAGCAAGCAGCCCCAGTCTCTGTGCCTCTATGCGAGCAGTGCCATGGGCAGATGAGGCTGAGCAACAACTTTCCAGGCTAGCTCTTTCTGGCTGCGAGCTATCTGCAGACGTTCGCATTTTGGGAGCAGGGCTGCCGGAGGCGCCCGGCATGGACCACCTAAGCTACGTTTGAAGTTTGAGGGGGCAAGACAAGCAAGCAGCCCCAGTCTCTGTGCCTCTGTGCGAGCAGTGCCATGGGCAGATGAGGCTGAGCAACAGCTTTCGAGGCTAGCTCTTTCTGGCTGCGAGCTATCTGCAGACATTCGCATTTTCAGAGCACGGCTGCGGGACGCCCCCTGCACGGACCCCCAAACTAGGTTTGAAGTTTGAGGGGGCAAGACAAGCAAGCAGCCCCAGTCTCTGTGCCTCTGTGCGAGCAGTGCCATGGGCAGATGAGGCTGAGCAACAGCTTTCCAGGCTAGCTCTTTCTGCCTGTGAGCTATCTGCAGACATTCGCATTTTCAGAGCAGGGGTGTCGGAACTGTCCGACAAGGAACCCTCAAGATATGTTTGAAGTTTGAGGTGGTAAGACAAGCAAGCAGCCCCAGTCTCTGTGCCTCTGTGCGAGCAGTGCCATGGGCAGATGAGGCTGAGCAACAGCTTTCCAGGCTAGCTCTTTCTGGCTGCGATCTATCTGCAGACATTAGAATTATCAGAGCAGGGCTGCTAGAGGCCCCTTGCACGGACACCCAAAGCTACGTTTGAAGTTTGAGAGGGCAAGACAAGCAAGCAGCCCCAGTCTCTGTGTCTCTGTGTGAGCAGTGCCATGGGAAGATGAGGCTGAGAAATAGCTTTCCATGCTAGCCCTTGCTGGCTGCGAGCTCTCTGCACACGTTCGCTTTTTCACAGCAGGGCTGCCATAAGAGCCCGGCACGGAACACCTAAGATACGTTTGAAGTGTGAGGTGGCAAGACAAGCAAGCAGCCCCAGTCTCTGTGCCTCTGTGCGAGCAGTGCCATGGGCAGGTGAGGCTGAGCAACAGCTTTCCAGGCTAGCTCTTTCTGGCTGAGAGCTATCTGCAGACGTTCGCATTTTCAGAGCAGGGTTGACGGAGGGCCCCTGCACGGACTCCCAAAGCTACGTTTGAAGTTTGAGGTGGTAAGACAAGCAAGCAGCCCCTGTTTCTGTGCTTCTGTGCGAGCAGTGCCATGGGCAGATGAGGCTGAGCAACAGCTTTCCAGGCTAGCTCTTTCTGGCTACGAGCTATCTGCAGACGTTCGCATTTTCAGAGCAGGGCTGTCGGAATTGTCCGACAAGGAACCCCAAAGATACGTTTGAAGTTTGAGAGGGCAAGACAAGCAAGCAGCCCCAGTTTCTGTGCCTCTGTGCGAGCAGTGCCATGGGCAGATGAGGCTGAGCAACAGCTTTCCAGGCTAGCTCTTTCTGCCTGTGAGCTATCTGCAGACATTCCAATTTTTGAAGCAGTGCTGCCGGAGGTGTCCTGCACGGACCACCTAAGCTAAGTTTGAAGTTGTAGTGGACAAGACAAGCAACCAGCCCCAGTCTCTGTGCCTCTGTGCGAGCAGTGCCATTGGCAGATGAGGCTGAGCAACAGCTTTCCAGGCTAGCTCTTTCTGCCTGCGAGTTATCTGCCAACGTTTGCATTGTCAGAGCCGGGCTGTCGATAGTGTCTGACACGGAACCCCAAAGCTACGTTTGAAGTTTGAGGGGGCAAGACAAGCAAGCAGCCCCAGTCTCTGGGCCTCAGTGCGAGCAGTGCCATGGGCAGATGAGGCTGAGCAACAGCTTTCCAGGCTAGCTCTTTCTGGCTGCGAGCTCTCTGCAGACGTTCGCATTTTGGGAGAAGGGCTGCCAGAGGCGCCTGGAACGCACCACCTAAGTTGCGTTTGAAGTTTGAGGGGGCAAGACAAGCAAGCAGCCCCAGTCTCTGTGCCTCTGTGCGAGCAGTGCGATGGGCAGATGAGGCTGAGCAACAGCTTTCCAGGCTAGCTCTTTCTGGCTGCGAACTATCTGTAAACATTCGCATTTTCAGAGCAGGGTTGCCGGAGGCCCCCTGCACGAACCCCCAAAGCTACGTTTGAAGTTTGAGGGGGCAAGACAAGCAAGCAGCCCCAGTCTCTGTGCCTCAGTGCGAGCAGTGCCATGGGCAGATGAGGCTGAGCAACAGCTTTCCAGGCTAGCTATTTCTGGCTAAGAGCTATCTGCACACGTTCGCTTTTTCACAGCAGTGCTGCTATAAGATCCCGGCACGGAACACCTAAGATACGTTTGAAGTGTGAGGTGGCAAGACAAGCAAGCAGCCCCAGTCTCTGTGCCTCTGTGCGAGCAGTGCCATGGGCAGATGAGGCTGAGCAAAACCTTTCCAGGCTAGCTCTTTCTACCTCTGAGCTATCTGCAGACGTTCACATTTGCGGAGCAGGGCTGCCGGAGGCGCCCTTAATGGACCACCTAAGATACGTTTGAAGTTTGAGGTGACAAGACAAGCAAGCAGCCGCAGTCTCTGTGCCTCTGTGCGAGCAGTGCCATGGGCAGATGAGGCTGAGAAACAGCTTTCCAGGCTTGCCATTTCTGGCTGCCAGCTATGTACAGACGTTCGCATTTTCAGAGCAGGGATGACGGAGGGCCCCTGCACGGAACCCCAAAGCTACTTTCGAAGTTTGAGGTGGCAAGACAAGCAAGCAGCCCCAGTCTCTGTGCCTCTATGCGAGCAGTGCCATGGGCAGATGAGGCTGAGCAAGAGCTTTCCAGGCTAGCTCTTTCTGGCGGCGAGCTATCTGCAGACGTTCGCATTTTCAGAGCGGGACTGCCTGAGGCACCCGGCATGGACCACCTAAGCTATGTTTGAAGTTTGAGGTGGCAAGAGAAGCAAACACCCCCAGTTTCTGTGCCTCTGTGCGAGCAGTTCCATGGGCAGATGAGGGTGAGCAACAGTTTTCCAGGCTAGCTCTTTCTGCCTGCGAGCTATCTGCAGACATTCGCATTTTCAGAGCAGGGCTGCGGGAGGCCCCCTGCACGGACCCCCAAAGCTAAGTTTGAAGTTTGAGGTGGCAAGACAAGCAAGCAGCCCCAGTCTCTGTGCATCTTTGCGAGCTGTGCCATGGGCTGATGAGGCTGAGCAACAGCTTTCCAGGCAAGCTCTTTCTGGCTGCGATTTATCTGCAGACGTTCGCATTTTCGGAGCAGCACTGCCGGAGGCCCCCGGCATGGAACCCCTCAGCTATGTTTGAAGTTTGAGGTGGGAAGACAATCAAGCAGCCCCAGTCTCTGTGCCTCTGTGCGAGCAGTGCCATGGGCAGATGAGGCTGAACAACAGCTTTCCAGGCTAGCTCTTTCTACCTCTGAGGTATATGCAGACGTTCGCATTTTAGGAGAAGGGCTGCCGCACGCCCACTTCACGGACCCCCAAAGATACGTTTCAAGTTTGAGGTGGCAAGAAAAGCAAGCAGCCCCAGTCTCTGTGCCTCTGTGCAAGCAGTGCCATGGGCAGGTGAGGCTGAGCAACAGCTTTCCAGGCTAGCTCTTTCTGGCTGAGAGCTATCTGCAGACATTCTCATTTTCAGAGCAGGGCTGACGGAGGGCCCCTGCACGGACTCCCAAAGATAGGTTTGAAGTTTGAGGTGGCAAGACAAGCAAGCAGCCCCAGTTTCTGTGCCTCTGTGCGAGCAGTGCCATGGGCAGATGAGGCTGAGCAACAGCTTTCCAGGCTAGCTCTTTCTGGCTGCGAGCTATCTGCAGACGTTCGCATTTTCAGAGCAGGGCTGTCGGAATTGTCCGACAAGGAACCCCAAAGATACGTTTGAAGTTTCAGAGGGCAAGACAAGTAAGCAGCCCCAGTCTCTGTGCCTCAGTGCGAGCAGTGCCATGGGCACATGAGGCTGAGCAACAGCTTTCCAGGCTAGCTCTTCCTGGCTGCGAGCTCTCTGCAGACGTTCGCATTTTGGGAGCAGGGCTGCCGGAGGCGCCCGGAACGCACCACCTAAGTTGCATTTGAAGTTTGAGGGGGCAAGACAAACAAGCAGCCCCAGTCTCTGTGCCTCTGTGCGAGCAGTGCCATGGGCAGATGAGGCTGAGCAACAGCTTTCCAGGCTAGCTCTTTCTGGCTGAGAGCTATCTGCACACGTTCGCTTTTTCACAGCAGTGCTGCTATAAGATCCCGGCACGGAACACCTAAGATACGTTTGAAGTGTGAGGTGGCAAGACAAGCAAGTAGCCCCAGTCTCTGTGCCTCTGTGCGAGCAGTGCCATGGGCAGATGAGGCTGAGCAAAACCTTTCCAGGCTAGCTCTTTCTACCTCTGAGCTATATGCAGACGTTCTCATTTTGGGAGAAGGGCTGCCGGACGCCCACTGCACGGACCACCTAAGCTGCGTTTGAATTTTGAGGTGGCAAGACAAGCAAGCAGCCCCAGTCTCTGTGCCTCTGTGCGAGCAGTGCCATGGGCAGATGAGGCTGAGCAACAGCTTTCCAAGCTAGATTTTTCTGCCTGCGAGCTATCTGCAGACATTCGCATTTTCAGAGCAGGGCTGCCGGAGTTGCCCGTCATGGACCGCCTAACCTACGTTTGAAGTTTGAGGGGGCAAGACAAGCAAGCAGCCCCAGTCTCTGTGCCTCTGTGCGAGCAGTGCCATGGGCAGATGAGGCTGAGCAACAGCTTTCCAGGCTAGCCCTTTCGGCCTGCGAGCTATCTGCAGACATTCGCATTTTCAGAGCAGGGCTGCCGGAGGCCCCCTGCACGGACCCCCAAAGATACGTTTGAAGTTTGAGTTGGCAAGACCAGCAAGCAGCCCCAGTCTCTGTGCCTCTGTGCGAGCAGTGCCATGGGCAGGTGAGGCTGAGCAACAGATTTCCAGGCTAGCTCTTTCTGGCTGCGAGCTATCTGCAGACGTTCGCATTTTCAGAGCAGGGCTGACGGAGGGACCCTGCACGGACCCCCAAAGCTACGTTTGAAGTTTGAGGTGGCAAGACAAGAAAGCAGCCCCAGTCTCTATGCCTCTATGCGAGCAGTGCCATGGGCAGATGAGGCTGAGAAACAGTTTTCCAGGCTAGCTCTTTCTGCCTGCGAGCTATATGCAGACGTTCACATTTTGGGAGAGCAGGGCTGCCGGACACCCACTTCACGGACACCCAAAGATACGTTTGAAGTTTGAGCTGGCAAGAAAAGCAAGCAGCCCCAGTCTCTGTGCCTCTGTGCGAGCAGTGCCATGGGCAGATGAGGCTGAGCAAAAACTTTCCAGGCTAGCTCTTTCTGCCTGCGAGCTATCTGCAGACGTTCGCATTTTCAGACCAGGACGGTCACAAGCCCCCTACACGGACCCCCAAATCTACGTTTGAAGTGTGAGGTCGCAAGACAAGCAAGCAGCCCCAGTCTCTGTGCCTCTGTGCGAGCAGTGCCATGGGCAGATGAGGCTGAGCAACAGCTTTCCAGGCTAGCTCTTTCTGGCTGCGAGCTATCTGCAGACGTTCGCATTTTGGGAGCAGGGCTGCCGGAGGCGCCCGGTATGTACCACCTACGCTACGTTTGAAGTTTGAAGGGGCAAGACAAGCAAGAAGCCCCAGTCTCTGTGCCTCTATGCGAGCAGTGCCATGGGCAGATGAGGCTGAGAAACAGCTTTCCAGGATAGCTCTTTCTGCCTGCGAGCTATATGCAGACATTCGCATTTTCGGAGCAGGGCTGCCGTAGTTGCCCGTCATGGACCGCCTAACCTACGTTTGAAGTTTGAGGTGGCGAGACAAGCAAGCAGCCCCAGTCTCTGTGCCTCAGTGCGAGCAGTGCCATGGGCAGATGAGGCTGAGCAACAGCTTTCCAGGCTAGCTCTTTCGGCCTGCGAGCTATCTGCAGACATTCGCATTTTCAGAGCAGGGCTGCCGGAGGCCCACTTCACGGACCCCCAAAGATACGTTTGAAGTTTGAGGTGGCAAGACAAGCAAGCAGCCCCAGTCTCTGTGCCTCTGTGCGAGCAGTGCCATGGGCAGGTGAGGCTGAGCAACAGCTTTCCAGGCTAGCTCTTTCTGCCTGCGAGCTATCTGCAGACGTTCGCATTTTCAGAGCAGGGCTGCCGGAGGCGCCCGGAATGGAACACCTAAGTTACGTTTGAAATTTGAGGGGGCAAGACAAGCAAGCAGCCCCTGTCTCTGTGCCTCTGTGCGAGCAGTGCCATGGGCAGATGAGGCTGAGCAACAGCTTTCCAGGCTAGCACTTTCTGGCTGCGAGCTATCTGCAGACGTTCGCATTTTGGGAGTAGGGCTGCCGGAGTTGCCAGGCATGGACCACCTAAACTACGTTTGAGGTTTGAGGGGGCAAGACAAGCAAGCAGCCCCAGTCTCTGTGCCTCTGTGCGAGCAGTGCCATGGGCAGATGAGGCTGAGCAACAGCTTTCCAGGCTAGCTCTTTCTGCCTGCGAGCTATCTGCAGACATTCGCATTTTCAGAGCAGGGCTGTCAGAGGCCCCCTGCACGGACCCCCAAAGGTACGTTTGAAGTTTGAGTTGGCAAGACAAGCAAGCAGCCCCAGTCTCTGTGCCTCTATGCGAGCAGTGCCATGGGCAGATGAGGCTGAGCAACAACTTTCCAGGCTAGCTCTTTCTGGCTGCGAGCTATCTGCAGACGTTCGCATTTTGGGAGCAGGGCTGCCGGAGGCGCCCGGCATGGACCACCTAAGCTACGTTTGAAGTTTGAGGGGGCAAGACAAGCAAGCAGCCCCAGTCTCTGTGCCTCTGTGCGAGCAGTGCCATGGGCAGATGAGGCTGAGCAACAGCTTTCGAGGCTAGCTCTTTCTGGCTGCGAGCTATCTGCAGACATTCGCATTTTCAGAGCACGGCTGCGGGACGCCCCCTGCACGGACCCCCAAACTAGGTTTGAAGTTTGAGGGGGCAAGACAAGCAAGCAGCCCCAGTCTCTGTGCCTCTGTGCGAGCAGTGCCATGGGCAGATGAGGCTGAGCAACAGCTTTCCAGGCTAGCTCTTTCTGCCTGTGAGCTATCTGCAGACATTCGCATTTTCAGAGCAGGGGTGTCGGAACTGTCCGACAAGGAACCCTCAAGATATGTTTGAAGTTTGAGGTGGTAAGACAAGCAAGCAGCCCCAGTCTCTGTGCCTCTGTGCGAGCAGTGCCATGGGCAGATGAGGCTGAGCAACAGCTTTCCAGGCTAGCTCTTTCTGGCTGCGATCTATCTGCAGACATTAGAATTATCAGAGCAGGGCTGCTAGAGGCCCCTTGCACGGACACCCAAAGCTACGTTTGAAGTTTGAGAGGGCAAGACAAGCAAGCAGCCCCAGTCTCTGTGTCTCTGTGTGAGCAGTGCCATGGGAAGATGAGGCTGAGAAATAGCTTTCCATGCTAGCCCTTGCTGGCTGCGAGCTCTCTGCACACGTTCGCTTTTTCACAGCAGGGCTGCCATAAGAGCCCGGCACGGAACACCTAAGATACGTTTGAAGTGTGAGGTGGCAAGACAAGCAAGCAGCCCCAGTCTCTGTGCCTCTGTGCGAGCAGGCCCATGGGCAGATGAGGCTGAAAAACAGCTTTCCAGGCTAGCTCTTTCTACGTCTGAGCTATATGCAGACGTTCGCATTTTCGGAGTAGGGCTGCCGGACGCCTACTTCACGGACCCCCAAAGATACTTTTGAAGTTTGAGGTGGCAAGAAAAGCAAGCAGCCCCAGTCTCTGTGCCTCTGTGCGAGCAGTGCCATGGGCAGGTGAGGCTGAGCAACAGCTTTCCAGGCTAGCTCTTTCTGGCTGAGAGCTATCTGCAGACGTTCGCATTTTCAGAGCAGGGTTGACGGAGGGCCCCTGCACGGACTCCCAAAGCTACGTTTGAAGTTTGAGGTGGTAAGACAAGCAAGCAGCCCCTGTTTCTGTGCTTCTGTGCGAGCAGTGCCATGGGCAGATGAGGCTGAGCAACAGCTTTCCAGGCTAGCTCTTTCTGGCTACGAGCTATCTGCAGACGTTCGCATTTTCAGAGCAGGGCTGTCGGAATTGTCCGACAAGGAACCCCAAAGATACGTTTGAAGTTTGAGAGGGCAAGACAAGCAAGCAGCCCCAGTTTCTGTGCCTCTGTGCGAGCAGTGCCATGGGCAGATGAGGCTGAGCAACAGCTTTCCAGGCTAGCTCTTTCTGCCTGTGAGCTATCTGCAGACATTCCAATTTTTGAAGCAGTGCTGCCGGAGGTGTCCTGCACGGACCACCTAAGCTAAGTTTGAAGTTGTAGTGGACAAGACAAGCAACCAGCCCCAGTCTCTGTGCCTCTGTGCGAGCAGTGCCATTGGCAGATGAGGCTGAGCAACAGCTTTCCAGGCTAGCTCTTTCTGCCTGCGAGTTATCTGCCAACGTTTGCATTGTCAGAGCCGGGCTGTCGATAGTGTCTGACACGGAACCCCAAAGCTACGTTTGAAGTTTGAGGGGGCAAGACAAGCAAGCAGCCCCAGTCTCTGGGCCTCAGTGCGAGCAGTGCCATGGGCGGATGAGGCTGAGCAACAGCTTTCCAGGCTAGCTCTTTCTGGCTGCGAGCTCTCTGCAGACGTTCGCATTTTGGGAGAAGGGCTGCCAGAGGCGCCCGGAACGCACCACCTAAGTTGCGTTTGAAGTTTGAGGGGGCAAGACAAGCAAGCAGCCCCAGTCTCTGTGCCTCTGTGCGAGCAGTGCGATGGGCAGATGAGGCTGAGCAACAGCTTTCCAGGCTAGCTCTTTCTGGCTGCGAACTATCTGCAAACATTCGCATTTTCAGAGCAGGGTTGCCGGAGGTCCCCTGCACGAACCCCCAAAGCTACGTTTGAGGTTTGAGGGAGCAAGACAAGCAAGCAGCCCCAGTCTCTGTGCCTCAGTGCGAGCAGTGCCATGGGCAGATGAGGCTGAGCAACAGCTTTCAAGGCTAGCTATTTCTGGCTAAGAGCTATCTGCACACGTTCGCTTTTTCACAGCAGTGCTGCTATAAGATCCCGGCACGGAACACCTAAGATACGTTTGAAGTGTGAGGTGGCAAGACAAGCAAGCAGCCCCAGTCTCTGTGCCTCTGTGCGAGCAGTGCCATGGGCAGATGAGGCTGAGCAAAACCTTTCCAGGCTAGCTCTTTCTACCTCTGAGCTATCTGCAGACGTTCACATTTGCGGAGCAGGGCTGCCGGAGGCGCCCTTAATGGACCACCTAAGATACGTTTGAAGTTTGAGGTGACAAGACAAGCAAGCAGCCGCAGTCTCTGTGCCTCTGTGCGAGCAGTGCCATGGGCAGATGAGGCTGAGAAACAGCTTTCCAGGCTTGCCATTTCTGGCTGCCAGCTATGTACAGACGTTCGCATTTTCAGAGCAGGGATGACGGAGGGCCCCTGCACGGAACCCCAAAGCTACTTTCGAAGTTTGAGGTGGCAAGACAAGCAAGCAGCCCCAGTCTCTGTGCCTCTATGCGAGCAGTGCCATGGGCAGATGAGGCTGAGCAAGAGCTTTCCAGGCTAGCTCTTTCTGGCGGCGAGCTATCTGCAGACGTTCGCATTTTCAGAGCGGGACTGCCTGAGGCACCCGGCATGGACCACCTAAGCTATGTTTGAAGTTTGAGGTGGCAAGACAAGCAAACACCCCCAGTTTCTGTGCCTCTGTGCGAGCAGTTCCATGGGCAGATGAGGGTGAGCAACAGTTTTCCAGGCTAGCTCTTTCTGCCTGCGAGCTATCTGCAGACATTCGCATTTTCAGAGCAGGGCTGCGGGAGGCCCCCTGCACGGACCCCCAAAGCTAAGTTTGAAGTTTGAGGTGGCAAGACAAGCAAGCAGCCCCAGTCTCTGTGCATCTTTGCGAGCTGTGCCATGGGCTGATGAGGCTGAGCAACAGCTTTCCAGGCAAGCTCTTTCTGGCTGCGATTTATCTGCAGACGTTCGCATTTTCGGAGCAGCACTGCCGGAGGCCCCCGGCATGGAACCCCTCAGCTATGTTTGAAGTTTGAGGTGGGAAGACAATCAAGCAGCCCCAGTCTCTGTGCCTCTGTGCGAGCAGTGCCATGGGCAGATGAGGCTGAACAACAGCTTTCCAGGCTAGCTCTTTCTACCTCTGAGGTATATGCAGACGTTCGCATTTTAGGAGAAGGGCTGCCGCACGCCCACTTCAGGGACCCCCAAAGATACGTTTCAAGTTTGAGGTGGCAAGAAAAGCAAGCAGCCCCAGTCTCTGTGCCTCTGTGCAAGCAGTGCCATGGGCAGGTGAGGCTGAGCAACAGCTTTCCAGGCTAGCTCTTTCTGGCTGAGAGCTATCTGCAGACATTCTCATTTTCAGAGCAGGGCTGACGGAGGGCCCCTGCACGGACTCCCAAAGATAGGTTTGAAGTTTGAGGTGGCAAGACAAGCAAGCAGCCCCAGTTTCTGTGCCTCTGTGCGAGCAGTGCCATGGGCAGATGAGGCTGAGCAACAGCTTTCCAGGCTAGCTCTTTCTGGCTGCGAGCTATCTGCAGACGTTTGCATTTTCAGAGCAGGGCTGTCGGAATTGTCCGACAAGGAACCCCAAAGATACGTTTGAAGTTTCAGAGGGCAAGACAAGTAAGCAGCCCCAGTCTCTGTGCCTCAGTGCGAGCAGTGCCATGGGCACATGAGGCTGAGCAACAGCTTTCCAGGCTAGCTCTTCCTGGCTGCGAGCTCTCTGCAGACGTTCGCATTTTGGGAGCAGGGCTGCCGGAGGCGCCCGGAACGCACCACCTAAGTTGCATTTGAAGTTTGAGGGGGCAAGACAAACAAGCAGCCCCAGTCTCTGTGCCTCTGTGCGAGCAGTGCCATGGGCAGATGAGGCTGAGCAACAGCTTTCCAGGCTAGCTCTTTCTGGCTGAGAGCTATCTGCACACGTTCGCTTTTTCACAGCAGTGCTGCTATAAGATCCCGGCACGGAACACCTAAGATACGTTTGAAGTGTGAGGTGGCAAGACAAGCAAGTAGCCCCAGTCTCTGTGCCTCTGTGCGAGCAGTGCCATGGGCAGATGAGGCTGAGCAAAACCTTTCCAGGCTAGCTCTTTCTACCTCTGAGCTATATGCAGACGTTCTCATTTTGGGAGAAGGGCTGCCGGACGCCCACTGCACGGACCACCTAAGCTGCGTTTGAATTTTGAGGTGGCAAGACAAGCAAGCAGCCCCAGTCTCTGTGCCTCTGTGCGAGCAGTGCCATGGGCAGATGAGGCTGAGCAACAGCTTTCCAAGCTAGATTTTTCTGCCTGCGAGCTATCTGCAGACATTCGCATTTTCAGAGCAGGGCTGCCGGAGTTGCCCGTCATGGACCGCCTAACCTACGTTTGAAGTTTGAGGGGGCAAGACAAGCAAGCAGCCCCAGTCTCTGTGCCTCTGTGCGAGCAGTGCCATGGGCAGATGAGGCTGAGCAACAGCTTTCCAGGCTAGCCCTTTCGGCCTGCGAGCTATCTGCAGACATTCGCATTTTCAGAGCAGGGCTGCCGGAGGCCCCCTGCACGGACCCCCAAAGATACGTTTGAAGTTTGAGGTGGCAAGACCAGCAAGCAGCCCCAGTCTCTGTGCCTCTGTGCGAGCAGTGCCATGGGCAGGTGAGGCTGAGCAACAGATTTCCAGGCTAGCTCTTTCTGGCTGCGAGCTATCTGCAGACGTTCGCATTTTCAGACCAGGACGGTCACAAGCCCCCTGCACGGACCCCCAAATCTACGTTTGAAGTGTGAGGTCGCAAGACAAGCAAGCAGCCCCAGTCTCTGTGCCTCTGTGCGAGCAGTGCCATGGGCAGATGAGGCTGAGCAACAGCTTTCCAGGCTAGCTCTTTCTGGCTGCGAGCTATCTGCAGACGTTCGCATTTTGGGAGCAGGGCTGCCGGAGGCGCCCGGTATGTACCACCTACGCTACGTTTGAAGTTTGAAGGGGCAAGACAAGCAAGAAGCCCCAGTCTCTGTGCCTCTATGCGAGCAGTGCCATGGGCAGATGAGGCTGAGAAACAGCTTTCCAGGATAGCTCTTTCTGCCTGCGAGCTATATGCAGACATTCGCATTTTCGGAGCAGGGCTGCCGTAGTTGCCCGTCATGGACCGCCTAACCTACGTTTGAAGTTTGAGGTGGCGAGACAAGCAAGCAGCCCCAGTCTCTGTGCCTCAGTGCGAGCAGTGCCATGGGCAGATGAGGCTGAGCAACAGCTTTCCAGGCTAGCTCTTTCGGCCTGCGAGCTATCTGCAGACATTCGCATTTTCAGAGCAGGGCTGCCGGAGGCCCACTTCACGGACCCCCAAAGATACGTTTGAAGTTTGAGGTGGCAAGACAAGCAAGCAGCCCCAGTCTCTGTGCCTCTGTGCGAGCAGTGCCATGGGCAGGTGAGGCTGAGCAACAGCTTTCCAGGCTAGCTCTTTCTGCCTGCGAGCTATCTGCAGACGTTCGCATTTTCAGAGCAGGGCTGCCGGAGGCGCCCGGAATGGAACACCTAAGTTACGTTTGAAATTTGAGGGGGCAAGACAAGCAAGCAGCCCCTGTCTCTGTGCCTCTGTGCGAGCAGTGCCATGGGCAGATGAGGCTGAGCAACAGCTTTCCAGGCTAGCACTTTCTGGCTGCGAGCTATCTGCAGACGTTCGCATTTTGGGAGTAGGGCTGCCGGAGTTGCCAGGCATGGACCACCTAAACTACGTTTGAGGTTTGAGGGGGCAAGACAAGCAAGCAGCCCCAGTCTCTGTGCCTCTGTGCGAGCAGTGCCATGGGCAGATGAGGCTGAGCAACAGCTTTCCAGGCTAGCTCTTTCTGCCTGCGAGCTATCTGCAGACATTCGCATTTTCAGAGCAGGGCTGTCAGAGGCCCCCTGCACGGACCCCCAAAGGTACGTTTGAAGTTTGAGTTGGCAAGACAAGCAAGCAGCCCCAGTCTCTGTGCCTCTATGCGAGCAGTGCCATGGGCAGATGAGGCTGAGCAACAACTTTCCAGGCTAGCTCTTTCTGGCTGCGAGCTATCTGCAGACGTTCGCATTTTGGGAGCAGGGCTGCCGGAGGCGCCCGGCATGGACCACCTAAGCTACGTTTGAAGTTTGAGGGGGCAAGACAAGCAAGCAGCCCCAGTCTCTGTGCCTCTGTGCGAGCAGTGCCATGGGCAGATGAGGCTGAGCAACAGCTTTCGAGGCTAGCTCTTTCTGGCTGCGAGCTATCTGCAGACATTCGCATTTTCAGAGCACGGCTGCGGGACGCCCCCTGCACGGACCCCCAAACTAGGTTTGAAGTTTGAGGGGGCAAGACAAGCAAGCAGCCCCAGTCTCTGTGCCTCTGTGCGAGCAGTGCCATGGGCAGATGAGGCTGAGCAACAGCTTTCCAGGCTAGCTCTTTCTGCCTGTGAGCTATCTGCAGACATTCGCATTTTCAGAGCAGGGGTGTCGGAACTGTCCGACAAGGAACCCTCAAGATATGTTTGAAGTTTGAGGTGGTAAGACAAGCAAGCAGCCCCAGTCTCTGTGCCTCTGTGCGAGCAGTGCCATGGGCAGATGAGGCTGAGCAACAGCTTTCCAGGCTAGCTCTTTCTGGCTGCGATCTATCTGCAGACATTAGAATTATCAGAGCAGGGCTGCTAGAGGCCCCTTGCACGGACACCCAAAGCTACGTTTGAAGTTTGAGAGGGCAAGACAAGCAAGCAGCCCCAGTCTCTGTGTCTCTGTGTGAGCAGTGCCATGGGAAGATGAGGCTGAGAAATAGCTTTCCATGCTAGCCCTTGCTGGCTGCGAGCTCTCTGCACACGTTCGCTTTTTCACAGCAGGGCTGCCATAAGAGCCCGGCACGGAACACCTAAGATACGTTTGAAGTGTGAGGTGGCAAGACAAGCAAGCAGCCCCAGTCTCTGTGCCTCTGTGCGAGCAGGCCCATGGGCAGATGAGGCTGAAAAACAGCTTTCCAGGCTAGCTCTTTCTACGTCTGAGCTATATGCAGACGTTCGCATTTTCGGAGTAGGGCTGCCGGACGCCTACTTCACGGACCCCCAAAGATACTTTTGAAGTTTGAGGTGGCAAGAAAAGCAAGCAGCCCCAGTCTCTGTGCCTCTGTGCGAGCAGTGCCATGGGCAGGTGAGGCTGAGCAACAGCTTTCCAGGCTAGCTCTTTCTGGCTGAGAGCTATCTGCAGACGTTCGCATTTTCAGAGCAGGGTTGACGGAGGGCCCCTGCACGGACTCCCAAAGCTACGTTTGAAGTTTGAGGTGGTAAGACAAGCAAGCAGCCCCTGTTTCTGTGCTTCTGTGCGAGCAGTGCCATGGGCAGATGAGGCTGAGCAACAGCTTTCCAGGCTAGCTCTTTCTGGCTACGAGCTATCTGCAGACGTTCGCATTTTCAGAGCAGGGCTGTCGGAATTGTCCGACAAGGAACCCCAAAGATACGTTTGAAGTTTGAGAGGGCAAGACAAGCAAGCAGCCCCAGTTTCTGTGCCTCTGTGCGAGCAGTGCCATGGGCAGATGAGGCTGAGCAACAGCTTTCCAGGCTAGCTCTTTCTGCCTGTGAGCTATCTGCAGACATTCCAATTTTTGAAGCAGTGCTGCCGGAGGTGTCCTGCACGGACCACCTAAGCTAAGTTTGAAGTTGTAGTGGACAAGACAAGCAACCAGCCCCAGTCTCTGTGCCTCTGTGCGAGCAGTGCCATTGGCAGATGAGGCTGAGCAACAGCTTTCCAGGCTAGCTCTTTCTGCCTGCGAGTTATCTGCCAACGTTTGCATTGTCAGAGCCGGGCTGTCGATAGTGTCTGACACGGAACCCCAAAGCTACGTTTGAAGTTTGAGGGGGCAAGACAAGCAAGCAGCCCCAGTCTCTGGGCCTCAGTGCGAGCAGTGCCATGGGCGGATGAGGCTGAGCAACAGCTTTCCAGGCTAGCTCTTTCTGGCTGCGAGCTCTCTGCAGACGTTCGCATTTTGGGAGAAGGGCTGCCAGAGGCGCCCGGAACGCACCACCTAAGTTGCGTTTGAAGTTTGAGGGGGCAAGACAAGCAAGCAGCCCCAGTCTCTGTGCCTCTGTGCGAGCAGTGCGATGGGCAGATGAGGCTGAGCAACAGCTTTCCAGGCTAGCTCTTTCTGGCTGCGAACTATCTGCAAACATTCGCATTTTCAGAGCAGGGTTGCCGGAGGTCCCCTGCACGAACCCCCAAAGCTACGTTTGAGGTTTGAGGGGGCAAGACAAGCAAGCAGCCCCAGTCTCTGTGCCTCAGTGCGAGCAGTGCCATGGGCAGATGAGGCTGAGCAACAGCTTTCAAGGCTAGCTATTTCTGGCTAAGAGCTATCTGCACACGTTCGATTTTTCACAGCAGTGCTGCTATAAGATCCCAGCACGGAACACCTAAGATACGTTTGAAGTGTGAGGTGGCAAGACAAGCAAGCAGCCCCAGTCTCTGTGCCTCTGTGCGAGCAGTGCCATGGGCAGATGAGGCTGAGCAAAACCTTTCCAGGCTAGCTCTTTCTACCTCTGAGCTATCTGCAGACGTTCACATTTGCGGAGCAGGGCTGCCGGAGGCGCCCTTAATGGACCACCTAAGATACGTTTGAAGTTTGAGGTGACAAGACAAGCAAGCAGCCGCAGTCTCTGTGCCTCTGTGCGAGCAGTGCCATGGGCAGATGAGGCTGAGAAACAGCTTTCCAGGCTTGCCATTTCTGGCTGCCAGCTATGTACAGACGTTCGCATTTTCAGAGCAGGGATGACGGAGGGCCCCTGCACGGAACCCCAAAGCTACTTTCGAAGTTTGAGGTGGCAAGACAAGCAAGCAGCCCCAGTTTCTGTGCCTCTGTGCGAGCAGTGCCATGGGCAGATGAGGCTGAGCAACAGCTTTCCAGGCTAGCTCTTTCTGGCTGCGAGCTATCTGCAGACGTTTGCATTTTCAGAGCAGGGCTGTCGGAATTGTCCGACAAGGAACCCCAAAGATACGTTTGAAGTTTCAGAGGGCAAGACAAGTAAGCAGCCCCAGTCTCTGTGCCTCAGTGCGAGCAGTGCCATGGGCACATGAGGCTGAGCAACAGCTTTCCAGGCTAGCTCTTCCTGGCTGCGAGCTCTCTGCAGACGTTCGCATTTTGGGAGCAGGGCTGCCGGAGGCGCCCGGAACGCACCACCTAAGTTGCATTTGAAGTTTGAGGGGGCAAGACAAACAAGCAGCCCCAGTCTCTGTGCCTCTGTGCGAGCAGTGCCATGGGCAGATGAGGCTGAGCAACAGCTTTCCAGGCTAGCTCTTTCTGGCTGAGAGCTATCTGCACACGTTCGCTTTTTCACAGCAGTGCTGCTATAAGATCCCGGCACGGAACACCTAAGATACGTTTGAAGTGTGAGGTGGCAAGACAAGCAAGTAGCCCCAGTCTCTGTGCCTCTGTGCGAGCAGTGCCATGGGCAGATGAGGCTGAGCAAAACCTTTCCAGGCTAGCTCTTTCTACCTCTGAGCTATATGCAGACGTTCTCATTTTGGGAGAAGGGCTGCCGGACGCCCACTGCACGGACCACCTAAGCTGCGTTTGAATTTTGAGGTGGCAAGACAAGCAAGCAGCCCCAGTCTCTGTGCCTCTGTGCGAGCAGTGCCATGGGCAGATGAGGCTGAGCAACAGCTTTCCAAGCTAGATTTTTCTGCCTGCGAGCTATCTGCAGACATTCGCATTTTCAGAGCAGGGCTGCCGGAGTTGCCCGTCATGGACCGCCTAACCTACGTTTGAAGTTTGAGGGGGCAAGACAAGCAAGCAGCCCCAGTCTCTGTGCCTCTGTGCGAGCAGTGCCATGGGCAGATGAGGCTGAGCAACAGCTTTCCAGGCTAGCCCTTTCGGCCTGCGAGCTATCTGCAGACATTCGCATTTTCAGAGCAGGGCTGCCGGAGGCCCCCTGCACGGACCCCCAAAGATACGTTTGAAGTTTGAGGTGGCAAGACCAGCAAGCAGCCCCAGTCTCTGTGCCTCTGTGCGAGCAGTGCCATGGGCAGGTGAGGCTGAGCAACAGATTTCCAGGCTAGCTCTTTCTGGCTGCGAGCTATCTGCAGACGTTCGCATTTTCAGAGCAGGGCTGACGGAGGGACCCTGCACGGACCCCCAAAGCTACGTTTGAAGTTTGAGGTGGCAAGACAAGAAAGCACCCCCAGTCTCTATGCCTCTATGCGAGCAGTGCCATGGGCAGATGAGGCTGAGAAACAGTTTTCCAGGCTAGCTCTTTCTGCCTGCGAGCTATATGCAGACGTTCACATTTTGGGAGAAGGGCTGCCGGACACCCACTTCACGGACACCCAAAGATACGTTTGAAGTTTGAGCTGGCAAGAAAAGCAAGCAGCCCCAGTCTCTGTGCCTCTGTGCGAGCAGTGCCATGGGCAGATGAGGCTGAGCAAAAACTTTCCAGGCTAGCTCTTTCTGCCTGCGAGCTATCTGCAGACGTTCGCATTTTCAGACCAGGACGGTCACAAGCCCCCTGCACGGACCCCCAAATCTACGTTTGAAGTGTGAGGTCGCAAGACAAGCAAGCAGCCCCAGTCTCTGTGCCTCTGTGCGAGCAGTGCCATGGGCAGATGAGGCTGAGCAACAGCTTTCCAGGCTAGCTCTTTCTGGCTGCGAGCTATCTGCAGACGTTCGCATTTTGGGAGCAGGGCTGCCGGAGGCGCCCGGTATGTACCACCTACGCTACGTTTGAAGTTTGAAGGGGCAAGACAAGCAAGAAGCCCCAGTCTCTGTGCCTCTATGCGAGCAGTGCCATGGGCAGATGAGGCTGAGCAACAGCTTTCCAGGCTAGCTCTTTCGGCCTGCGAGCTATCTGCAGACATTCGCATTTTCAGAGCAGGGCTGCCGGAGGCCCACTTCACGGACCCCCAAAGATACGTTTGAAGTTTGAGGTGGCAAGACAAGCAAGCAGCCCCAGTCTCTGTGCCTCTGTGCGAGCAGTGCCATGGGCAGGTGAGGCTGAGCAACAGCTTTCCAGGCTAGCTCTTTCTGCCTGCGAGCTATCTGCAGACGTTTGCATTTTCAGACCAGGATGGTCTCAAGCCCCCTGCACGGACCCCCAAATCTACGTTTGAAGTGTGAGGTGGCAAGACAAGCAAGCAGCCCCAGTCTCTGTGCCTCTGTGCGAGCAGTGCCATGGGCAGATGAGGCTGAACAACAGCTTTCCAGGCTAGCTCTTTCTACCTCTGAGGTATATGCAGACGTTCGCATTTTAGGAGAAGGGCTGCCGGAGGCGCCCGGCATGGACCACCTACGCTACGTTTGAAGTTTGAAGGGGCAAGACAAGCAAGAAGCCCCAGTCTCTGTGCCTCTATGCGAGCAGTGCCATGGGCAGATGAGGCTGAGAAACAGCTTTCCAGGCTAGCTCTTTCTGGCTGAGAGCTATCTGCACACGTTCGCTTTTTCACAGCAGTGCTGCTATAAGATCCCGGCACGGAACACCTAAGATACGTTTGAAGTGTGAGGTGGCAAGACAAGCAAGCAGCCCCAGTCTCTGTGCCTCTGTGCGAGCAGTGCCATGGGCAGATGAGGCTGAGCAAAACCTTTCCAGGCTAGCTCTTTCTACCTCTGAGCTATCTGCAGACGTTCGCATTTGCGGAGCAGGGCTGCCGGAGGCGCCCTTAATGGACCACCTAAGATACGTTTGAAGTTTGAGGTGACAAGACAAGCAAGCAGCCCCAGTCTCTGTGCCTCTGTGCGAGCAGTGCCATGGGCAGATGAGGCTGAGAAACAGCTTTCCAGGCTTGCCATTTCTGGCTGCCAGCTATGTACAGACGTTCGCATTTTCAGAGCAGGGCTGACGGAGGGCCCCTGCACGGAACCCCAAAGCTACGTTTGAAGTTTGAGGTGGCAAGACAAGCAAGCAGCCCCAGTCTCTGTGCCCCTATGCCAGCAGTGCCATGGGCAGATGAGGCTGAGCAACAGCTTTCCAGTATAGCTCTTTCTGGTTGCGAGCTATCTGCAGACGTTCGCATTTTCAGAGCAGGACTGCCTGAGGCACTCGGCATGGACCACCTAAGCTACGTTTGAAGTTTGAGGTGGCAAGACAAGCAAACACCCCCAGTTTCTGTGCCTCTGTGCGAGCAGTGCCATGGGCAGATGAGGGTGAGCAACAGCTTTCCAGGCTAGCTCTTTCTGCCTGCGAGCTATCTGCAGACATTCGCATTTTCAGAGCAGGGCTGCGGGAGGCCCCCTGCACGGACCCCCAAAGATACGTTTGAAGTTTGAGGTGGCAAGACAAGCAAGCATCCCCAGTCTCTGTGCCTCTTTGCGAGCTGTGCCATGGGCTGATGAGGCTGAGCAACAGCTTTCCAGGCTAGCTCTTTCTGCCTGCAAGCTATCTGCAGACGTTCGCATTTTCAGAGCAGGGCTGTCGATAGTGTCCGACACGGAACCCCAAAGCTACGTTTGAAGTTTGAGGTGGCGAGACAAGCAAGCAGCCCCAGTCTCTGTGCCTCTGTGCGAGCAGTGCCATGGGCAGATGAGGCTGAGCAACAGCTTTCGAGGCTAGCTCTTTCTGGCTGCGAGCTATCTGCAGACATTCGCATTTTCAGAGCACGGCTGCGGGACGCCCCCTGCACGGACCCCCAAACTAGGTTTGAAGTTTGAGGGGGCAAGACAAGCAAGCAGCCCCAGTCTCTGTGCCTCTGTGCGAGCAGTGCCATGGGCAGATGAGGCTGAGCAACAGCTTTCCAGGCTAGCTCTTTCTGCCTGTGAGCTATCTGCAGACATTCGCATTTTCAGAGCAGGGGTGTCGGAACTGTCCGACAAGGAACCCCAAAGATACGTTTGAAGTTTGAGGTGGTAAGACAAGCAAGCAGCCCCAGTCTCTGTGCCTCTGTGCGAGCAGTGCCATGGGCAGATGAGGCTGAGCAACAGCTTTCCAGGCTAGCTCTTTCTGGCTGCGATCTATCTGCAGACATTAGAATTATCAGAGCAGGGCTGCTAGAGGCCCCTTGCACGGACACCCAAAGCTACGTTTGAAGTTTGAGAGGGCAAGACAAGCAAGCAGCCCCAGTCTCTGTGTCTCTGTGTGAGCAGTGCCATGGGAAGATGAGGCTGAGAAATAGCTTTCCATGCTAGCCCTTGCTGGCTGCGAGCTCTCTGCACACGTTCGCTTTTTCACAGCAGGGCTGCCATAAGAGCCCGGCACGGAACACCTAAGATACGTTTGAAGTGTGAGGTGGCAAGACAAGCAAGCAGCCCCAGTCTCTGTGCCTCTGTGCGAGCAGGCCCATGGGCAGATGAGGCTGAAAAACAGCTTTCCAGGCTAGCTCTTTCTACGTCTGAGCTATATGCAGACGTTCGCATTTTCGGAGTAGGGCTGCCGGACGCCTACTTCACGGACCCCCAAAGATACTTTTGAAGTTTGAGGTGGCAAGAAAAGCAAGCAGCCCCAGTCTCTGTGCCTCTGTGCGAGCAGTGCCATGGGCAGGTGAGGCTGAGCAACAGCTTTCCAGGCTAGCTCTTTCTGGCTGAGAGCTATCTGCAGACGTTCGCATTTTCAGAGCAGGGTTGACGGAGGGCCCCTGCACGGACTCCCAAAGCTACGTTTGAAGTTTGAGGTGGTAAGACAAGCAAGCAGCCCCTGTTTCTGTGCTTCTGTGCGAGCAGTGCCATGGGCAGATGAGGCTGAGCAACAGCTTTCCAGGCTAGCTCTTTCTGGCTACGAGCTATCTGCAGACGTTCGCATTTTCAGAGCAGGGCTGTCGGAATTGTCCGACAAGGAACCCCAAAGATACGTTTGAAGTTTGAGAGGGCAAGACAAGCAAGCAGCCCCAGTTTCTGTGCCTCTGTGCGAGCAGTGCCATGGGCAGATGAGGCTGAGCAACAGCTTTCCAGGCTAGCTCTTTCTGCCTGTGAGCTATCTGCAGACATTCCAATTTTTGAAGCAGTGCTGCCGGAGGTGTCCTGCACGGACCACCTAAGCTAAGTTTGAAGTTGTAGTGGACAAGACAAGCAACCAGCCCCAGTCTCTGTGCCTCTGTGCGAGCAGTGCCATTGGCAGATGAGGCTGAGCAACAGCTTTCCAGGCTAGCTCTTTCTGCCTGCGAGTTATCTGCCAACGTTTGCATTGTCAGAGCCGGGCTGTCGATAGTGTCTGACACGGAACCCCAAAGCTACGTTTGAAGTTTGAGGGGGCAAGACAAGCAAGCAGCCCCAGTCTCTGGGCCTCAGTGCGAGCAGTGCCATGGGCAGATGAGGCTGAGCAACAGCTTTCCAGGCTAGCTCTTTCTGGCTGCGAGCTCTCTGCAGACGTTCGCATTTTGGGAGAAGGGCTGCCAGAGGCGCCCGGAACGCACCACCTAAGTTGCGTTTGAAGTTTGAGGGGGCAAGACAAGCAAGCAGCCCCAGTCTCTGTGCCTCTGTGCGAGCAGTGCGATGGGCAGATGAGGCTGAGCAACAGCTTTCCAGGCTAGCTCTTTCTGGCTGCGAACTATCTGCAAACATTCGCATTTTCAGAGCAGGGTTGCCGGAGGTCCCCTGCACGAACCCCCAAAGCTACGTTTGAAGTTTGAGGGGGCAAGACAAGCAAGCAGCCCCAGTCTCTGTGCCTCAGTGCGAGCAGTGCCATGGGCAGATGAGGGTGAGCAACAGCTTTCCAGGCTAGCTATTTCTGGCTAAGAGCTATCTGCACACGTTCGCTTTTTCACAGCAGTGCTGCTATAAGATCCCGGCACGGAACACCTAAGATACGTTTGAAGTGTGAGGTGGCAAGACAAGCAAGCAGCCCCAGTCTCTGTGCCTCTGTGCGAGCAGTGCCATGGGCAGATGAGGCTGAGCAAAACCTTTCCAGGCTAGCTCTTTCTACCTCTGAGCTATCTGCAGACTTTCACATTTGCGGAGCAGGGCTGCCGGAGGCGCCCTTAATGGACCACCTAAGATACGTTTGAAGTTTGAGGTGACAAGACAAGCAAGCAGCCGCAGTCTCTGTGCCTCTGTGCGAGCAGTGCCATGGGCAGATGAGGCTGAGAAACAGCTTTCCAGGCTTGCCATTTCTGGCTGCCAGCTATGTACAGACGTTCGCATTTTCAGAGCAGGGCTGACGGAGGGCCCCTGCACGGAACCCCAAAGCTACTTTCGAAGTTTGAGGTGGCAAGACAAGCAAGCAGCCCCAGTCTCTGTGCCTCTATGCGAGCAGTGCCATGGGCAGATGAGGCTGAGCAAGAGCTTTCCAGGCTAGCTCTTTCTGGCGGCGAGCTATCTGCAGACGTTCGCATTTTCAGAGCGGGACTGCCTGAGGCACCCGGCATGGACCACCTAAGCTATGTTTGAAGTTTGAGGTGGCAAGACAAGCAAACACCCCCAGTTTCTGTGCCTCTGTGCGAGCAGTTCCATGGGCAGATGAGGGTGAGCAACAGTTTTCCAGGCTAGCTCTTTCTGCCTGCGAGCTATCTGCAGACATTCGCATTTTCAGAGCAGGGCTGCGGGAGGCCCCCTGCACGGACCCCCAAAGCTAAGTTTGAAGTTTGAGGTGGCAAGACAAGCAAGCAGCCCCAGTCTCTGTGCATCTTTGCGAGCTGTGCCATGGGCTGATGAGGCTGAGCAACAGCTTTCCAGGCAAGCTCTTTCTGGCTGCGATTTATCTGCAGACGTTCGCATTTTCGGAGCAGCACTGCCGGAGGCCCCCGGCATGGAACCCCTCAGCTATGTTTGAAGTTTGAGGTGGGAAGACAATCAAGCAGCCCCAGTCTCTGTGCCTCTGTGCGAGCAGTGCCATGGGCAGATGAGGCTGAACAACAGCTTTCCAGGCTAGCTCTTTCTACCTCTGAGGTATATGCAGACGTTCGCATTTTAGGAGAAGGGCTGCCGCACGCCCACTTCACGGACCCCCAAAGATACGTTTCAAGTTTGAGGTGGCAAGAAAAGCAAGCAGCCCCAGTCTCTGTGCCTCTGTGCAAGCAGTGCCATGGGCAGGTGAGGCTGAGCAACAGCTTTCCAGGCTAGCTCTTTCTGGCTGAGAGCTATCTGCAGACATTCTCATTTTCAGAGCAGGGCTGACGGAGGGCCCCTGCACGGACTCCCAAAGATAGGTTTGAAGTTTGAGGTGGCAAGACAAGCAAGCAGCCCCAGTTTCTGTGCCTCTGTGCGAGCAGTGCCATGGGCAGATGAGGCTGAGCAACAGCTTTCCAGGCTAGCTCTTTCTGGCTGCGAGCTATCTGCAGACGTTTGCATTTTCAGAGCAGGGCTGTCGGAATTGTCCGACAAGGAACCCCAAAGATACGTTTGAAGTTTCAGAGGGCAAGACAAGTAAGCAGCCCCAGTCTCTGTGCCTCAGTGCGAGCAGTGCCATGGGCACATGAGGCTGAGCAACAGCTTTCCAGGCTAGCTCTTCCTGGCTGCGAGCTCTCTGCAGACGTTCGCATTTTGGGAGCAGGGCTGCCGGAGGCGCCCGGAACGCACCACCTAAGTTGCATTTGAAGTTTGAGGGGGCAAGACAAACAAGCAGCCCCAGTCTCTGTGCCTCTGTGCGAGCAGTGCCATGGGCAGATGAGGCTGAGCAACAGCTTTCCAGGCTAGCTCTTTCTGGCTGAGAGCTATCTGCACACGTTCGCTTTTTCACAGCAGTGCTGCTATAAGATCCCGGCACGGAACACCTAAGATACGTTTGAAGTGTGAGGTGGCAAGACAAGCAAGTAGCCCCAGTCTCTGTGCCTCTGTGCGAGCAGTGCCATGGGCAGATGAGGCTGAGCAAAACCTTTCCAGGCTAGCTCTTTCTACCTCTGAGCTATATGCAGACGTTCTCATTTTGGGAGAAGGGCTGCCGGACGCCCACTGCACGGACCACCTAAGCTGCGTTTGAATTTTGAGGTGGCAAGACAAGCAAGCAGCCCCAGTCTCTGTGCCTCTGTGCGAGCAGTGCCATGGGCAGATGAGGCTGAGCAACAGCTTTCCAAGCTAGATTTTTCTGCCTGCGAGCTATCTGCAGACATTCGCATTTTCAGAGCAGGGCTGCCGGAGTTGCCCGTCATGGACCGCCTAACCTACGTTTGAAGTTTGAGGGGGCAAGACAAGCAAGCAGCCCCAGTCTCTGTGCCTCTGTGCGAGCAGTGCCATGGGCAGATGAGGCTGAGCAACAGCTTTCCAGGCTAGCCCTTTCGGCCTGCGAGCTATCTGCAGACATTCGCATTTTCAGAGCAGGGCTGCCGGAGGCCCCCTGCACGGACCCCCAAAGATACGTTTGAAGTTTGAGGTGGCAAGACCAGCAAGCAGCCCCAGTCTCTGTTCCTCTGTGCGAGCAGTGCCATGGGCAGGTGAGGCTGAGCAACAGATTTCCAGGCTAGCTCTTTCTGGCTGCGAGCTATCTGCAGACGTTCGCATTTTCAGAGCAGGGCTGACGGAGGGACCCTGCACGGACCCCCAAAGCTACGTTTGAAGTTTGAGGTGGCAAGACAAGAAAGCAGCCCCAGTCTCTATGCCTCTATGCGAGCAGTGCCATGGGCAGATGAGGCTGAGAAACAGTTTTCCAGGCTAGCTCTTTCTGCCTGCGAGCTATATGCAGACGTTCACATTTTGGGAGAGCAGGGCTGCCGGACACCCACTTCACGGACACCCAAAGATACGTTTGAAGTTTGAGCTGGCAAGAAAAGCAAGCAGCCCCAGTCTCTGTGCCTCTGTGCGAGCAGTGCCATGGGCAGATGAGGCTGAGCAAAAACTTTCCAGGCTAGCTCTTTCTGCCTGCGAGCTATCTGCAGACGTTCGCATTTTCAGACCACGACGGTCACAAGCCCCCTGCACGGACCCCCAAATCTACGTTTGAAGTGTGAGGTCGCAAGACAAGCAAGCAGCCCCAGTCTCTGTGCCTCTGTGCGAGCAGTGCCATGGGCAGATGAGGCTGAGCAACAGCTTTCCAGGCTAGCTCTTTCTGGCTGCGAGCTATCTGCAGACGTTCGCATTTTGGGAGCAGGGCTGCCGGAGGCGCCCGGTATGTACCACCTACGCTACGTTTGAAGTTTGAAGGGGCAAGACAAGCAAGAAGCCCCAGTCTCTGTGCCTCTATGCGAGCAGTGCCATGGGCAGATGAGGCTGAGAAACATCTTTCCAGGATAGCTCTTTCTGCCTGCGAGCTATATGCAGACATTCGCATTTTCGGAGCAGGGCTGCCGGAGTTGCCCGTCATGGACCGCCTAACCTACGTTTGAAGTTTGAGGTGGCGAGACAAGCAAGCAGCCCCAGTCTCTGTGCCTCTGTGCGAGCAGTGCCATGGGCAGATGAGGCTGAGCAACAGCTTTCCAGGCTAGCTCTTTCTGGCTACGAGCTATCTGCAGACGTTCGCATTTTCAGAGCAGGGCTGTCGGAATTGTCCGACAAGGAACCCCAAAGATACGTTTGAAGTTTGAGAGGGCAAGACAAGCAAGCAGCCCCAGTTTCTGTGCCTCTGTGCGAGCAGTGCCATGGGCAGATGAGGCTGAGCAACAGCTTTCCAGGCTAGCTCTTTCTGCCTGTGAGCTATCTGCAGACATTCCAATTTTTGAAGCAGTGCTGCCGGAGGTGTCCTGCACGGACCACCTAAGCTAAGTTTGAAGTTGTAGTGGACAAGACAAGCAACCAGCCCCAGTCTCTGTGCCTCTGTGCGAGCAGTGCCATTGGCAGATGAGGCTGAGCAACAGCTTTCCAGGCTAGCTCTTTCTGCCTGCGAGTTATCTGCCAACGTTTGCATTGTCAGAGCCGGGCTGTCGATAGTGTCTGACACGGAACCCCAAAGCTACGTTTGAAGTTTGAGGGGGCAAGACAAGCAAGCAGCCCCAGTCTCTGGGCCTCAGTGCGAGCAGTGCCATGGGCAGATGAGGCTGAGCAACAGCTTTCCAGGCTAGCTCTTTCTGGCTGCGAGCTCTCTGCAGACGTTCGCATTTTGGGAGAAGGGCTGCCAGAGGCGCCCGGAACGCTCCACCTAAGTTGCGTTTGAAGTTTGAGGGGGCAAGACAAGCAAGCAGCCCCAGTCTCTGTGCCTCTGTGCGAGCAGTGCGATGGGCAGATGAGGCTGAGCAACAGCTTTCCAGGCTAGCTCTTTCTGGCTGCGAACTATCTGCAAACATTCGCATTTTCAGAGCAGGGTTGCCGGAGGCCCCCTGCACGAACCCCCAAAGCTACGTTTGAGGTTTGAGGGGGCAAGACAAGCAAGCAGCCCCAGTCTCTGTGCCTCTGTGCGAGCAGTGCCATGGGCAGATGAGGCTGAGCAACAGCTTTCAAGGCTAGCTATTTCTGGCTAAGAGCTATCTGCACACGTTCGCTTTTTCACAGCAGTGCTGCTATAAGATCCCGGCACGGAACACCTAAGATACGTTTGAAGTGTGAGGTGGCAAGACAAGCAAGCAGCCCCAGTCTCTGTGCCTCTGTGCGAGCAGTGCCATGGGCAGATGAGGCTGAGCAAAACCTTTCCAGGCTAGCTCTTTCTACCTCTGAGCTATCTGCAGACGTTCACATTTGCGGAGCAGGGCTGCCGGAGGCGCCCTTAATGGACCACCTAAGATACGTTTGAAGTTTGAGGTGACAAGACAAGCAAGCAGCCGCAGTCTCTGTGCCTCTGTGCGAGCAGTGCCATGGGCAGATGAGGCTGAGAAACAGCTTTCCAGGCTTGCCATTTCTGGCTGCCAGCTATGTACAGACGTTCGCATTTTCAGAGCAGGGCTGACGGAGGGCCCCTGCACGGAACCCCAAAGCTACTTTCGAAGTTTGAGGTGGCAAGACAAGCAAGCAGCCCCAGTCTCTGTGCCTCTATGCGAGCAGTGCCATGGGCAGATGAGGCTGAGCAAGAGCTTTCCAGGCTAGCTCTTTCTGGCGGCGAGCTATCTGCAGACGTTCGCATTTTCAGAGCGGGACTGCCTGAGGCACCCGGCATGGACCACCTAAGATATGTTTGAAGTTTGAGGTGGCAAGACAAGCAAACACCCCCAGTTTCTGTGCCTCTGTGCGAGCAGTTCCATGGGCAGATGAGGGTGAGCAACAGTTTTCCAGGCTAGCTCTTTCTGCCTGCGAGCTATCTGCAGACATTCGCATTTTCAGAGCAGGGCTGCGGGAGGCCCCCTGCACGGACCCCCAAAGCTAAGTTTGAAGTTTGAGGTGGCAAGACAAGCAAGCAGCCCCAGTCTCTGTGCATCTTTGCGAGCTGTGCCATGGGCTGATGAGGCTGAGCAACAGCTTTCCAGGCAAGCTCTTTCTGGCTGCGATTTATCTGCAGACGTTCGCATTTTCGGAGCAGCACTGCCGGAGGCCCCCGGCATGGAATCCCTCAGCTATGTTTGAAGTTTGAGGTGGGAAGACAATCAAGCAGCCCCAGTCTCTGTGCCTCTGTGCGAGCAGTGCCATGGGCAGATGAGGCTGAGCAACAGCTTTCCAGGCTAGCTCTTTCTGGCTGAGAGCTATCTGCACACGTTCGCTTTTTCACAGCAGTGCTGCTATAAGATCCCGGCACGGAACACCTAAGATACGTTTGAAGTGTGAGGTGGCAAGACAAGCAAGTAGCCCCAGTCTCTGTGCCTCTGTGCGAGCAGTGCCATGGGCAGATGAGGCTGAGCAAAACCTTTCCAGGCTAGCTCTTTCTACCTCTGAGCTATATGCAGACGTTCTCATTTTGGGAGAAGGGCTGCCGGACGCCCACTGCACGGACCACCTAAGCTGCGTTTGAATTTTGAGGTGGCAAGACAAGCAAGCAGCCCCAGTCTCTGTGCCTCTGTGCGAGCAGTGCCATGGGCAGATGAGGCTGAGCAACAGCTTTCCAAGCTAGATTTTTCTGCCTGCGAGCTATCTGCAGACATTCGCATTTTCAGAGCAGGGCTGCCGGAGTTGCCCGTCATGGACCGCCTAACCTACGTTTGAAGTTTGAGGGGGCAAGACAAGCAAGCAGCCCCAGTCTCTGTGCCTCTGTGCGAGCAGTGCCATGGGCAGGTGAGGCTGAGCAACAGATTTCCAGGCTAGCTCTTTCTGGCTGCGAGCTATCTGCAGACGTTCGCATTTTCAGAGCAGGGCTGACGGAGGGACCCTGCACGGACCCCCAAAGCTACGTTTGAAGTTTGAGGTGGCAAGACAAGAAAGCAGCCCCAGTCTCTATGCCTCTATGCGAGCAGTGCCATGGGCAGATGAGGCTGAGAAACAGTTTTCCAGGCTAGCTCTTTCTGCCTGCGAGCTATATGCAGACGTTCACATTTTGGGAGAAGGGCTGCCGGACACCCACTTCACGGACACCCAAAGATACGTTTGAAGTTTGAGCTGGCAAGAAAAGCAAGCAGCCCCAGTCTCTGTGCCTCTGTGCGAGCAGTGCCATGGGCAGATGAGGCTGAGCAAAAACTTTCCAGGCTAGCTCTTTCTGCCTGCGAGCTATCTGCAGACGTTCGCATTTTCAGACCAGGACGGTCACAAGCCCCCTGCACGGACCCCCAAATCTACGTTTGAAGTGTGAGGTCGCAAGACAAGCAAGCAGCCCCAGTCTCTGTGCCTCTGTGCGAGCAGTGCCATGGGCAGATGAGGCTGAGCAACAGCTTTCCAGGCTAGCTCTTTCTGGCTGCGAGCTATCTGCAGACGTTCGCATTTTGGGAGCAGGGCTGCCGGAGGCGCCCGGTATGTACCACCTACGCTACGTTTGAAGTTTGAAGGGGCAAGACAAGCAAGAAGCCCCAGTCTCTGTGCCTCTATGCGAGCAGTGCCATGGGCAGATGAGGCTGAGCAACAGCTTTCCAGGCTAGCTCTTTCGGCCTGCGAGCTATCTGCAGACATTCGCATTTTCAGAGCAGGGCTGCCGGAGGCCCACTTCACGGACCCCCAAAGATACGTTTGAAGTTTGAGGTGGCAAGACAAGCAAGCAGCCCCAGTCTCTGTGCCTCTGTGCGAGCAGTGCCATGGGCAGGTGAGGCTGAGCAACAGCTTTCCAGGCTAGCTCTTTCTGCCTGCGAGCTATCTGCAGACGTTTGCATTTTCAGACCAGGATGGTCTCAAGCCCCCTGCACGGACCCCCAAATCTACGTTTGAAGTGTGAGGTGGCAAGACAAGCAAGCAGCCCCAGTCTCTGTGCCTCTGTGCGAGCAGTGCCATGGGCAGATGAGGCTGAACAACAGCTTTCCAGGCTAGCTCTTTCTACCTCTGAGGTATATGCAGACGTTCGCATTTTAGGAGAAGGGCTGCCGGAGGCGCCCGGCATGGACCACCTACGCTACGTTTGAAGTTTGAAGGGGCAAGACAAGCAAGAAGCCCCAGTCTCTGTGCCTCTATGCGAGCAGTGCCATGGGCAGATGAGGCTGAGAAACAGCTTTCCAGGCTAGCTCTTTCTGGCTGAGAGCTATCTGCACACGTTCGCTTTTTCACAGCAGTGCTGCTATAAGATCCCGGCACGGAACACCTAAGATACGTTTGAAGTGTGAGGTGGCAAGACAAGCAAGCAGCCCCAGTCTCTGTGCCTCTGTGCGAGCAGTGCCATGGGCAGATGAGGCTGAGCAAAACCTTTCCAGGCTAGCTCTTTCTACCTCTGAGCTATCTGCAGACGTTCGCATTTGCGGAGCAGGGCTGCCGGAGGCGCCCTTAATGGACCACCTAAGATACGTTTGAAGTTTGAGGTGACAAGACAAGCAAGCAGCCCCAGTCTCTGTGCCTCTGTGCGAGCAGTGCCATGGGCAGATGAGGCTGAGAAACAGCTTTCCAGGCTTGCCATTTCTGGCTGCCAGCTATGTACAGACGTTCGCATTTTCAGAGCAGGGCTGACGGAGGGCCCCTGCACGGAACCCCAAAGCTACGTTTGAAGTTTGAGGTGGCAAGACAAGCAAGCAGCCCCAGTCTCTGTGCCCCTATGCGAGCAGTGCCATGGGCAGATGAGGCTGAGCAACAGCTTTCCAGTATAGCTCTTTCTGGTTGCGAGCTATCTGCAGACGTTCGCATTTTCAGAGCAGGACTGCCTGAGGCACTCGGCATGGACCACCTAAGCTACGTTTGAAGTTTGAGGTGGCAAGACAAGCAAACACCCCCAGTTTCTGTGCCTCTGTGCGAGCAGTGCCATGGGCAGATGAGGCTGAGCAACAGCTTTCCAGGCTAGCTCTTTCTGCCTGCGAGCTATCTGCAGACATTCGCATTTTCAGAGCAGGGCTGCGGGAGGCCCCCTGCACGGACCCCCAAAGCTAAGTTTGAAGTTTGAGGTGGCAAGACAAGCAAGCATCCCCAGTCTCTGTGCCTCTTTGCGAGCTGTGCCATGGGCTGATGAGGCTGAGCAACAGCTTTCCAGGCAAGCTCTTTCTGGCTGCGATTTATCTGCAGACGTTCGCATTTTCGGAGCAGCACTGCCGGAGGCCCCCGGCATGGAACCCCTCAGCTATGTTTGAAGTTTGAGGTGGGAAGACAATCAAGCAGCCCCAGTCTCTGTGCCTCTGTGCGAGCAGTGCCATGGGCAGATGAGGCTGAACAACAGCTTTCCAGGCTAGCTCTTTCTACCTCTGAGGTATATGCAGACGTTCGCATTTTAGGAGAAGGGCTGCCGGACGCCCACTTCACGGACCCCCAAAGATACGTTTCAAGTTTGAGGTGGCAAGAAAAGCAAGCAGTCCCAGTCTCTGTGCCTCTGTGCGAGCAGTGCCATGGGCAGGTGAGGCTGAGCAACAGCTTTCCAGGCTAGCTCTTTCTGGCTGAGAGCTATCTGCAGACATTCTCATTTTCAGAGCAGGGCTGACGGAGGGCCCCTGCACGGACTCCCAAAGATAGGTTTGAAGTTTGAGGTGGCAAGACAAGCAAGCAGCCCCAGTTTCTGTGCCTCTATGCGAGCAGTGCCATGGGCAGATGAGGGTGAGCAACAGCTTTCCAGGCTAGCTCTTTCTGCCTGCGAGCTATCTGCAGACATTCGCATTTTCAGAGCAGGGCTGCGGGAGGCCCCCTGCACGGACCCCCAAAGCTACATTTGAAGTTTGAGGTGGCAAGACAAGCAAGCATCCCCAGTCTCTGTGCCTCTTTGCGAGCTGTGCCATGGGCTGATGAGGCTGAGCAACAGCTTTCCAGGCAAGCTCTTTCTGGCTGCGATTTATCTGCAGACGTTCGCATTTTCGGAGCAGCACTGCCGGAGGCCCCCGGCATGGAACCCCTCAGCTATGTTTGAAGTTTGAGGTGGCGAGACAAGCAAGCAGCCCCAGTCTCTGTGCCTCCGTGCGAGCAGTGCCATGGGCAGATGAGGCTGAACAACAGATTTCCAGGCTAGCTCTTTCTACCTCTGAGGTATATGCAGACGTTCGCATTTTAGGAGAAGGGCTGCCGGACGCCCACTTCACGGACCCCCAAAGATACGTTTGAAGTTTGAGGTGGCAAGAAAAGCAAGCAGTCCCAGTCTCTGTGCCTCTGTGCGAGCAGTGCCATGGGCAGGTGAGGCTGAGCAACAGCTTTCCAGGCTAGCTCTTTCTGGCTGAGAGCTATCTGCAGACATTCTCATTTTCACAGCAGGGCTGACGGAGGGCCCCTGCACGGACCCCCAAAGATACGTTTGAAGTTTGAGGTGGCAAGACAAGAAAGCAGCCCCAGTCTCTATGCCTCTATGCGAGCAGTGCCATGGGCAGATGAGGCTGAGAAACAGTTTTCCAGGCTAGCTCTTTCTGGCTGCGAGCTATCTGCAGACGTTCGCATTTGCGGAGCAGGGCTGCCGGAGGCGCCCGGAATGGACCACCTAAGATACGTTTGAAGTTTGAGGGGGCAAGACAAGCAAGCAGCCCCAGTCTCTGTGCCTCTGTGCGAGCAGTGCCATGGGCAGGTGAGGCTGAGCAACAGCTTTCCAGGCTAGCTCTTTCTGGCTGAGAGCTATCTGCAGACATTCTCATTTTCAGAGCAGGGCTGACGGAGGGCCCCTGCGTGGACCCCCAAAGCTACGTTTGAAGTTTGAGTTGGCAAGACAAGCAAGCAGCCCCAGTCTATGTGCCTCTATGCGAGCAGTGCCATGGGCAGATGAGGCTGAGCAACAGCTTTCCAGGCTAGCTCTTTCTGCCTGCGAGCTATATGCAGACGTTCACATTTTCGGAGAAGGGCTGCCGGACACCCACTTCACGGACACCCAAAGATACGTTTGAAGTTTGAGGTGGCAAGAAAAGCAAGCAGCACCAGTCTCTGTGCCTCTGTGCGAGCAGTGCCATGGGCAGATGAGGCTGAGCAAAAACTTTCCAGGCTAGCTCTTTCTGCCTGCGAGCTATCTGCAGACGTTTGCATTTTCAGACCAGGATGGTCTCAAGCCCCCTGCACGGACCCCCAAATCTACTTTTGAAGTGTGAGGTGGCAAGACAAGCAAGCAGCCCCAGTCTCTGTGCCTCTTTGCGAGCAGTGCCATGGGCAGATGAGGCTGAACAACAGCTTTCCAGGCTAGCTCTTTCTACCTCTGAGGTATATGCAGACGTTCGCATTTTAGGAGAAGGGCTGCCGGAGGCGCCCGGCATGGACCACCTACGCTACGATTGAAGTTTGAAGGGGCAAGACAAGCAAGAAGCCCCAGTCTCTGTGCCTCTATGCGAGCAGTGCCATGGGCAGATGAGGCTGAGAAACAGCTTTCCAGGCTAGCTCTTTCTGGCTGAGAGCTATCTGCACACGTTCGCTTTTTCACAGCAGTGCTGCTATAAGATCCCGGCACGGAACACCTAAGATACGTTTGAAGTGTGAGGTGGCAAGACAAGCAAGCAGCCCCAGTCTCTGTGCCTCTGTGCGAGCAGTGCCATGGGCAGATGAGGCTGAGCAAAACCTTTCCAGGCTAGCTCTTTCTACCTCTGAGCTATCTGCAGACGTTCGCATTTGCGGAGCAGGGCTGCCGGAGGCGCCCTTAATGGACCACCTAAGATACGTTTGAAGTTTGAGGTGACAAGACAAGCAAGCAGCCCCAGTCTCTGTGCCTCTGTGCGAGCAGTGCCATGGGCAGATGAGGCTGAGAAACAGCTTTCCAGGCTTGCCATTTCTGGCTGCCAGCTATGTACAGACGTTCGCATTTTCAGAGCAGGGCTGACGGAGGGCCCCTGCACGGAACCCCAAAGCTACGTTTGAAGTTTGAGGTGGCAAGACAAGCAAGCAGCCCCAGTCTCTGTGCCCCTATGCGAGCAGTGCCATGGGCAGATGAGGCTGAGCAACAGCTTTCCAGGCTAGCTCTTTCTGGCGGCGAGCTATCTGCAGACGTTCGCATTTTCAGAACGGGACTGCCTGAGGCACCCGGCATGGACCACCTAAGCTATGTTTGAAGTTTGAGGTGGCAAGACAAGCAAACACCCCCAGTTTCTGTGCCTCTGTGCGAGCAGTGCCATGGGCAGATGAGGGTGAGCAACAGTTTTCCAAGCTAGCTCTTTCTGCCTGCGAGCTATCTACAGACATTCGCATTTTCAGAGCAGGGCTGCGGGAGGCCCCCTGCACGGACCCCCAAAGCTAAGTTTGAAGTTTGAGGTGGCAAGACAAGCAAGCAGCCCCAGTCTCTGTGCATCTTTGCGAGCTGTGCCATGGGCTGATGAGGCTGAGCAACAGCTTTCCAGGCAAGCTCTTTCTGGCTGCGATTTATCTGCAGACGTTCGCATTTTCGGAGCAGCACTGCCGGAGGCCCCCGGCATGGAACCCCTCAGCTATGTTTGAAGTTTGAGGTGGGAAGACAATCAAGCAGCCCCAGTCTCTGTGCCTCTGTGCGAGCAGTGCCATGGGCAGATGAGGCTGAACAACAGCTTTCCAGGCTAGCTCTTTCTACCTCTCAGGTATATGCAGACGTTCGCATTTTAGGAGAAGGGCTGCCGCACGCCCACTTCACGAACCCCCAAAGATACGTTTCAAGTTTGAGGTGGCAAGAAAAGCAAGCAGCCCCAGTCTCTGTGCCTCTGTGCGAGCAGTGCCATGGGCAGGTGAGGCTGAGCAACAGCTTTCCAGGCTAGCTCTTTCTGGCTGAGAGCTATCTGCAGACATTCTCATTTTCAGAGCAGGGCTGACGGAGGGCCCCTGCACGGACTCCCAAAGATAGGTTTGAAGTTTGAGGTTCAAGACAAGCAAGCAGCCCCAGTTTCTGTGCCTCTGTGCGAGCAGTGCCATGGGCAGATGAGGCTGAGCAACAGCTTTCCAGGCTAGCTCTTTCTGGCTGCGAGCTATCTGCAGACGTTTGCATTTTCAGAGCAGGGCTGTCGGAATTGTCCGACAAGGAACCCCAAAGATACGTTTGAAGTTTCAGAGGGCAAGACAAGTAAGCAGCCCCAGTCTCTGTGCCTCAGTGCGAGCAGTGCCATGGGCACATGAGGCTGAGCAACAGCTTTCCAGGCTAGCTGTTCCTGGCTGCGAGCTATCTGCAGACGTTTGCATTTTGGGAGCAGGGCTGCCGGAGGCGCCCGGAACGCACCACCTAAGTTGCATTTGAAGTTTGAGGGGGCAAGACAAGCAAGCAGCCCCAGTCTCTGTGCCTCTGTGCGAGCAGTGCCATGGGCAGATGAGGCTGAGCAACAGCTTTCCAGGCTAGCTCTTTCTGGCTGAGAGCTATCTGCACACGTTCACTTTTTCACAGCAGTGCTGCTATAAGATCCCGGCACGGAACACCTAAGATACGTTTGAAGTGTGAGGTGGCAAGACAAGCAAGCAGCCCCAGTCTCTGTGCCTCTGTGCGAGCAGTGCCATGGGCAGATGAGGCTGAGCAACAGCTTTCCAGGCTAGATTTTTCTGCCTGCGAGCTATCTGCAGACATTCGCATTTTCAGAGCAGGGCTGCCGGAGTTGCCCGTCATGGACCGCCTAACCTACGTTTGAAGTTTGAGGGGGCAAGACAAGCAAGCAGCCCCAGTCTCTGTGCCTCTGTGCGAGCAGTGCCATGGGCAGATGAGGCTGAGCAACAGCTTTCCAGGCTAGCCCTTTCGGCCTGCGAGCTATCTGCAGACGTTCGCATTTTCAGAGCAGGGCTGCCGGAGGCCCCCTGCACGGACCCCCAAAGATACGTTTGAAGTTTGAGGTGGCAAGACCAGCAAGCAGCCCCAGTCTCTGTGCCTCTGTGCGAGCAGTGCCATGGGCAGGTGAGGCTGAGCAACAGCTTTCCAGGCTAGCTCTTTCTGGCTGCGAGCTATCTGCAGACGTTCGCATTTTGGGAGAAGGGCTGCCGGAGGCGCCCGTTATGTACCACCTACGCTACGTTTGAAGTTTGAAGGGGCAAGACAAGCAAGAAGCCCCAGTCTCTGTGCCTCTATGCGAGCAGTGCCATGGGCAGATGAGACTGAGAAACAGCTTTCCAGGATAGCTCTTTCTGCCTGCGAGCTATATGCAGACATTCGCATTTTCAGAGCAGGGCTGCCGGAGTTGCCCGTCATGGAACGCCTAACCTACGTTTGAAGTTTGAGGTGGCGAGACAAGCAAGCAGCCCCAGTCTCTGTGCCTCTGTGCGAGCAGTGCCATGGGCAGATGAGGCTGAGCAACAGCTTTCCAGGCTAGCTATTTCTGGCTGAGAGCTATCTGCACACGTTCGCTTTTTCACAGCAGTGCTGCTATAAGATCCCGGCACGGAACACCTAAGATACGTTTGAAGTGTGAGGTGGCAAGACAAGCAAGCAGCCCCAGTCTCTGTGCCTCTGTGCGAGCAGTGCCATGGGCAGATGAGGCTGAGCAAAACCTTTCCAGGCTAGCTCTTTCTACCTCTGAGCTATCTGCAGACGTTCACATTTGCGGAGCAGGGCTGCCGGAGGCGCCCTTAATGGACCACCTAAGATACGTTTGAAGTTTGAGGTGACAAGACAAGCAAGCAGCCCCAGTCTCTGTGCCTCTGTGCGAGCAGTGCCATGGGCAGATGAGGCTGAGAAACAGCTTTCCAGGCTTGCCATTTCTGGCTGCCAGCTATGTACAGACGTTCGCATTTTCAGAGCAGGGCTGACGGAGGGCCCCTGCACGGAACCCCAAAGCTACTTTCGAAGTTTGAGGTGGGAAGACAAGCAAGCAGCCCCAGTCTCTGTGCCTCTATGCGAGCAGTGCCATGGGCAGATGAGGCTGAGCAACAGCTTTCCAGGCTAGCTCTTTCTGGCGGCGAGCTATCTGCAGACGTTCGCATTTTCAGAGCGGGACTGCCTGAGGCACCCGGCATGGACCACCTAAGCTATGTTTGAAGTTTGAGGTGGCAAGACAAGCAAACACCCCCAGTTTCTGTGCCTCTGTGCGAGCAGTGCCATGGGCAGATGAGGGTGAGCAACAGTTTTCCAGGCTAGCTCTTTCTGCCTGCGAGCTATCTGCAGACATTCGCATTTTCAGAGCAGGGCTGCCGGAGGCCCCCTGCACGGACCCCCAAAGCTAAGTTTGAAGTTTGAGGTGGCAAGACAAGCAAGCAGCCCCAGTCTCTGTGCATCTTTGCGAGCTGTGCCATGGGCTGATGAGGCTGAGCAACAGCTTTCCAGGCAAGCTCTTTCTGGCTGCGATTTATCTGCAGACGTTCGCATTTTCGGAGCAGCACTGCCGGAGGCCCCCGGCATGGAACCCCTCAGCTATGTTTGAAGTTTGAGGTGGGAAGACAATCAAGCAGCCCCAGTCTCTGTGCCTCTGTGCGAGCAGTGCCATGGGCAGATGAGGCTGAACAACAGCTTTCCAGGCTAGCTCTTTCTACCTCTGAGGTATATTCAGACGTTCGCATTTTAGGAGAAGGGCTGCCGCACGCCCACTTCACGGACCCCCAAAGATACGTTTCAAGTTTGAGGTGGCAAGAAAAGCAAGCAGCCCCAGTCTCTGTGCCTCTGTGCGAGCAGTGCCATGGGCAGGTGAGGCTGAGCAACAGCTTTCCAGGCTAGCTCTTTCTGGCTGAGAGCTATCTGCAGACATTCTCATTTTGGGAGCAGGGCTGACGGAGGGCCCCTGCACGGACTCCCAAAGATAGGTTTGAAGTTTGAGGTGGCAAGACAAGCAAGCAGCCCCAGTTTCTGTGCCTCTGTGCGAGCAGTGCCATGGGCAGATGAGGCTGAGCAACAGCTTTCCAGGCTAGCTCTTTCTGGCTGCGAGCTATCTGCAGACGTTCGCATTTTCAGACCAGGACGGTCTCAAGCCCCCTGCACGGACCCCCAAATCTATGTTTGAAGTGTGAGGTCGCAAGACAAGCAAGCAGCCCCAGTCTCTGTGCCTCTGTGCGAGCAGTGCCATGGGCAGATGAGGCTGAGCAACAGCTTTCCAGGCTAGCTCTTTCTGGCTGCGAGCTATCTGCAGACGTTCGCATTTTGGGAGAAGGGCTGCCGGAGGCGCCCGGTATGTACCACCTACGCTACGTTTGAAGTTTGAAGGGGCAAGACAAGCAAGAAGCCCCAGTCTCTGTGCCTCTATGCGAGCAGTGCCATGGGCAGATGAGGCTGAGAAACAGCTTTCCAGGCTAGCTCTTTCTGGCTCAGAGCTATCTGCACACGTTCGCTTTTTCACAGCAGTGCTGCTATAAGATCCCGGCACGGAACACCTAAGATACGTTTGAAGTGTGAGGTGACAAGACAAGCAAGCAGCCCCAGTCTCTGTGCCTCTGTGCGAGCAGTGCCATGGGCAGATGAGACTGAGCAAAACCTTTCCAGGCTAGCTCTTTCTACCTCTGAGCTATCTGCAGACGTTCGCATTTGCGGAGCAGGGCTGCCGGAGGCGCCCTTAATGGACCACCTAAGATATGTTTGAAGTTTGAGGTGACAAGACAAGCAAGCAGCCCCAGTCTCTGTGCCTCTGTGCGAGCAGTGCCATGGGCAGATGAGGCTGAGAAACAGCTTTCCAGGCTTGCCATTTCTGGCTGCCAGCTATGTACAGACGTTCGCATTTTCAGAGCAGGGCTGACGGAGGGCCCCTGCACGGAACCCCAAAGCTACGTTTGAAGTTTGAGGTGGCAAGACAAGCAAGCAGCCCCAGTCTCTGTGCCCCTATGCCAGCAGTGCCATGGGCAGATGAGGCTGAGCAACAGCTTTCCATTATAGCTCTATCTGGTTGCGAGCTATCTGCAGACGTTCGCATTTTCAGAGCAGGACTGCCTGAGGCACTCGGCATGGACCACCTAAGCTACGTTTGAAGTTTGAGGTGGCAAGACAAGCAAACACCCCCAGTTTCTGTGCCTCTGTGCGAGCAGTGCCATGGGCAGATGAGGGTGAGCAACAGCTTTCCAGGCTAGCTCTTTCTGCCTGCGAGCTATCTGCAGACATTCGCATTTTCAGAGCAGGGCTGCGGGAGGCCCCCTGCACGGACCCCCAAAGCTAAGTTTGAAGTTTGAGGTGGCAAGACAAGCAAGCATCCCCAGTCTCTGTGCCTCTTTGCGAGCTGTGCCATGGGCTGATGAGGCTGAGCAACAGCTTTCCAGGCAAGCTCTTTCTGGCTGCGATTTATCTGCAGACGTTCGCATTTTCGGAGCAGCACTGCCGGAGGCCCCCGGCATGGAACCCCTCAGATATGTTTGAAGTTTGAGGTGGGAAGACAATCAAGCAGCCCCAGTCTCTGTGCCTCTGTGCGAGCAGTGCCATGGGCAGATGAGACTGAACAACAGCTTTCCAGGCTAGCTCTTTCTACCTCTGAGGTATATGCAGACGTTCGCATTTTAGGAGAAGGGCTGCCGGACGCCCACTTCACGGACCCCCAAAGATACGTTTCAAGTTTGAGGTGGCAAGAAAAGCAAGCAGTCCCAGTCTCTGTGCCTCTGTGCGAGCAGTGCCATGGGCAGGTGAGGCTGAGCAACAGCTTTCCAGGCTAGCTCTTTCTGGCTGAGAGCTATCTGCAGACATTCTCTTTTTCACAGCAGGGCTGAAGGAGGGCCCCTGCACGGACCCCCAAAGATACGTTTGAAGTTTGAGGTGGCAAGACAAGACAGCAGCCCCAGTCTCTATGCCTCTATGCGAGCAGTGCCATGGGCAGATGAGGCTGAGAAACAGTTTTCCAGGCTAGCTCTTTCTGGCTGCGAGCTATCTGCAGACGTTCGCATTTGCGGAGCAGGGCTGCCGGAGGCGCCCGGAATGGACCACCTAAGATACGTTTGAAGTTTGAGGGGGCAAGACAAGCAAGCAGCCCCAGTCTCTGTGCCTCTGTGCGAGCAGTGCCATGGGCAGATGAGGCTGAGCAAAAGCTTTCCAGGATTGCTCTTTCTGGCTGCCAGCTATCTACAGACGTTCGCATTTTCAGAGCAGGGCTGACGGAGGGCCCCTGCGTGGACCCCCAAAGCTACGTTTGAAGTTTGAGTTGGCAAGACAAGCAAGCAGCCCCAGTCTATGTGCCTCTATGCGAGCAGTGCCATGGGCAGATGAGGCTGAGCAAAAACTTTCCAGGCTAGCTCTTTCTGCCTGCGAGCTATCTGCAGACGTTTGCATTTTCAGACCAGGATGGTCTCAAGCCCCCTGCACGGACCCCCAAATCTACGTTTGAATTGTGAGGTGGCAAGACAAGCAAGCAGCCCCAGTCTCTGTGCCTCTGTGCGAGCAGTGTCATGGGCAGATGAGGCTGAACAACAGCTTTCCAGGCTAGCTCTTTCTACCTCTGAGGTATATGCAGACGTTCGCATTTTAGGAGAAGGGCTGCCGGAGGCGCCCGGCATGGACCACCTACGCTACGTTTGAAGGGGCAAGAAAAGCAAGAAGCCCCAGTCTCTGTGCCTCTATGCGAGCAGTGCCATGGGCAGATGAGGCTGATAAACAGCTTTCCAGGCTAGCTCTTTCTGGCTGAGAGCTATCTGCACACGTTCGCTTTTTCACAGCAGTGCTGCTATAAGATCCCGGCACGGAACACCTAAGATACGTTTGAAGTGTGAGGTGGCAAGACAAGCAAGCAGCCCCAGTCTCTGTGCCTCTGTGCGAGCAGTGCCATGGGCAGATGAGGCTGAGCAAAACCTTTCCAGGCTAGCTCTTTCTACCTCTGAGCTATCTGCAGACGTTCGCATTTGCGGAGCAGGGCTGCCGGAGGCGCCCTTAATGGACCACCTAAGATACGTTTGAAGTTTGAGGTGACAAGACAAGCAAGCAGCCCCAGTCTCTGTGCCTCTGTGCGAGCAGTGCCATGGGCAGATGAGGCTGAGAAACAGCTTTCCAGGCTTGCCATTTCTGGCTGCCAGCTATGTACAGACGTTCGCATTTTCAGAGCAGGGCTGACGGAGGGCCCTGCACGGAACCCCAAAGCTACGTTTGAAGTTTGAGGTGGCAAGACAAGCAAGCAGCCCCAGTCTCTGTGCCCCTATGCCAGCAGTGCCATGGGCAGATGAGGCTGAGCAACAGCTTTCCAGTATAGCTCTTTCTGGTTGCGAGCTATCTGCAGACGTTCGCATTTTCAGAGCAGGACTGCCTGAGGCACTCGGCATGGACCACCTAAGCTACGTTTGAAGTTTGAGGTGGCAAGACAAGCAAGCATCCCCAGTCTCTGTGCCTCTTTGCGAGCTGTGCCATGGGCTGATGAGGCTGAGCAACAGCTTTCCATGCAAGCTCTTTCTGGCTGCGATTTATCTGCAGACGTTCGCATTTTCGGAGCAGCACTGCCGGAGGCCCCCGGCATGGAACCCCTCAGCTATGTTTGAAGTTTGAGGTGGGAAGACAATCAAGCAGCCCCAGTCTCTGTGCCTCTGTGCGAGCAGTGCCATGGGCAGATGAGACTGAACAACAGCTTTCCAGGCTAGCTCTTTCTACCTCTGAGGTATATGCAGACGTTCGCATTTTAGGAGAAGGGCTGCCGGACGCCCACTTCACGGACCCCCAAAGATACGTTTCAAGTTTGAGGTGGCAAGAAAAGCAAGCAGTCCCAGTCTCTGTGCCTCTGTGCGAGCAGTGCCATGGGCAGGTGAGGCTGAGCAACAGCTTTCCAGGCTAGCTCTTTCTGGCTGAGAGCTATCTGCAGACATTCTCTTTTTCACAGCAGGGCTGAAGGAGGGCCCCTGCACGGACCCCCAAAGATACGTTTGAAGTTTGAGGTGGCAAGACAAGACAGCAGCCCCAGTCTCTATGCCTCTATGCGAGCAGTGCCATGGGCAGATGAGGCTGAGAAACAGTTTTCCAGGCTAGCTCTTTCTGGCTGCGAGCTATCTGCAGACGTTCGCATTTGCGGAGCAGGGCTGCCGGAGGCGCCCGGAATGGACCACCTAAGATACGTTTGAAGTTTGAGGGGGCAAGACAAGCAAGCAGCCCCAGTCTCTGTGCCTCTGTGCGAGCACTGCCATGGGCAGATGAGGCTGAGCAAAAGCTTTCCAGGATTGCTCTTTCTGGCTGCCAGCTATCTACAGACGTTCGCATTTTCAGAGCAGGGCTGACGGAGGGCCCCTGCGTGGACCCCCAAAGCTACGTTTGAAGTTTGAGTTGGCAAGACAAGCAAGCAGCCCCAGTCTATGTGCCTCTATGCGAGCAGTGCCATGGGCAGATGAGGCTGAGCAAAAACTTTCCAGGCTAGCTCTTTCTGCCTGCGAGCTATCTGCAGACGTTTGCATTTTCAGACCAGGATGGTCTCAAGCCCCCTGCACGGACCCCCAAATCTACGTTTGAATTGTGAGGTGGCAAGACAAGCAAGCAGCCCCAGTCTCTGTGCCTCTGTGCGAGCAGTGTCATGGGCAGATGAGGCTGAACAACAGCTTTCCAGGCTAGCTCTTTCTACCTCTGAGGTATATGCAGACGTTCGCATTTTAGGAGAAGGGCTGCCGGAGGCGCCCGGCATGGACCACCTACGCTACGTTTGAAGGGGCAAGAAAAGCAAGAAGCCCCAGTCTCTGTGCCTCTATGCGAGCAGTGCCATGGGCAGATGAGGCTGATAAACAGCTTTCCAGGCTAGCTCTTTCTGGCTGAGAGCTATCTGCACACGTTCGCTTTTTCACAGCAGTGCTGCTATAAGATCCCGGCACGGAACACCTAAGATACGTTTGAAGTGTGAGGTGGCAAGACAAGCAAGCAGCCCCAGTCTCTGTGCCTCTGTGCGAGCAGTGCCATGGGCAGATGAGGCTGAGCAAAACCTTTCCAGGCTAGCTCTTTCTACCTCTGAGCTATCTGCAGACGTTCGCATTTGCGGAGCAGGGCTGCCGGAGGCGCCCTTAATGGACCACCTAAGATACGTTTGAAGTTTGAGGTGACAAGACAAGCAAGCAGCCCCAGTCTCTGTGCCTCTGTGCGAGCAGTGCCATGGGCAGATGAGGCTGAGAAACAGCTTTCCAGGCTTGCCATTTCTGGCTGCCAGCTATGTACAGACGTTCGCATTTTCAGAGCAGGGCTGACGGAGGGCCCCTGCACGGAACCCCAAAGCTACGTTTGAAGTTTGAGGTGGCAAGACAAGCAAGCAGCCCCAGTCTCTGTGCCCCTATGCCAGCAGTGCCATGGGCAGATGAGGCTGAGCAACAGCTTTCCAGTATAGCTCTTTCTGGTTGCGAGCTATCTGCAGACGTTCGCATTTTCAGAGCAGGACTGCCTGAGGCACTCGGCATGGACTACCTAAGCTACGTTTGAAGTTTGAGGTGGCAAGACAAGCAAACACCCCCAGTTTCTGGGCCTCTGTGCGAGCAGTGCCATGGGCAGATGAGGGTGAGCAACAGCTTTCCAGGCTAGCTCTTTCTGCCTGCGAGCTATCTGCAGACATTCGCATTTTCAGAGCAGGGCTGCGGGAGGCCCGCAGCACGGACCCCCAAAGCTAAGTTTGAAGTTTGAGGTGGCAAGACAAGCAAGCATCCCCAGTCTCTGTGCCTCTTTGCGAGCTGTGCCATGGGCTGATGAGGCTGAGCAACAGCTTTCCAGGCAAGCTCTTTCTGGCTGCGATTTATCTGCAGACGTTCGCATTTTCGGAGCAGCACTGCCGGAGGCCCCCGGCATGGAACCCCTCAGCTATGTTTGAAGTTTGAGGTGGGAAGACAATCAAGCAGCCCCAGTCTCTGTCCCTCTGTGCGAGCAGTGCCATGGGCAGATGAGGCTGAACAACAGCTTTCCAGGCTAGCTCTTTCTACCTCTCAGGTATATGCAGACGTTCGCATTTTAGGAGAAGGGCTGCCGCACGCCCACTTCACGGACCCCCAAAGATACGTTTCAAGTTTGAGGTGGCAAGAAAAGCAAGCAGCCCCAGTCTCTGTGCCTCTGTGCGAGCAGTGCCATGGGCAGGTGAGGCTGAGCAACAGCTTTCCAGGCTAGCTCTTTCTGGCTGAGAGCTATCTGCAGACATTCTCATTTTCAGAGCAGGGCTGACGGAGGGCCCCTGCACGGACTCCCAAAGATAGGTTTGAAGTTTGAGGTGGCAAGACAAGCAAGCAGCCCCAGTTTCTGTGCCTCTGTGCGAGCAGTGCCATGGGCAGATGAGGCTGAGCAACAGCTTTCCAGGCTAGCTCTTTCTGCCTGCGAGCTATCTGCAGACATTCGCATTTTCAGAGCAGGGCTGCGGGAGGCCCCCTGCACGGACCCCCAAAGCTACGTTTGAAGTTTGAGGTGGCAAGACAAGCAAGCATCCCCAGTCTCTGTGCCTCTTTGCGAGCTGTGCCATGGGCAGATAAGGCTGAGCAACAGCTTTCCAGGCTAGCTCTTTCTGTCTGCGAGCTATCTGCAGACGTTCGCATTTTCAGAGCAGGACTGTCTGAGGCCCCTGGCATGGAACCCCTGAGGTATGTTTGAAGTTTTAGGTGGGAAGACAATCAAGCAGCCCCAGTCTCTCTGCCTCTGTGCGAGCAGTGCCATGGGCAGATGAGGCTGAGCAACAGCTTTCCAGGCTAGCTGTTTCTGGCTGCGAGCTATCTGCAGACATTCGCATTTTCAGAGCAGGGCTGCCGGAGGTGCTCGTCATGGACCGCCTAAGCTGCGTTTGAAGTTTGAGGTGGCAAGACAAGCAAGCAGCCCCAGTCTCTGTGCCTCTATGCGAGCAGTGCCATGGGCAGATGAGGCTGAGCAAAAACTTTCCAGGCTAGCTCTTTCTGCCTGCGAGCTATCTGCAGACGTTTGCATTTTCAGACCAGGATGGTCTCAAGCCCCCTGCACGGACCCCCAAATCTACGTTTGAATTGTGAGGTGGCAAGACAAGCAAGCAGCCCCAGTCTCTGTGCCTCTGTGCGAGCAGTGTCATGGGCAGATGAGGCTGAACAACAGCTTTCCAGGCTAGCTCTTTCTACCTCTGAGGTATATGCAGACGTTCGCATTTTAGGAGAAGGGCTGCCGGAGGCGCCCGGCATGGACCACCTACGCTACGTTTGAAGGGGCAAGAAAAGCAAGAAGCCCCAGTCTCTGTGCCTCTATGCGAGCAGTGCCATGGGCAGATGAGGCTGATAAACAGCTTTCCAGGCTAGCTCTTTCTGGCTGAGAGCTATCTGCACACGTTCGCTTTTTCACAGCAGTGCTGCTATAAGATCCCGGCACGGAACACCTAAGATACGTTTGAAGTGTGAGGTGGCAAGACAAGCAAGCAGCCCCAGTCTCTGTGCCTCTGTGCGAGCAGTGCCATGGGCAGATGAGGCTGAGCAAAACCTTTCCAGGCTAGCTCTTTCTACCTCTGAGCTATCTGCAGACGTTCGCATTTGCGGAGCAGGGCTGCCGGAGGCGCCCTTAATGGACCACCTAAGATACGTTTGAAGTTTGAGGTGACAAGACAAGCAAGCAGCCCCAGTCTCTGTGCCTCTGTGCGAGCAGTGCCATGGGCAGATGAGGCTGAGAAACAGCTTTCCAGGCTTGCCATTTCTGGCTGCCAGCTATGTACAGACGTTCGCATTTTCAGAGCAGGGCTGACGGAGGGCCCCTGCACGGAACCCCAAAGCTACGTTTGAAGTTTGAGGTGGCAAGACAAGCAAGCAGCCCCAGTCTCTGTGCCCCTATGCCAGCAGTGCCATGGGCAGATGAGGCTGAGCAACAGCTTTCCAGTATAGCTCTTTCTGGTTGCGAGCTATCTGCAGACGTTCGCATTTTCAGAGCAGGACTGCCTGAGGCACTCGGCATGGACTACCTAAGCTACGTTTGAAGTTTGAGGTGGCAAGACAAGCAAACACCCCCAGTTTCTGGGCCTCTGTGCGAGCAGTGCCATGGGCAGATGAGGGTGAGCAACAGCTTTCCAGGCTAGCTCTTTCTGCCTGCGAGCTATCTGCAGACATTCGCATTTTCAGAGCAGGGCTGCGGGAGGCCCGCAGCACGGACCCCCAAAGCTAAGTTTGAAGTTTGAGGTGGCAAGACAAGCAAGCATCCCCAGTCTCTGTGCCTCTTTGCGAGCTGTGCCATGGGCTGATGAGGCTGAGCAACAGCTTTCCAGGCAAGCTCTTTCTGGCTGCGATTTATCTGCAGACGTTCGCATTTTCGGAGCAGCACTGCCGGAGGCCCCCGGCATGGAACCCCTCAGCTATGTTTGAAGTTTGAGGTGGGAAGACAATCAAGCAGCCCCAGTCTCTGTCCCTCTGTGCGAGCAGTGCCATGGGCAGATGAGGCTGAACAACAGCTTTCCAGGCTAGCTCTTTCTACCTCTCAGGTATATGCAGACGTTCGCATTTTAGGAGAAGGGCTGCCGCACGCCCACTTCACGGACCCCCAAAGATACGTTTCAAGTTTGAGGTGGCAAGAAAAGCAAGCAGCCCCAGTCTCTGTGCCTCTGTGCGAGCAGTGCCATGGGCAGGTGAGGCTGAGCAACAGCTTTCCAGGCTAGCTCTTTCTGGCTGAGAGCTATCTGCAGACATTCTCATTTTCAGAGCAGGGCTGACGGAGGGCCCCTGCACGGACTCCCAAAGATAGGTTTGAAGTTTGAGGTGGCAAGACAAGCAAGCAGCCCCAGTTTCTGTGCCTCTGTGCGAGCAGTGCCATGGGCAGATGAGGCTGAGCAACAGCTTTCCAGGCTAGCTCTTTCTGCCTGCGAGCTATCTGCAGACATTCGCATTTTCAGAGCAGGGCTGCGGGAGGCCCCCTGCACGGACCCCCAAAGCTACGTTTGAAGTTTGAGGTGGCAAGACAAGCAAGCATCCCCAGTCTCTGTGCCTCTTTGCGAGCTGTGCCATGGGCAGATAAGGCTGAGCAACAGCTTTCCAGGCTAGCTCTTTCTGTCTGCGAGCTATCTGCAGACATTCGCATTTTCAGAGCAGGACTGTCTGAGGCCCCTGGCATGGAACCCCTGAGGTATGTTTGAAGTTTTAGGTGGGAAGACAATCAAGCAGCCCCAGTCTCTCTGCCTCTGTGCGAGCAGTGCCATGGGCAGATGAGGCTGAGCAACAGCTTTCCAGGCTAGCTGTTTCTGGCTGCGAGCTATCTGCAGACATTCGCATTTTCAGAGCAGGGCTGCCGGAGGTGCTCGTCATGGACCGCCTAAGCTGCGTTTGAAGTTTGAGGTGGCAAGACAAGCAAGCAGCCCCAGTCTCTGTGCCTCTATGCGAGCAGTGCCATGGGCAGATGAAGCTGAGCAACAGCTTTCCAGGCTAGCTCTTTCTGGCTGCGAGCTATCTGCAGACATTCGCATTTTCAGAGCAGGGCTGCCGGAGGTGCTCGTCATGGACCGCCTAAGCTGCGTTTGAAGTTTGAGGGGGCAAGACAAGCAAGCAGCCCCAGTCTCTGTGCCTCTGTGCGAGCAGTGCCATGGGCAGATGAGGCTGAGCAACAGCTTTCCAGGCTAGCTCTTTTTGGCTGCGAGCTATCTGCAGACGTTCGCATTTTCAGAGCAGGACTGCCTGAGGCACCCCTCATGGACCACCTAAGCTACGTTTGAAGTTTGAGGGGGCAAGACAAGCAAGCACCCCCAGTTTCTGTGCCTCTATGCGAGCAGTGCCATGGGCAGATTAGGCTGAGCAACAGCTTTCCGGGCTAGTTCTTTCTGGCTGCGATCTATCTGCAGACGTTCGCATTTTCAGAGCAGGGCTGTCGGAATTGTCGGACAAGGAACCCCAAAGCTAGGTTTGAAGTTTGAGGGGGCAAGACAAGCAAGCATCCCCAGTCTCTGTGCCTCTGTGCGAGCAGTGCCATGGGCAGATGAGGCTGAGCAACAGCTTTCCAGGCTAGCTCTTTCTGGCTGCGATTTATCTGCAGACGTTCGCATTTTAGGAGCAGGGCTGCCGCAGGCGCCGGGAACGCACCACCTAAGCTACGTTTGAAGTGTGATGTGGCAAGACAAGCAAGCAGCCCCAGTTTCTGTGCCTCTATGCAAGAAGTGCCATGGGCAGATGAGGCTGAGCAACAGCTTTCCAGGCTAGCTCTTTCTGGCTGCGAGCTATCTGCAGACGTTCGCATTTTCAGAACAGGGCTGTCGGAGTTGTCGGACAAGGAACCCCAAAGATACGTTTGAAGTTTGAGGGGGCAAGGCAAGCAAGCAGCCCCAGTCTCTGTGCCTCTTTGCGAGCAGTGCCATGGGCAGATGAGGCTGAACAACAGCTTTCCAGGCTAGCTCTTTCTACCTCTGAGCTATATGCAGACGTTCACATTTTGGGAGAAGGGCTGCCGGACGCCCACTTTACGGACCCCCAAATATACGTTTGAAGTGTGAGGTGGCAAGACAAGCAAGCAGCCGCAGTCTCTGTGCCTCTGTGCGAGCAGTGCCATGGGCAGATGAGGCTGAGAAACAGCTTTCCAGGCTTGCCATTTCTAGCTGCCAGCTATGTACAGACGTTCGCATTTTCAGAGCAGGGCTGACGGAGGGCCCCTGCACGGAACCCCAAAGCTACGTTTGAAGTTTGAGGTGGCAAGACAAGCAAGCAGCCCCAGTCTCTGTGCCCCTATGCGAGCAGTGCCATGGGCAGATGAGGCTGAGCAACAGCTTTCCAGTATAGCTCTTTCTGGTTGCGAGCTATCTGCAGACGTTCGCATTTTCAGAGCAGGACTGCCTGAGGCACTCGGCATGGACCACCTAATCTACGTTTGAAGTTTGAGGTGGCAAGACAAGCAAACACCCCCAGTTTCTGTGCCTCTGTGCGAGCAGTGCCATGGGCAGATGAGGGTGAGCAACAGCTTTCCAGGCTAGCTCTTTCTGCCTGCGAGCTATCTGCAGACATTCGCATTTTCAGAGCAGGGCTGACGGAGGCCCCCTGCACGGACCCCCAAAGCTAAGTTTGAAGTTTGAGGTGGCAAGACAAGCAAGCATCCCCAGTCTCTGTGCCTCTTTGCGAGCTGTGCCATGGGCTGATGAGGCTGAGCAACAGCTTTCCAGGCAAGCTCTTTCTGGCTGCGATTTATCTGCAGACGTTCGCATTTTCGGAGCAGCACTGCCGGAGGCCCCCGGCATGGAACCCCTCAGCTATGTTTGAAGTTTGAGGTGGGAAGACAATCAAGCAGCCCCAGTCTCTGTGCCTCCGTGCGAGCAGTGCCATGGGCAGATGAGGCTGAACAACAGATTTCCAGGCTAGCTCTTTCTACCTCTGAGGTATATGCAGACGTTCGCATTTTAGGAGAAGGGCTGCCGGACGCCCACTTCACGGACCCCCAAAGATACGTTTGAAGTTTGAGGTGGCAAGAAAAGCAAGCAGTCCCAGTCTCTGTGCCTCTGTGCGAGCAGTGCCATGGGCAGGTGAGGCTGAGCAACAGCTTTCCAGGCTAGCTCTTTCTGGCTGAGAGCTATCTGCAGACATTCTCATTTTCACAGCAGGGCTGACGGAGGGCCCCTGCACGGACCCCCAAAGATACGTTTGAAGTTTGAGGTGGCAAGACAAGAAAGCAGCCCCAGTCTCTGTGCCTCTATGCGAGCAGTGCCATGGGCAGATGAGGCTGAGAAACAGTTTTCCAGGCTAGCTCTTTCTGCCTGCGACCTATCTGCAGACGTTCGCATTTTCGGAGCAGCACTGCCGGAGGCCCCCGGAATGGAAACCTTAAGCTATGTTTGAAGTTTGAGGTGGGAAGACAATCAAGCAGCCCCAGTCTCTGTGCCTCTGTGCGAGCAGTGCCATGGGCAGATAAGGCTGAGCAACAGCTTTCCAGGCTAGCTCTTTCTGGCTGCGAGCTATCTGCAGACGTTCGCATTTGCGGAGCAGGGCTGCCGGAGGCGCCCGGAATGGACCACCTAAGATACGTTTGAAGTTTGAGGGGGCAAGACAAGCAAGCAGCCCCAGTCTCTGTGCCTCTGTGCGAGCAGTGCCATGGGCAGATGAGGCTGAGCAAAAGCTTTCCAGGATTGCTCTTTCTGGCTGCCAGCTATCTACAGACGTTCGCATTTTCAGAGCAGGGCTGACGGAGGGCCCCTGCGTGGACCCCCAAAGCTACGTTTGAAGTTTGAGTTGGCAAGACAAGCAAGCAGCCCCAGTCTATGTGCCTCTATGCGAGCAGTGCCATGGGCAGATGAGGCTGAGCAACAGCTTTCCAGGCTAGCTCTTTCCGGCTGCGAGCAATCTGCAGACGTTCGCATTTTCAGAGCAGGACTGTCTGAGGCATCTGGCATGGACCCCCAAAGCTACGTTTGAAGTTTGAGGGGGCAAGACAAGCAAGCAGCCCCAGTTTCTGTGCCTCTGTGCGAGCAGTGCCATGGGCAGATGAGGCTGAGCAATAGCTTTCCATGCTAGCCCTTTCTCGCTGCGAGCTATCTGCACACGTTCGCTTTTTCACAGCAGGGCTGCCATAAGAGCCCTGAACGGAACACCTAAGATACGTTTGAAGTGTGAGGTGGCAAGACAAGCAAGCAGCCCCAGTCTCTGTGCCTCTGTGCGAGCAGTGCCATGGGCAGATGAGGCTGAACAACAGCTTTCCAGGCTAGCTCTTTCTACCTCTGAGCTATATGCAGACGTTCTCGTTTTGGGAGAAGGGCTGCCGGACGCCCACTTCACGGACCCTCAAAGATACGTTTGAAGTTTGAGGTGGCAAGAAAAGCAAGCAGCACCAGTCTCTGTGCCTCTGTGCGAGCAGTGCCATGGGCAGATGAGGCTGAGCAAAAACTTTCCAGGCTAGCTCTTTCTGGCTGCGAGCTATCTGCAGACGTTCGCATTTTGGGAGCAGGGCTGCCGGAGGCGCCCGGCACGGACCACCTAAGCTGCGTTTGAAGTTTTAGGTGGCAAGACAAGCAAGCAGCCCCAGTCTCTGTGCCTCTGTGCGAGCAGTGCCATGGGCAGATGAGGCTGAGCAACAGCTTTCCAGGCTAGCTCTTTCGGCCTGCGAGCTATCTGCAGACGTTCGCATTTTCAGAGCAGGGCTGCGGGAGGCCCCGTGCACGGACCCCCAAAGATACGTTTCAAGTTTGAGGTGGTAAGACAAGCAAGCAGCCCCAGTCTCTGTGCCTCTGTGCGAGCCGTGCCATGGGCTGATGAGGCTGAGCAACAGCTTTCCAGGCTAGCTCTTTCTGGCTGCGATTTATCTGCAGACGTTCGCATTTTCGGAGCAGCACTGCCAGAGGCCCCTGGCATGGAACCCCTGAGGTATGTTTGAAGTTTTAGGTGGGAAGACAATCAAGCAGCCCCAGTCTCTCTGCCTCTGTGCGAGCAGTGCCATGGGCAGATGAGGCTGAGCAACAGCTTTCCAGGCTAGCTGTTTCTGGCTGCGAGCTATCTGCAGACATTCGCATTTTCAGAGCAGGGCTGCCGGAGGTGCTCGTCATGGACCGCCTAAGCTGCGTTTGAAGTTTGAGAGGGCAAGACAAGCAAGCAGCCCCAGTCTCTGTGCCTCTATGCGAGCAGTGCCATGGGCAGATGAAGCTGAGCAACAGCTTTCCAGGCTAGCTCTTTCTGGCTGCGAGCTATCTGCAGACATTCGCATTTTCAGAGCAGGGCTGCCGGAGGTGCTCGTCATGGACCGCCTAAGCTGCGTTTGCAGTTTGAGGGGGCAAGACAAGCAAGCAGCCCCAGTCTCTGTGCCTCTGTGCGAGCAGTGCCACGGGCAGATGAGGCTGAGCAACAGCTTTCCAGGCTAGCTCTTTTTGGCTGCGAGCTATCTGCAGACGTTCGCATTTTCAGAGCAGGACTGCCTGAGGCACCCGGCATGGACCACCTAAGCTACGTTTGAAGTTTTAGGTGGCAAGACAATCAAGCAGCCCCAGTTTCTGTGCCTCTATGCGAGCAGTGCCATGGGCAGATGAGGCTGAGCAACAGCTTTCCGGGCTAGTTCTTTCTGGCTGCGATCTATCTGCAGACGTTCGCATTTTCAGAGCAGGGCTGTCGGAATTGTCGGACAAGGAACCCCAAAGCTAGGTTTGAAGTTTGAGGGGGCAAGACAAGCAAGCAGCCCCAGTCTCTGTGCCTCTGTGCTAGCAGTGCCATGGGCAGATGAGGCTGAGCAACAGCTTTCCAGGCTAGCTCTTTCTGGCTGCGAGCTATCTGCAGACGTTCGCATTTTGGGAGCAGGGCTGCCGCAGGCGCCGGGAACGCACCACCTAAGCTACGTTTGAAGTTTGACGGGGCAAGACAAGCAAGCAGCCCCAGTCTCTGTGCCTCTGTGCGAGCAGTGCCATGGGCAGATGAGGCTGAGCAACAGCTTTCCAGGCTAGCTATTTCTGGCTGCGAGCTATCTGCAGACGTTCGCATTTTGGGAGCAGGGCTGCCGCAGGCGCCGGGAACGCACCACCTAAGCTACGTTTGAAGTGTGATGTGGCAAGACAAGCAAGCAGCCCCAGTTTCTGTGCCTCTATGCAAGAAGTGCCATGGGCAGATGAGGCTGAGCAACAGCTTTCCAGGCTAGCTCTTTCTGGCTGCGAGCTATCTGCAGACGTTCGCATTTTCAGAACAGGGCTGTCGGAATTGTCGGACAAGGAACCCCAAAGATACGTTTGAAGTTTGAGGGGGCAAGGCAAGCAAGCAGCCCCAGTCTCTGTGCCTCTGTGCGAGCAGTGCCATGGGCAGATGAGGCTGAACAACAGCTTTCCAGGCTAGCTCTTTCTACCTCTGAGCTATATGCAGACGTTCACATTTTGGGAGAAGGGCTGCCGGACGCCCACTTTACGGACCCCCAAATATACGTTTGAAGTGTGAGGTGGCAAGACAAGCAAGCAGCACCAGTCTCTGTGCCTCTGTGCAAGCAGTGCCATGGGCAGATGAGGCTGAGCAACAGCTTTCCAGGCTAGCACTTTCTGCCTGCGAGCTATCTGCAGACGTTCGCATTTTGGGAGTAGGGCTGCCGGAGGCGCCCGGCATGGACCACCTAAGCTACGTTTGAAGTTCGAGGGGGCAAGACAAGCAAGCAGCCCCACTCTCTGTGCCTCTGTGCGAGCAGTGCCATGGGCAGATGAGGCTGAGCAACAGGTTTCCAGGCTAGCTCCTTCTGGCTGCGAGCTATCTGCAGACGTTCGCATTTTCAGAGCAGGGCTGTCGGAAGTGTCCGAGAAGAAACCCCAAAGATACGTTTGAAGTTTGAGGGGGCAAGACAAGCAAGCAGCCCCAGTCTCTGTGCCTCTGTGCGAGCAGTGCCATGGGCAAATGAGGCTGAGCAACAGCTTTCCAGGCTAGCTCTTTCTGGCTGCGAGCTATCTGCAGACGTTCGCAATTTCACAGCAGGGCTGTCGGTATTGTCCGACAAGGAACCCCAAAGATACGTTTGAAGTTTGAGGGGGCAAGACAAGCAAGCAGCCCCAGTCTTTGTGCCTCTTTGCGAGCAGTGCCATGGGCAGATGAGGCTGAGCAACAGCTTTCCAGGCTAGCTGTTTCTGCCTGCGAGCTATCTGCAGACGTTCGCATTTTTGGAGCAGGGCTGCCGGAGGTGCCCGGAATGCACCACCTAGACTACGTTTGAAGTTTGAGGTGACAAGACAAGCAAGCATCCCCAGTCTCTGTGCCTCTTTGCGAGCTGTGCCATGGGCTGATGAGGCTGAGCAACAGCTTTCCAGGCAAGCTCTTTCTGGCTGCGATTTATCTGCAGACGTTCGCATTTTCGGAGCAGCACTGCCGGAGGCCCCCGGCATGGAACCCCTCAGCTATGTTTGAAGTTTGAGGTGGGAAGACAATCAAGCAGCCCCAGTCTCTGTGCCTCCGTGCGAGCAGTGCCATGGGCAGATGAGGCTGAACAACAGATTTCCAGGCTAGCTCTTTCTACCTCTGAGGTATATGCAGACGTTCGCATTTTAGGAGAAGGGCTGCCGGACGCCCACTTCACGGACCCCCAAAGATACGTTTGAAGTTTGAGGTGGCAAGAAAAGCAAGCAGTCCCAGTCTCTGTGCCTCTGTGCGAGCAGTGCCATGGGCAGGTGAGGCTGAGCAACAGCTTTCCAGGCTAGCTCTTTCTGGCTGAGAGCTATCTGCAGACATTCTCATTTTCACAGCAGGGCTGACGGAGGGCCCCTGCACGGACCCCCAAAGATACGTTTGAAGTTTGAGGTGGCAAGACAAGAAAGCAGCCCCAGTCTCTATGCCTCTATGCGAGCAGTGCCATGGGCAGATGAGGCTGAGAAACAGTTTTCCAGGCTAGCTCTTTCTGGCTGCGAGCTATCTGCAGACGTTCGCATTTTCGGAGCAGCACTGCCGGAGGCCCCCGGAATGGAAACCTTAAGCTATGTTTGAAGTTTGAGGTGGGAAGACAATCAAGCAACCCCAGTCTCTGTGCCTCTGTGCGAGCAGTGCCATGGGCAGATAAGGCTGAGCAACAGCTTTCCAGGCTAGCTCTTTCTGGCTGCGAGCTATCTGCAGACGTTCGCATTTGCGGAGCAGGGCTGCCGGAGGCGCCCGGAATGGACCACCTAAGATACGTTTGAAGTTTGAGGTGGCAAGACAAGCAAGCAGCCCCAGTCTCTGTGCCTCTGTGAGAGCAGTGCCATGGGCAGATGAGGCTGAGCAAAAGCTTTCCAGGATTGCTCTTTCTGGCTGCCAGCTATCTATAGACGTTCGCATTTTCAGAGCAGGGCTGACGGAGGGCCCCTGCGTGGACCCCCAAAGCTACGTTTGAAGTTTGAGTTGGCAAGACAAGCAAGCAGCCCCAGTCTATGTGCCTCTATGCGAGCAGTGCCATGGGCAGATGAGGCTGAGCAACAGCTTTCCAGGCTAGCTCTTTCCGGCTGCGAGCAATCTGCAGACGTTCGCATTTTCAGAGCAGGACTGTCTGAGGCATCTGGCATGGACCCCCAAAGCTACGTTTGAAGTTTGAGGGGGCAAGACAAGCAAGCAGCACCAGTTTCTGTGCCTCTGTGCAAGCAGTGCCATGGGCAGATGAGGCTGAGCAATAGCTTTCCATGCTAGCCCTTTCTCGCTGCGAGCTATCTGCACACGTTCGCATTTTCAGAGCAGGGCTGCCATAAGAGGCCGGAACGGAACACCTAAGATACGTTTGAAGTGTGAGGTGGCAAGACAAGCAAGCAGCCCCAGTCTCTGTGCCTCTGTGCGAGCAGTGCCATGGGCAGATGAGGCTGAGCAACAGCTTTCCAGGCTAGCTCTTTCTACCTCTGAGCTATATGCAGACGTTCTCGTTTTGGGAGAAGGGCTGCCGGACGCCCACTTCACGGACCCCAAAGATACGTTTGAAGTTTGAGGTGGCAAGAAAAGCAAGCAGCACCAGTCTCTGTGCCTCTGTGCGAGCAGTGCCATGGGCAGATGAGGCTGAGCAAAAACTTTCCAGGCTAGCTATTTCTGGCTGCGATTTATCTGCAGACGTTCGCATTTTCGGAGCAGCACTGCCAGAGGCCCCTGGCATGGAACCCCTGAGGTATGTTTGAAGTTTTAGGTGTTAAGATAATCAAGCAGCCCCAGTCTCTCTGCCTCTGTGCGAGCAGTGCCATGGGCAGATGTGGCTGAGCAACAGCTTTCCAGGCTAGCTCTTTCTGGCTGCGAGCTATCTGCAGACGTTCGCATTTGCGGAGCAGGGCTGCCGGAGGCGCCCGGAATGGACCACCTAAGATACGTTTGAAGTTTGAGGTGGCAAGACAAGCAAGCAGCCCCAGTCTCTGTGCCTCTGTGAGAGCAGTGCCATGGGCAGATGAGGCTGAGCAACAGCTTTCCAGGCTAGCTCTTTTTGGCTGCGAGCTATCTGCAGACGTTCGCATTTTCAGAGCAGGACTGCCGGAGGCCCCCGGCATGGAACCCCTCAGCTATGTTTGAAGTTTGAGGTGGGAAGACAATCAAGCAGCCCCAGTCTCTGTGCCTCCGTGCGAGCAGTGCCATGGGCAGATGAGGCTGAACAACAGATTTCCAGGCTAGCTCTTTCTACCTCTGAGGTATATGCAGACGTTCGCATTTTAGGAGAAGGGCTGCCGGACGCCCACTTCACGGACCCCCAAAGATACGTTTCAAGTTTGAGGTGGCAAGAAAAGCAAGCAGTCCCAGTCTCTGTGCCTCTGTGCGAGCAGTGCCATGGGCAGGTGAGGCTGAGCAACAGCTTTCCAGGCTAGCTCTTTCTGGCTGAGAGCTATCTGCAGACATTCTCATTTTCACAGCAGGGCTGACGGAGGGCCCCTGCACGGACCCCCAAAGATACGTTTGAAGTTTGAGGTGGCAAGACAAGAAAGCAGCCCCAGTCTCTATGCCTCTATGCGAGCAGTGCCATGGGCAGATGAGGCTGAGAAACAGTTTTCCAGGCTAGCTCTTTCTGGCTGCGAGCTATCTGCAGACGTTCGCATTTTCGGAGCAGCACTGCCGGAGGCCCCCGGAATGGAAACCTTAAGCTATGTTTGAAGTTTTAGGTGGGAAGACAATCAAGCAGCCCCAGTCTCTGTGCCTCTGTGCGAGCAGTGCCATGGGCAGATAAGGCTGAGCAACAGCTTTCCAGGCTAGCTCTTTCTGGCTGCGAGCTATCTGCAGACGTTCGCATTTGCGGAGCAGGGCTGCCGGAGGCGCCCGGAATGGACCACCTAAGATACGTTTGAAGTTTGAGGTGGCAAGACAAGCAAGCAGCCCCAGTCTCTGTGCCTCTGTGAGAGCAGTGCCATGGGCAGATGAGGCTGAGCAAAAGCTTTCCAGGATTGCTCTTTCTGGCTGCCAGCTATCTACAGACGTTCGCATTTTCAGAGCAGGGCTGACGGAGGGCCCCTGCGTGGACCCCCAAAGCTACGTTTGAAGTTTGAGTTGGCAAGACAAGCAAGCAGCCCCAGTCTATGTGCCTCTATGCGAGCAGTGCCATGGGCAGATGAGGCTGAGCAACAGCTTTCCAGGCTAGCTCTTTCCGGCTGCGAGCAATCTGCAGACGTTCGCATTTTCAGAGCAGGACTGTCTGAGGCATGTGGCATGGACCCCCAAAGCTACGTTTGAAGTTTGAGGGGGCAAGACAAGCAAGCAGCACCAGTCTCTGTGCCTCTGTGCAAGCAGTGCCATGGGCAGATGAGGCTGAGCAATAGCTTTCCATGCTAGCCCTTTCTCGCTGCGAGCTATCTGCACACGTTTGCTTTTTCACAGTAGGGCTGCCATAAGAGCCCGGAACGCAACACCTAAGATACGTTTGAAGTGTGAGGTGGCAAGACAAGCAAGCAGCCCCAGTCTCTGTGCCTCTGTGCGAGCAGTGCCATGGGCAGATGAGGCTGAGCAACAGCTTTCCAGGCTAGCTCTTTCTGGCTGCGAGCTATCTGCAGACGTTCGCATTTTCACAGCAGGGCTTTCATTGTTGTTCTACAAGGAACCCCAAAGATACGTTTGAAGTTTGAGGTGGCAAGACAAGCAAGCAGCCCCAGTCTCTCTGCCTCTGTGCGAGCAGTGCCATGGGCAGATGAGGCTGAGCAACAGCTTTCCAGGCTAGCTCTTTCTGGCTGCGAGCTATCTGCAGACATTAGAATTTTCAGAGCAGGGCTGCTAGAGTCCCCTTGCACGAACACCCAAAGCTACGTTTGAAGTTTGAGAGGGCAAGACAAGCAAGCAGCCCCAGTCTCTGTGTCTCTGTGCGAGCAGTGCCATGGGCAGATGAGGCTGAGCAATAGCTTTCCATGCTAGCCCTTTCTGGCTGCGAGCTATCTGCACACGTTCGCTTTTTCACAGCAGGGCTGCCATAAGAGCCCGGCACGGAACACCTAAGATACGTTTTAAGTTTGAGGTGGCAAGACAAGCAAGCAGCCCCTGTCTCTGTGCCGCTATGCGAGCAGTGCCATGGGCAGATGAGGCTGATAAACAGCTTTCCAGGCTAGCTCTTTCTGCCTGCGAGATATCTGCAGACGTTCGCATTTTGGGAGCAGGGCTGCAGGAGGCGCCCGGCACGGACCACCTAAGCTGCGTTTGAAGTTTGAGGTGGCAAAACAAGCAAGCAGCCCCAGTCTCTGTGCCTCTGTGCGAGCAGTGCCATGGGCAGATGAGGCTGAGCAACAGCTTTCAAGGCTAGCTTTTTCTGGCTGCGAGCTATCTGCAGACATTCGCTTTTTCAAAGCAGGGCTGCCGGAGGTGCCCGTCATGGACCGCCTAAGCTACGTTTGAAGTTTGAGGGGGCAAGACAAGCAAGCAGCCCCAGTCTCTGTGCCTCTGTGCGAGCAGTGCCATGGGCAGATGAGGCTGAGAAACAGCTTTCCAGGCTAGCTCTTTCGGCCTGCGAGCTATCTGCAGACGTTCGCATTTTCAGAGCAGGGCTGCGGGAGGCCCCCTGCACGGACCCCCAAAGACACGTTTCAAGTTTGAGGTGGTAAGACAAGCAAGCAGCCCCAGTCTCTGTGCCTCTGTGCGAGCCGTGCCATGGGCTGATGAGGCTGAGCAACAGCTTTACAGGCTAGCTCTTTCTGGCTGCGATTTATCTGCAGACGTTCGCATTTTCGGAGCAGCACTGCCGGAGGCCCCTGGCATGGAACCCCTGAGGTATGTTTGAAGTTTGAGGTGGGAAGACAATCAAGCAGCCCCAGTCTCTGTGCCTCTGTGCGAGCAGTGCCATGGGCAGATGAGGCTGAGCAACAGCTTTCCAGGCTAGCTCTTTCTGGCTGCGAGATATCTGCAGACTTTCGCATTTGCGGAGCAGGGCTGCTAGAGGACCCTTGCACGGACACCCAAAGCTATGTTTGAAGTTTGAGAGGGCAAGACAAGCAAGCAGCCCCAGTCTCTGTGTCTCTGTGCGAGCAGTGCCATGGGCAGATGAGGCTGAGCAACAGCTTTCAAGGCTAGCTTTTTCTGCCTGCGAGCTATCTGCAGACATTCGCATTTTCAGAGCAGGGCTGCCCGAGGCCTTCTGAACGGACCACCTAAGCTACGTTTGAAGTTGGAGTGGGCAAGACAAGCAAGCAGCCCCAGTCTCTGTGCCTCTATGCGAGCAGTGCCATGGGCAGATGAGGCTGAGCAACAGCTTTCCAGGCTAGCTCTGTCTGCCTGCGAGCTATATGCAGACGTTCACATTTTCGGAGTAGGGCTGTCGAAGGCGCCCGGCATGGACCACCAAATCTACGTTTGAAGTTTGAGGGGGCAAGACAAGCAAGCAGCCCCAGTCTCTGTGCCTCTGTGCGAGCAGTGCCATGGGCAGATGAGGCTGAGCAAAAGCTTTCCAGGCTAGCTCTTTCGGCCTGCGAGCTATCTGCAGACGTTCGCATTTTCAGAGCAGGGCTGCCGGAGGCCCCCTGCACGGACCCCCAAACCTACGTTTGAAGTTTGAGGTGGCAAGACAAGCAAGCAGCCCCAGTCTCTGTGCCTCTATGCGAGCAGTGCCATGGGCAGATGAGGCTGAGCAAGAGCTTTCCAGGCTAGCTCTTTCTGCCTGCGAGCTATCTGCAGACGTTCGCACTTTCAGAGCAGGGCTGTCGGAAGTGTCCGAGAAGGAACCCCAAAGATACGTCTGAAGTTTGAGGGGGCAAGACAAGCAAGCAGCCCCAGTCTCTGTGCCTCTGTGCGAGCAGTGCCATGGGCAAATGAGGCTGAGCAACAGCTTTCCAGGCTAGCTCTTTCTGGCTGCGAGCTATCTGCAGACGTTCGCAATTTCACAGCAGGGCTGTCGGTATTGTCTGACAAGGAACCCCAAAGATAAGTTTGAAGTTTGAGGGGGCAAGACAAGCAAGCAGCCCCAGTCTCTGTGCCTCTATGCGAGCAGTGCCATGGGCAGATGAGGCTGAGCAACAGCTTTCCAGGCTAGCTCTTTCTGGCTGCGAGCTATCTGCAGACATTCGCATTTTCAGAGCAGGGCTGCCGGAGGTGCTCGTAATGGACCGCCTAAGCTGCGTTTGAAGTTTGAGGGGGCAAGACAAGCAAGCAGCCCCAGTCTCTGTGCCTCTGTGCGAGCAGTGCCATGGGCAGATGAGGCTGAGCAACAGCTTTCCAGGCTAGCTCTTTTTGGCTGCGAGCTATCTGCAGACGTTCGCATTTTCAGAGCAGGACTGCCTGAGGCACCCGGCATGGACCACCTAAGCTACGTTTGAAGTTTTAGCTGGCAAGACAAGCAAGCAGCCCCAGTTTCTGTGCCTCTATGCGAGCAGTGCCATGGGCAGATGAGGCTGAGCAACAGCTTTCCGGGCTAGTTCTTTCTGGCTGCGATCTATCTGCAGACGTTCGCATTTTCAGAGCAGGGCTGTCGGAATTGTCGGACAAGGAACCCCAAAGCTAGGTTTGAAGTTTGAGGGGGCAAGACAAGCAAGCAGCCCCAGTCTCTGTGCCTCTGTGCGAGCAGTGCCATGGGCAGATGAGGCTGAGCAACAGCTTTCCAGGCTAGCTCTTTCTGGCTGCGAGCTATCTGCAGACGTTTGCATTTTGGGAGCAGGGCTGCCGCAGGCGCCGGGAACGCACCACCTAAGCTACGTTTGAAGTGTAATGTGGCAAGACAAGCAAGCAGCCGCAGTTTCTGTGCCTCTATGCAAGAAGTGCCATGGGCAGATGAGGCTGAGCAACAGCTTTCCAGGCTAGCTCTTTCTGGCTGCGAGCTATCTGCAGACGTTCGCGTTTTCAGAACAGGGCTGTCGGAATTGTCCGACAAGGAAACCCAAAGATACGTTTGAAGTTTGAGGGGGCAAGGCAAGCAAGCAGCCCCAGTCTCTGTGCCTCTGTGCGAGCAGTGCCATGGGCAGATGAGGCTGAACAACAGCTTTCCAGGCTAGCTCTTTCTACCTCTGAGCTATATGCAGACGTTCACATTTTGGGAGCAGGGCTGCAGGAGGCGCCCGGCACATACCACCTAAGCTGCGTTTGAAGTTTGAGGTGGCAAAACAAGCAAGCAGCCCCAGTCTCTGTGCCTCTGTGCGAGCAGTGCCATGGGCAGATGAGGCTGAGCAACAGCTTTCAAGGCTAGCTTTTTCTGGCTGCGAGCTATCTGCAGACATTCGCTTTTTCAGAGCAGGGGTGCCGGAGGTGCCCGTCATGGACCGCCTAAGCTACGTTTGAAGTTTGAGGGGGCAAGACAAGCAAGCAGCCCCAGTCTCTGTGCCTCTGTGCGAGCAGTGCCATGGGCAGATGAGGCTGAGAAACAGCTTTCCAGGCTAGCTCTTTCGGCCTGCGAGCTATCTGCAGACGTTCGCATTTTCAGAGCAGGGCTGCGGGAGGCCCCCTGCACGGACCCCCAAAGACACGTTTCAAGTTTGAGGTGGTAAGACAAGCAAGCAGCCCCAGTCTCTGTGCCTCTGTGCGAGCCGTGCCATGGGCTGATGAGGCTGAGCAACAGCTTTCCAGGCTAGCTCTTTCTGGCTGCGATTTATCTGCAGACATTCGCATTTTCGGAGCAGCACTGCCGGAGGCCCCTGGCATGGAACCCCTGAGGTATGTTTGAAGTTTGAGGTGGGAAGACAATCAAGCAGCCCCAGTCTCTGTGCCTCTGTGCGAGCAGTGCCATGGGCAGATGAGGCTGAGCAACAGCTTTCCAGGCTAGCTTTTTCTGGCTGCGAGCTATCTGCAGACGTTCGCATTTGCGGAGCAGGGCTGCCGGAGGTGCCCGTCATGGACCGCCTAAGCTACGTTTGAAGTTTGAGAGGGCAAGACAAGCAAGCAGCCCCAGTCTCTGTGCCTCTATGCGAGCAGTGCCATGGGCAGATGAGGCTGAGCAACAGCTTTCCAGGCTAGCTCTTTCTGGCTGCGAGCTATCTGCAGACATTCGCATTTTCAGAGCAGGGCTGCCGGAGGTGCTCGTAATGGACCGCCTAAGCTGCGTTTGAAGTTTGAGGGGGCAAGACAAGCAAGCAGCCCCAGTCTCTGTGCCTCTGTGCGAGCAGTGCCATGGGCAGATGAGGCTGAGCAACAGCTTTCCAGGCTAGCTCTTTTTGGCTGCGAGCTATCTGCAGACGTTCGCATTTTCAGAGCAGGACTGCCGGAGGCCCCCGGCATGGAACCCCTCAGCTATGTTTGAAGTTTCAGGTGGGAAGACAATCAAGCAGCCCCAGTCTCTGTGCCTCCGTGCGAGCAGTGCCATGGGCAGATGAGGCTGAACAACAGATTTCCAGGCTAGCTCTTTCTACCTCTGAGGTATATGCAGACGTTCGCATTTTAGGAGAAGGGCTGCCGGACGCCCACTTCACGGACCCCCAAAGATACGTTTCAAGTTTGAGGTGGCAAGAAAAGCAAGCAGTCCCAGTCTCTGTGCCTCTGTGCGAGCAGTGCCATGGGCAGGTGAGGCTGAGCAACAGCTTTCCAGGCTAGCTCTTTCTGGCTGAGAGCTATCTGCAGACATTCTCATATTCACAGCAGGGCTGACGGAGGGCCCCTGCACGGACCCCCAAAGATACGTTTGAAGTTTGAGGTGGCAAGACAAGAAAGCAGCCCCAGTCTCTATGCCTCTATGCGAGCAGTGCCATGGGCAGATGAGGCTGAGAAACAGTTTTCCAGGCTAGCTCTTTCTGGCTGCGAGCTATCTGCAGACGTTCGCATTTTCGGAGCAGCACTGCCGGAGGCCCCCGGAATGGAAACCTTAAGCTATGTTTGAAGTTTGAGGTGGGAAGACAATCAAGCAGCCCCAGTCTCTGTGCCTCTGTGCGAGCAGTGCCATGGGCAGATAAGGCTGAGCAACAGCTTTCCAGGCTAGCTCTTTCTGGCTGCGAGCTATCTGCAGACGTTCGCATTTGCGGAGCAGGGCTGCCGGAGGCGCCCGGAATGGACCACCAAAGATACGTTTGAAGTTTGAGGTGGCAAGACAAGCAAGCAGCCCCAGTCTCTGTGCCTCTGTGAGAGCAGTGCCATGGGCAGATGAGGCTGAGCAAAAGCTTTCCAGGATTGCTCTTTCTGGCTGCCAGCTATCTACAGACGTTCGCATTTTCAGAGCAGGGCTGACGGAGGGCCCCTGCGTGGACCCCCAAAGCTACGTTTGAAGTTTGAGTTGGCAAGACAAGCAAGCAGCCCCAGTCTATGTGCCTCTATGCGAGCAGTGCCATGGGCAGATGAGGCTGAGCAACAGCTTTCCAGGCTAGCTCTTTCCGGCTGCGAGCAATCTGCAGACGTTCGCATTTTCAGAGCAGGACTGTCTGAGGCATGTGGCATGGACCCCCAAAGCTACGTTTGAAGTTTGAGGGGGCAAGACAAGCAAGCAGCACCAGTTTCTGTGCCTCTGTGCAAGCAGTGCCATGGGCAGATGAGGCTGAGCAATAGCTTTCCATGCTAGCCCTTTCTCGCTGCGAGCTATCTGCACACGTTTGCTGTTTCACAGTAGGGCTGCCATAAGAGCCCGGAACGCAACACCTAAGATACGTTTGAAGTGTGAGGTGGCAAGACAAGCAAGCAGCCCCAGTCTCTGTGCCTCTGTGCGAGCAGTGCCATGGGCAGATGAGGCTGAACAACAGCTTTCCAGGCTAGCTCTTTCTACCTCTGAGCTATATGCAGACGTTCTCGTTTTGGGAGAAGGGCTGCCGGACGCCCACTTCACGGACCCCAAAGATACGTTTGAAGTTTGAGGTGGCAAAACAAGCAAGCAGCCCCAGTCTCTGTGCCTCTGTGCGAGCAGTGCCATGGGCAGATGAGGCTGAGCAACAGCTTTCAAGGCTAGCTTTTTCTGGCTGCGAGCTATCTGCAGACATTCGCTTTTTCAGAGCAGGGGTGCCGGAGGTGCCCGTCATGGACCGCCTAAGCTACGTTTGAAGTTTGAGGGGGCAAGACAAGCAAGCAGCCCCAGTCTCTGTGCCTCTGTGCGAGCAGTGCCATGGGCAGATGAGGCTGAGAAACAGCTTTCCAGGCTAGCTCTTTCGGCCTGCGAGCTATCTGCAGACGTTCGCATTTTCAGAGCAGGGCTGCGGGAGGCCCCCTGCACGGACCCCCAAAGACACGTTTCAAGTTTGAGGTGGTAAGACAAGCAAGCAGCCCCAGTCTCTGTGCCTCTGTGCGAGCCGTGCCATGGGCTGATGAGGCTGAGCAACAGCTTTCCAGGCTAGCTCTTTCTGCCTGCGAGCTATCTGCAGACGTTCGCATTTTCAGAGCAGGGCTGCCGGAGGCCCCCTGCACGGACCCCCAAACCTACGTTTGAATTTTGAGGTGGCAAGACAAGCAAGCAGCCCCAGTCTCTGTGCCTCTATGCGAGCAGTGCCATGGGCAGATGAGGCTGAGCAAGAGCTTTACAGGCTAGCTCTTTCTGCCTGCGAGCTATCTGCAGACGTTCGCACTTTCAGAGCAGGGCTGTCGGAAGTGTCCGAGAAGGAACCCCAAAGATACGTCTGAAGTTTGAGGGGGCAAGACAAGCAAGCAGCCCCAGTCTCTGTGCCTCTGTGCGAGCAGTGCCATGGGCAAATGAGGCTGAGCAACAGCTTTCCAGGCTAGCTGTTTCTGGCTGCGAGCTATCTGCAGACGTTCGCAATTTCACAGCAGGGCTGTCGGTATTGTCTGACAAGGAACCCCAAAGATACGTTTGAAGTTTGAGGGGGCAAGACAAGCAAGCAGCCCCAGTCTTTGTGCCTCTGTGCGAGCAGTGCCATGGGCAGATGAGGCTGAGCAACAGCTTTCCAGGCTAGCTCTTTCTGCCTGCGAGCTATCTGCACACGTTCGCATTTTGGGAGCAGGGCTGCCGGAGGCGCCCGGAATGCACCACCTAGACTACGTTTGAAGTTTGAGGTGACAAGACAAGCAAGCAGCCCCAGTCTCTGTGCCTCTGTGTGAGCAGTGCCATGGGCAGATGATGCTGAGCAACAGCTTTCCAGGCTAGCTCTTTCTGGCTGCGAGCTATCTGCAGACGTTCGCATTTTCACAGCAGGGCTTTCATTGTTGTCCGACAAGGAACCCCAAAGATACGTTTGAAGTTTGAGGTGGCAAGACAAGCAAGCAGCCCCAGTCTTTGTGCCTCTGTGCGAGCAGTGCCATGGGCAGATGAGGCTGAGCAACAGCTTTCCAGGCTAGCTCTTTCTGGCTGCGAGCTATCTGCAGACATTAGAATTTTCAGAGCAGGGCTGCTAGAGGCCCCTTGCACGAACACCCAAAGCTACGTTTGAAGTTTAAGAGGGCAAGACAAGCAAGCAGCCCCAGTCTCTGTGCCTCTGTGCGAGCAGTGCCATGGGCAGATGAGGCTGAGCAATAGCTTTCCATGCTAGCCCTATCTGGCTGCGAGCTATCTGCACACGTTCGCTTTTTCACAGCAGGGCTGCCATAAGAGCCCGGCACGGAACACCTAAGATACGTTTGAAGTTTGAGGTGGCAAAACAAGCAAGCAGCCCCAGTCTCTGTGCCTCTGTGCGAGCAGTGCCATGGGCAGATGAGGCTGAGCAACAGCTTTCAAGGCTAGCTTTTTCTGGCTGCGAGCTATCTGCAGACATTCGCTTTTTCAGAGCAGGACTGCCGGAGGTGCCCGTCATGGACCACCTAAGCTACGTTTGAAGTTTGAGGGGGCAAGACAAGCAAGCAGCCCCAGTCTCTGTGCCTCTGTGCGAGCAGTGCCATGGGCAGATGAGGCTGAGCAACAGCTTTCCAGGCTAGCTCTTTCGGCCTGCGAGCTATCTGCAGACGTTCGCATTTTCAGAGCAGGGCTGCGGGAGGCCCCCTGCACGGACCCCCAAAGATACGTTTGAAGTTGGAGTGGGCAAGGCAAGCAAGCAGCCCCAGTCTCTGTGCCTCTGTGCGAGCAGTGCCATGGGCAGATGAGGCTGAACAACAGCTTTCCAGGCTAGCTCTTTCTACCTCTGAGCTATATGCAGACGTTCACATTTTGGGAGAAGGGCTGCCGGACGCCCACTTTACGGACCCCCAAATATACTTTTGAAGTGTGAGGTGGCAAGACAAGCAAGCAGCCCCAGTCTCTGTGCCTCTGTGCGTGTAGTGCCAGGGGCAGATGAGGCTGAGCAACAGCTTTCCAGGCTAGCTCTTTCTGGCTGCCAGCTATCTCCAGACGTTCGCATTTTGGGAGCAGGGCTGCAGGAGGCGCCCGGAACGCACATCCTAAGCTACGTTTGAAGTGTGAGGTGGCAAGACAAGCAAGCAGCCCCAGTCTCTGTGCCTCTGTGCGAGCAGTGCCATGGGCAGATGAGGCTGAGCAACATCTTTCCAGGCTAGCTCTTTCTGACTGCGAGCTATCTGCAGACGTTCGCATTTTTGAAGCAGGGCTGCCGGAGGCGTCCTGCAAGGACCACCTAAGCTACGTTTGAAGTTGGAGTGGGCAAGACAAGCAAGCAGCCCCAGTTTCTGTGCCTCTGTGCGAGCAGTGCCATGGGCAGATGAGGCTGAGCAACAGCTTTCCAGGCTAGCTCTTTCTGGCTGCGAGCTATCTGCAGACGTTCGCATTTGCGGAGCAGGGCTGCCGGAGGCGCCCGGAATGGACCACCTAAGCTGCGTTTGAAGTTTGACGGGGCAAGACAAGCAAGCAGCCCCAGTCTCTGTGCCTCTGTGCGAGCAGTGCCATGGGCAGATTAGGCTGAGCAACAGCTTTCCAGGCTAGCTCTTTCTGGCTGCCAGCTATCTCCAGACGTTCGCATTTTTGGAGCAGGGCTGACAGAGGGTCCCTGCACGGACCCCCAAAGCTACGTTTGAAGTTTTAGGGGTCAAGACAAGCAAGCAGCCCCAGTCTCTGTGTCTCTGTGTGAGCAGTGCCATGGGCAGATGATGCTGAGCAACAGCTTTCCAGGCTAGCTCTTTCTGGCTGCGAGCTATCTGCAGACGTTCGCATTTTCACAGCAGGGCTTTCACTGTTGTCCGACAAGGAACCCCAAAGATACGTTTGAAGTTTGAGGAGGCAAGACAAGCAAGCAGCCCCAGTCTTTGTGCCTCTGTGCGAGCTGTGCCATGGGCAGATGAGGCTGAGCAACAGCTTTCCAGGCTAGCTCTTTCTGGCTGCGAGCTATCTGCAGACGTTCGCATTTTCAGAGCAGGGCTGTCGGAATTGTCGGACAAGGAACCCCAAAGATACGTTTGAAGTTTGAGGGGGCAAGACAAGCAGCCCCAGTCTCTGTGCCTCTGTGCGAGCAGTGCCATGGGCAGATGAGGCTGAGCAACAGCTTTCCAGGCTAGCTCTTTCTGCCTGCGAGCTATCTGCAGACGTTCGCATTTTCAGAGCAGGACTGCCTGAGGCACCCGGCATGGACCAACTAAGCTACGTTTGAAGTGTGATGTGGCAAGACAAGCAAGCAGCCCCAGTTTCTGTGCCTCTATGCGAGAAGTGCCATGGGCAGATGAGGCTGAGCAACAGCTTTCCAGGCTAGCTCTTTCTGGCTGCGAGCTGTCTGCAGACGTTCGCATTTTCAGAGCAGGGCTGTCGGAATTGTCCGACAAGGAAACCCAAAGATACGTTTGAAGTTTGAGGGGGCAAGGCAAGCAAGCAGCCCCAGTCTCTGTGCCTCTGTGCGAGCAGTGCCATGGGCAGATGAGGCTGAGCAACAGCTTTCCAGGCTAGCTCTTTCTGGCTGCGAGCTATCTGCAGACGTTCGCATTTTCGGAGCAGGGCTGCCGGAGGCGCCCGGAATGGACCACCTAAGCTGCGTTTGAAGTTTGATGGGGCAAGACAAGCAAGCAGCCCCAGTCTCTGTGCCTCTGTGCGAGCAGTGCCATGGGCAGATGAGGCTGAGCAACAGCTTTCCAGGCTAGCTCTTTCTGGCTGCCAGCTATCTCCAGACGTTCGCATTTTTGGAGCAGGGCTGACAGAGGCCCCCTGCACAGACCCCCAAAGCTACGTTTGAAGTTTGAGGTGGCAAGACAAGCAAGCAGCCCCAGTCTCTGTGCCTCTATGCGAGCAGTGCCATGGGCAGATGAGGCTGAACAACAGCTTTCCAGGCTAGATCTTTCTACCTCTGGGCTATATGCAGACATTCGCATTTTGGGAGCAGGGCTTCCGCAGGTCCCCTTCTAGGACTCCCAAAGCTACGTTTGCAGTTTTAGGTGGCAAGACAAACAAGCAGCCCCAGTCTCTGCGCCTCTGTGCGTGCAGTGCCATGGGCAGATGAGGCTGAGCAACAGCTTTCCAGGCTAGCTCTTTCTGGCTGCGAGCTATCTGCCGACGTTCGCATTTTCAGAGCAGGGCTGTCGATAGTGTTCGACACGGAACCCCAAATCTACGTTTGAAGTTTGAGGGGGCAAGAAAAGCAAGCAGCCCCAGTCTCTGTGTTTCTGTGCGAGCAGTGCCATGGGCAGATGAGGCTGAGCAACAGCTTTCCAGGCTAGCTCTTTCTGGCTGCGAGCTATCTGCCGACGTTCGCATTTTCAGAGCAGGGCTGTCGATAGTGTTCGACACGGAACCCCAAATCTACGTTTGAAGTTTGAGGGGGCAAGAAAAGCAAGCAGCCCCAGTCTCTGTGCCTCTGTGCAAGCAGTGCCATGGGCAGATGAGGCTGAGCAACAGCTTTCCAGGCTAGCTGTTTCTGCCTGCGAGCTATCTGCAGACATTCGCATTTTGGGAGCAGGGCTGCAATAGGCGCCCGGAATGGACCACCTAAGATACGTTTGAAGTTTGAGGGGGCAAGACAAGCAAGCAGCCCCAGTCTCTGTGCCTCTGTGCGAGCAGTGCCATGGGCAGATGAGGCTGAGCAACAGCTTTCCAGGCTAGCTCTTTCTGCCTGCGAGCTATCTGCAGACGTTCGCATTTTCAGAACAGGGCTGCCGGAGGCTTCCTGCACGGACCCCCAAAGCTACGTTTGAAGTTTGAGGGGGCAAGACCAGCAAACAGCCCCAGTCTCTGTGCCTCTGTGCGAGCAGTGCCATGGGCAGATGAGGGTGAGCAACAGCTTTCCAGGCTAGCTCTTTCTGGCTGCCAGCTATCTGCAGACGTTCGCATTTTCAGAGCAGGGCTGACAGAGGGTCCCTGCACGGACGCCCAAAGCTACGTTTGAATTTTGAGGTGGCAAGACAAGCAAGCAGCCCCAGTCTCTGTGCCTCTATGCGAGCAGTGCCATGGGCAGATGAGGCTGAACAACAGCTTTCCAGGCTAGCTCTTTCTACCTCTGAGCTATATGCAGACGTTCACATTTTGGAAGCAGGGCTTCCGTATGTCCCCTTCTAGGACTACCAAAGCTACGTTTGAAGTTTTAGGTGGCAAGACAAACAAGCAGCCCCAGTATCTGCGCCTCTGTGCTAGCAGTGACATGGGCAGATGTGGCTGAGCAACAGCTTTCCAGGCTAGCTCTTTCTGGCTGCGAGCTATCTGCAGACGTTCGCATTTTTGAAGCAGGGCTGCCGGAGGCTTCCTGCACGGACCACCTAAGATAAGTTTGAAGTTGGAGTGGACAAGACAAGCAAGCAGCCCCAGTCTCTCTGCCTCTGTGCGAGCAGTGCCATGGGCAGATGAGGCTGAGCAACAGCTTTCCAGGCTAGCCCTTTCTGGCTGTGAGCTATCTGCAGACGTTCGCATTTTTGGAGCAGGGCTGCCGGAGGCGCCCGGAATGGACCACCTAAGTTGCGTTTGAAGTTTGACGGGCAACACAAGCAAGCAGCCCCAGTCTCTCTTTTTCTGTGCGAGCAGTGCCATGGGCAGATGAGGCTGAGCAACAGCTTTCCAGGCTAGCTCTTCCTGGCTGCGAGCTATCTGCAGACGTTCGCATTTTCAGAGCAGGGCTGTCGGAATTGTTAGACAAGGAACCGCCAAAGCTACGTTTGAAGTGTGAGGTGGCAAGACAAGCAAGCAGCCCCAGTCTCTGTGCCTCTGTGCGAGCAGTGCCATGGGCAGATGAGGCTGAGCAACAGCTTTCCAGGCTAGCTCTTTCTGGCTGCGAGCTATCTGCAGACGTTCGCATTTGGGGAGCAGGGCTGCCGGAGGCGCTCGGCACGGACAACCTAAGTTGTGTTTGAAGTTTAAGGGGGCAAGACAAGCAAACAGCCCCAGTCTCTGTGCGTCTGTGCGAGCAGTGCCATGGGCAGATGAGGCTGTGCAACAGCTTTCAAGGCTAGCTCTTTCTGCCTGCGAGCTATCTGCAGACATTCGCATTTTCAGAACAGGGCTGCCGGAGGCCCCCTGCACGGATCCAAAAGCTACGTTTGAAGTTTGAGGGGGCAAGACAAGCAAGCAGCCCCAGTCTCTGTGCCTCTATGCGAGCAGTGCCATGGGCAGATGAGGCTGAGCAACAGCTTTCCAGGATAGCTCTTTCTGGCTGCGAGCTATCTGCAGACGTTCGCATTTTCAGAGCAGGACTGCCTGAGGCACCCGGCATGGACCACCTAAGCTACATTTGAAGTTTAAGGTGGCAAGACAAGCAAGCAGCCCCAGTCTCTGTTCCTCCGTGCGAGCAGTGCCATGGGCAGATGAGGCTGAGCAACAGCTTTCCAGGCTAGCTCTTTCTGCCTGCGAGCTAACTGCACACGTTCTCATTTTCAGAGCAGGGCTGCCGGAATTGTCCGACAAGTAACCCCAAAGATACGTTTGAAGTTTGAGGGGGCAAGACAAGCAAGCAGCCCCAGTCTCTCTGCCTCTGTGCGAGCAGTGCCATGGGCAGATGAGGCTGAGCAACAGCTTTCCAGGCTAGCCCTTTCTGGCTGTGAGCTATCTGCAGACGTTCGCATTTTTGGAGCAGGGCTGCCGGAGGCGCCCGGAATGGACCACCTAAGTTGCGTTTGAAGTTTGAGGGGGCAAGACAAGCAAGCAGCCCCAGTCTCTCTTTTTCTGTGCGAGCAGTGCCATGGGCAGATGAGGCTGAGCAACAGCTTTCCAGGCTAGCTCTTCCTGGCTGCGAGCTATCTGCAGACGTTCGCATTTTCAGAGCAGGGCTGTCGGAATTGTTAGACAAGGAACCGCCAAAGCTACGTTTGAAGTGTGAGGTAACAAGACAAGCAAGCAGCCCCAGTCTCTGTGCCTCTGTGCGAGCAGTGCCATGGGCAGATGAGGGTGAGAAACAGCTTTCCAGGCTAGCTCTTTCTGGCTGCGAGCTATCTGCAGACATTCACTTTTTGGTAGCAGGGCTGCCGGAGGCGCCTGGAACGCACAACCTAAGCTACGTTTGAAGTTTGAGGGGGCAAGATAAGCAAGCAGCCCCAGTCTCTGTGCCTCTGTGCAAGCAGTGCCATGGGCAGATGAGGCTGAGCAACAGCTTTCCAGGCTAGCTCTTTCTGCCTGCGAGCTATCTGCAGACATTCGCATTTTCAGAGCAGGACTGCTGGAGGCCCTCTGCACGGACCCCCAAAGCTACGTTTGAAGTTTGAGGGGGCAAGACAAGCAAGCAGCCCCAGTCTCTGTGCCTCTGTGCGAGCAGTGCCATGGGCAGATGAGGCTGAGCAACAGCTTTCCAGGCTAGCTCTTTCTGGCTGCGAGCTAACTGCACACGTTCGCATTTTCAGAGCAGGGCTCCAGGAATTGTCCGACAAGGAACCCCAAAGCTAGGTTTGAAGTTTGAGGGGGCAAGACAAGCAAGCACCCCCAGTCTCTGTGCCTCTATGGGAGCAGTGCCATGGGCAGATGAGGCTGAACAACAGCTTTCCAGGCTAGCTCTTTCTGGCTGCGAGCTATCTGCAGACGTTCGCATTTTCAGAGCAGGACTGCCTGAGGCACCTGGCATGGACCCCCAAAGCTACGTTTGAAGTTTGAGGTGGCAAGACAAGCAAGCAGCCCCAGTCTCTGTGCCTCTGTGCGAGCAGTGCCATGGGCAGATGAGGCTGAGCAACAGCTTTCCAGGCTAGCTCTTTCTGCCTGCGAGCTATCTGCAGACATTCGCATTTTCAGAGCAGGGCTGCTGGAGGCCACCTGCACGGACCCCCAAAGATAGGTTTGAAGTTTGAGGTGGCAAGACAAGCAAGCAGCCCCAGTCTCTGTGCCTCTGTGCGAGCAGTGCCATGGGCAGATGAGGCTGAGCAACAGCTTTCCAGGCTAGCCCTTTCTGCCTGCGAGCTATCTGCGGACTATCGCATTTTCAGAGCAGGGCTGTCGGAAGTGTCCGACACGGAACACCAAAGCTACGTTTGAAGTTTGAGGGGGCAAGACAAGCAAGCAGCCCCAGTCTCTGTGCCTCTGTGCGAGCAGTGCCATGGGCAGATGAGGCTGAGCATCAGCTTTCCAGGCTAGCTCTTTCTGACTGCGAGCTATCTGCAGACGTTCGCATTTTGGGAGCAGGGATGCCGGACGATCACTGCACGGACCGTCTAATCTACGTTTGAAGTTTGAGGTGGCAAGACAAGCAAGCAGCCCCAGTCTCTGTGCCTCTATGGGAGCAGTGCCATGGGCAGATGAGGCTGAGCAACAGGTTTCAAGTATAGCTCTTTCTGGCTGCGAGCTATCTGCAGACATTCGCATTTTCAGAGCAGGGCTGTCGGAATTGTCCGACAAGTAACCCCAAAGATACGTTTGAAGTTTGAGGGGGCAAGACAAGCAAGCAGCCCCAGTCTCTGTGCCTCTGTGCGAGCAGTGCCATGGGCAGATGAGGCTGAGCAACAGCTTTCCAGGCTAGCCCTTTCTGCCTGCGAGCTATCTGCAGACGTTCGCATTTTCAGAGCAGGGCTGTCGGAAGTGTCCGACACGGAACCCCGAATCTACGTTTGAAGTTTGACGGGGCAAGACAAGCAAGCAGCCCCAGTCTCCGTGCCTGTGTGCGAGCAGTGCCATGGGCAGATGAGGCTGAGCAACAGCTTTCCAGGCTAGCTCTTTCTGGCTGCGAGCTATCTGCAGACGTTCGCATTTTCAGAGCAGGGCTGTCGGAATTGTCCGACAAGGAACCCCAAAGATACGTTTGAAGTTTGAGGGGGCAAGACAAGCAAGCAGCCCCAGTCTCTGTGCCTCTGTGCGAGCAGTGCCATGGGCAGATGAGGCTGAGCAACAGCTTTCCAGGCTAGCTCTTTCTGGCTGCCAGCTATGTGCAGACGTTCGCATTTTCAGAGCAGGGCTGACAGAGGGTCCCTGCACGGACCCCCAAAGCTACGTTTGAATTTTGAGGTGGCAAGACAAGCAAGCAGCCCCAGTCTCTGTGCCTCTATGCGAGCAGTGCCATGGACAGATGAGGCTGAACAACAGCTTTCCAGGCTAGCTCTTTCTACCTCTGAGCTATATGCAGACGTTCACATTTTGGAAGCAGGGCTTCCGCATGTCCCCTGCTAGGACTACTAAAGCTACGTTTGAAGTTTTCGGTGGCAAGACAAACAAGCAGCCCCAGTCTCTGTGCCTCTGTGCGAGCAGTGCCATGGGCAGATGAGGTTGAGCAACAGCTTTCCAGGCTAGCTCTTTCTGGCTGCGAGCTATCTGCAGACGTTCGCATTTTCAGAGCAGGGCTGCCGGAGGCGCTCGGCACGGACAACCTAAGCTGCGTTTGAAGTTTAAGGGGGCAAGACAAGCAAGCAGCCCCAGTCTCTGTGCGTCTGTGCGAGCAGTGCCATGGGCAGATGAGGCTGTGCAACAGCTTTCAAGGCTAGCTCTTTCTGCCTGCGAGCTATCTGCAGACATTCGCATTTTCAGAACAGGGCTGCCGAAGGCCCCCTGCACGGAAGCGCAAAGCTACGTTTGAAGTTTGAGGGGGCAAGACAAGCAAGCAGCCCCAGTCTCTGTGCCTCTGTGCGAGCAGTGCCATGGGCAGATGAGGCTGAGCAACAGCTTTCCAGGCTAGCTCTTTCTGGCTGCGAGCTAACTGCACACGTTCGCATTTTCAGAGCAGGGATGCCGGAATTGTCCGACAGGGAACCCCAAAGATACGTTTGAAGTTTGAGGGGGCAAGACAAGCAAGCAGCCCCAGTCTCTGTGCCTCTAAGGGAGCAGTGCCATGGACAGATGAGGCTGAACAACAGGTTTCCAGTATACCTCTTTCTGGCTGCGAGCTATCTGCAGACGTTCGCATTTTCAGAGCAGGACTGCCTGAGGCACCTGGCATGGACCCCCAAAGCTACGTTTGAAGTTTGAGGTGGCAAGACAAGCAAGCAGCCCAAGTCTCTGTGCCTCTGTGCGAGCAGTGCCATGGGCAGATGAGGCTGAGCAACAGCATTCCAGGCTAGCTCTTTCTGCCTGCCATCTATCTGCAGACGTTCGCATTTTCAGAGCAGGGCTGCTGGAGGCCACCTGCACGGACCCCCAAAGCTACGTTTGAAGTTTGAGGTGGCAAAACAAGCAAGCAGCCCCAGTCTCTGTGCCTCTGTGCAAGCAGTGCCATGTGCAGATGAGGCTGAGCAACAGCTTTAAAGGCTAGCCCTTTCTGGCTGCGAGCTATCTGCAGACGTTCGCATTTTCAGAGCAGGACTGCCTGAGGCACCCGGCATAGACCCCCAAAGCTACGTTTGAAGTTTGAGGGGGCAAGACAAGGAAGCAGCCCCAGTCTCTGTGCCTCTGTGCGAGCAGTGCCATGGGCAGATGAGGCTGAGCAACAGCTTTCCAGGCTAGCTCTTTCTGGCTGCAAGCTATCTGCAGACGTTCGCATTTTCAGAGCAGGGCTGCCGGAGGCCCCCTGCACGGAAGCGCAAAGCTACGTTTGAAGTTTGAGGGGGCAAGACAAGCAAGCAGCCTCAGTCTCTGTGCCTCTGTGCGAGCAGTGCCATGGGCAGATGAGGCTGAGCAACAGCTTTCCAGGCTAGCTCTTTCTGGCTGCGAGCTAACTGCACACGTTCGCATTTTCAGAGCAGGGCTGCCGGAATTGTCCGACAAGGAACCCCAAAGTAAGGTTTGAAGTTTGAGGGGGCAAGACAAGCAAGCAGCCCCAGTCTCTGTGCCTCTGTGCGAGCAGTGCCATGGGCAGATGAGGCTGAGCAACAGCTTTCCGGCTAGCTCTTTCTGCCTGCCAGCTATCTGCAAACGTTCGCATTTTTGAACCAGGGCTGCCGGTGGCGTCCTACAAGGACCACCTAAGCTAAGTTTGAAGTTGGAGTGGGCAAGACAAGCAAGCAGCCCCAGTCTCTGTGCCTCTGTGCGAGCAGTGCCATGGGCAGATGAGGCTGAGCCACAGCTTTCCAGGCTAGCTCTTTCTGGCTGCGAGCTATCTGCCGACGTTCGCATTTTCAGAGCAGGGCTGTCGATAGTGTTCGACACGGAACCACAAATCCACGTTTGAAGTTTGAGGGGCAAGAAAAGCAAGCAGCCCCAGTCTCTGTGCCTCTGTGCGAGCAGTGCCATGGGCAGATGAGGCTGAGCAACAGCTTTCCAGGCTAGCTCTTTCTGGCTGCGAGCTATCTGCAGACGTTCGCATTTTCAGAGCAGGGCTGTCGGAATTGTCCGACAAGGAACCCCAAAGATACGTTTGAAGTTTGAGGGGGCAAGACAAGCAAGCAGCCCCAGTCTCTGTGCCTCTGTGCGAGCAGTGCCATGGGCAGATGAGGCTGAGCAACAGCTTTCCAGGCTAGCTCTTTCTGGCTGCGAGCTAACTGCACACGTTCGCATTTTCAGAGCAGGGCTGCCGGAATTGTCCGACAAGGAACCCCAAAGTAAGGTTTGAAGTTTGAGGGGGCAAGACAAGCAAGCAGCCCCAGTCTCTGTGCCTCTATGCGAGCAGTGCCATGGGCAGATGAGGCTGAGCAACAGGTTTCAAGTATAGCTCTTTCTGGCTGCGAGCTATCTGCAGACGTTCGCATTTTCAGAGCAGGACTGCCTGAGGCACCCGGCATAGACCCCCAAAGATACGTTTGAAGTTTGAGGGGGCAAGACAAGCAAGCAGCCCCAGTCTCTGTGCCTCTGTGCGAGCAGTGCCATGTGCAGATGAGGCTGAGCAACAGCTTTCCAGGCTAGCTCTTTCTGGCTGCGAGCTATCTGCAGACGTTCGCATTTTCAGAGCAGGGCTGTCGGAATTGTCCGACAAGGAACCCCAAAGATACGTTTGAAGTTTGAGGGGGCAAGACAAGCAAGCAGCCCCAGTCTCTGTGCGTCTGTGCGAGCAGTGCCATGGGCAGATGAGGCTGAGCAACAGCTTTCCAGGCTAGCCCTTTCTGCCTGCGAGCTATCTGCAGACGTTCGCAATTTCAGAGCAGGGCTGTCGGAAGTGTCCGACACGGAACCCCAAATTTACGTTTGAAGTTTGACGGGGCAAGACAAGCAAGCAGCCCCAGTCTCTGTGCCTCTGTGCGAGCAGTGCCATGGGCAGATGAGGCTGAGCAACAGCTTTCCAGGCTAGCTCTTTCTGCCTGCGAGCTATCTGCAGACATTCGCATTTTCAGAGCAGGGCTGTCGGAATTGTCCGACAAGGAACCCCAAAGATAAGTTTGAAGTTTGAGGGGGCAAGACAAGCAAGCAGCCCCAGTCTCTGTGCCTCTGTGCGAGCAGTGCCATGGGCAGATGAGGCTGAGCAACAGCTTTCCAGTATAGCTCTTTCTGGCTGCGAGCTATCTGCAGACGTTCGCATTTTCAGAGCAGGGCTGCCGGAGACCCCCTGCACGGAAGCGCAAAGCTACGTTTGAAGTTTGAGGGGGCAAGACAAGCAAGCAGCCTCAGTCTCTGTGCCTCTGTGCGAGCAGTGCCATGGGCAGATGAGGCTGAGCAACAGCTTTCCAGGCTAGCTCTTTCTGGCTGCGAGCTATCTGCAGACGTTCGCATTTTCAGAGCAGGGCTGCCGGAATTGTCCGACAAGGAACCCCAAAGTAAGGTTTGAAGTTTGAGGGGGCAAGACAAGCAAGCAGCCCCAGTCTCTGTGCCTCTGTGCGAGCAGTGCCATGGGCAGATGAGGCTGAGCAACAGCTTTCCGGCTAGCTCTTTCTGCCTGCCATCTATCTGCAAACGTTCGCATTTTTGAACCAGGGCTGTCGGAGGCGTCCTGCAAGGACCACCTAAGCTAAGTTTGAAGTTTGAGCGGCCAAGAAAAGCAAGCAGCCCCAGTCTCTGTGCCTCTGTGCGAGCAGTGCCATGGGCAGATGAGGCTGAGCAACAGCTTTCCAGGCTAGCTCTTTCTGGCTGCGAGCTATCTGCAGACGTTCGCATTTTCACAGCAGGGCTGTCGGAATTGTCCGACAAGGAACCCCAAATCTACGTTTGAAGTTTGAGGGGGCAAGACAAGCAAGCAGCCCCAGTCTCTGTGCCTCTGTGCGAGCAGTGCCATGGGCAGATGAGGCTGAGCAACAGCTTTCCAGGCTAGCTCTTTCTGGCTGCGAGCTATCTGCAGACGTTCACATTTTCAGAGCAGGGCTGCCGGAGGCCCCCTGCACGGAAGCGCAAAGCTACGTTTGAAGTTTGAGGGGGCAAGACAAGCAAGCAGCCTCAGTCTCTGTGCCTCTGTGCGAGCAGTGCCATGGGCAGATGAGGCTGAGCAACAGCTTTCCAGGCTAGCTCTTTCTGGCTGCGAGCTAACTGCACACGTTCGCATTTTCAGAGCAGGGCTGCCGGAATTGTCCGACAAGGAACCCCAAAGTAAGGTTTGAAGTTTGAGGGGGTAAGACAAGCAAGCAGCCCCAGTCTCTGTGCCTTATGCGAGCAGTGCCATGGGCAGATGAGGCTGAGCAACAGCTTTCCAGGCTAGCTCTTTCTGCCTGCGAGCTATATGCAGACGTTCGCATTTTCGGAGTAGGGCTGTCGAAGGCGCCCGGCATGGACCACCTAAGCTACGTTTGAAGTTTGAGGGGGCAAGAGAAGCAAGAAGCCCCAGTCTCTGTGCGTCTGTGCGAGCAGTGCCATGGGCAGATGAGGCTGAGCAACAGCTTTCCAGGCTAGCTCTTTCTGGCTGCGAGCTATCTGCCGACGTTCGCATTTTCAGAGCAGGGCTGTCGATAGTGTTCGACACGGAACCCCAAATCCACGTTTGAAGTTTGAGGGGGCAAGAAAAGCAAGCAGCCCCAGTCTCTGTGCCTCTGAGCGAGCAGTGCCATGGGCAGATGAGGCTGAGCAACAGCTTTCCAGGCTAGCTCTTTCTGGCTGCGATCTATCTGCAGACGTTCGCATTTTGGGATCAGGGCTGCCGGAGGCGCCCGGAATGGACCACCTAAGATACGTTTGAAGTTTGAGGGGGCAAGACAAGCAAGCAGCCCCAGTCTCTGTGCCTCTGTGCGAGCAGTGCCATGGGCAGATGAGGCTGAGCATCAGCTTTCCAGGCTAGCTCTTTCTGGCTGCGAGCTATCTGCAGACGTTCGCATTTTGGGAGCAGGGATGCCGGAGGCGTCCTGCACGGACCCCCAAAGCTACGTTTGAAGTTTGAGGGGGCAAGACCAGCAAACAGCCCCAGTCTCTGTGCCTCTGTGCGAGCAGTGCCATGGGCAGATGAGGCTGAACAACAGGTTTCCAGTATAGTTCTTTCTGGCTGCCTGCTATCTGCAGACGTTCGTATTTTCAGAGCAGGACTGCCTGAGGCACCCGGCATGGACCCCCAAAGCTACGTTTGAAGTTTGAGGGGGCAAGACAATCAAGCAGCCCCAGTCTCTGTGCCTCTGTGCGAGCAGTGCCATGGGCAGATGAGGCTGAGCAACAGCTTTCCAGGCTAGCTCTTTCTGGCTGCGAGCTAACTGCACACGTTCGCATTTTCAGAGCAGGGCTGCCGGAATTGTCCGACAAGGAACCCCAAAGTAATGTTTGAAGTTTGAGGGGGCAAGACAAGCAAGCAGCCCCAGTCTCTGTGCCTCTATGCGAGCAGTGCCATGGGCAGATGAGGCTGAGCAACAGGTTTCAAGTATAGCTCTTTCTGGCTGCGAGCTATCTGCAGACGTTCGCATTTTCAGAGCAGGACTGCCTGAGGCACCCGGCATAGACCCCCAAAGCTACGTTTGAAGTTTGAGGGGGCAAGACAAGCAAGCAGCCCCAGTCTCTGTGCCTCTGTGCGAGCAGTGTCATGGGCAGATGAGGCTGAGCAACAGCTTTCCAGGCTAGCTCTTTCTGCCTGCGAGCTATATGCAGACGTTCGCATTTTCAGAGCAGGGCTGTCGGAATTGTATGACAAGGAACCCCAAAGATATGTTTGAAGTTTGAGGGGGCAAGACAAGCAAGCAGCCCCAGTCTCTCTGCCTCTGTGCGAGCAGTGCCATGGGCAGATGAGGCTGAGCAACAGCTTTCCAGGCTAGCCCTTTCTGCCTGCGAGCTATCTGCAGACGTTCGCATTTTCAGAGCAGGGCTGTCGGAAGTGTCCGACACGGAACCCCAAAGCTACGTTTGAAGTTTGACGGGGCAAGACAAGCAAGCAGCCCCAGTCTCTGTGCCTCTGTGCGAGCAGTGCCATGGGCAGATGAGGCTGAGCAACAGCTTTCCAGGCTAGCTCTTTCTGCCTGCGAGCTATCTGCAGACGTTCGCATTTTCAGAGCAGGGCTGTCGGAATTGTCCGACAAGTAACCCCAAAGATACGTTTGAAGTGTGAGGTGGCAAGACAAGCAAGCAGCCCCAGTCTCTGTGCCTCTGTGCGAGCAGTGCCATGGGCAGATGAGGCTGAGCAACAGCTTTCCAGGCTAGCTCTTTCTGGCTGCCAGCTATCTGCAGACGTTCGCATTTTCAGAGCAGGGCTGCCGGCGGCCCCCTGCACGGAAGCGCAAAGTTACTTTTGAAGTTTAAGGGGGCAAGACAAGCAAGCAGCCTCAGTCTCTGTGCCTCTGTGCGAGCAGTGCCATGGGCAGATGAGGCTGAGCAACAGCTTTCCAGGCTAGCTCTTTCTGGCTGCAAGCTAACTGCACACGTTCGTATTTTCAGAGCAGGGCTGCCGGAATTGTCCGACAAGGAACCCCAAAGTAAGGTTTGAAGTTTGAGGGGGCAAGACAAGCAAGCAGCCCCAGTCTCTGTGCCTCTGTGTGAGCAGTGCCATGGGCAGATGAGGCTGAGCAACAGCTTTCCGGCTAGCTCTTTCTGCCTGCCAGCTATCTGCAAACGTTCGCATTTTTGAACCAGGGCTGCCGGAGGCGTCCTGCAAGGACCACCTAAGATAAGTTTGAAGTTTGAGGGGGCAAGAAAAGCAAGCAGCCCCAGTCTCTGTGCCTCTGTGCGAGCAGTGCCATGGGCAGATGAGGCTGAGCAACAGCTTTCCAGGCTAGCTCTTTCTGGCTGCGAGCTATCTGCAGACGTTCGCATTTTCAGAGCAGGGCTGTCGGAATTGTCCGACAAGGAACCCCAAAGACACGTTTGAAGTTTGAGGGGGCAAGACAAGCAAGCAGCCCCAGTCTCTGTGCCTCTGTGCGAGCAGTGCCATGGGCACATGAGGCTGAGCAACAGCTTTCCAGGCTAGCTCTTTCTGCCTGCGAGCTATCTGCAGACGTTCGCATTTTCAGAGCAGGTCTGTCGGAATTGTCCGACAAGGAACCCCAAAGATACGTTTGAAGTTTGAGGGGGCAAGACAAGCAAGCAGCCCCAGTCTCTGTGCCTCTGTGCGAGCAGTGCCATGGGCAGATGAGGCTGAGCAACAGCTTTCCAGGCTAGCTCTTTCTGGCTGCGAGCTATCTGCAGACGTTCGCATTTTCAGAGCAGGGCTGCCGGAGGCCCCCTGCACGGAAGCGTAAAGCTACGTTTGAAGTTTGAGGGGGCAAGACAAGCAAGCAGCCTCAGTCTCTGTGCCTCTGTGCGAGCAGTGCCATGGGCAGATGAGGCTGAGCAACAACTTTCCGGGCTAGCTCTTTCTGGCTGCGAGCTAACTGCACACGTTCGCATTTTCAGAGCAGGGCTGCCGGAATTGTCCGACAAGGAACCCCAAAGTAAGGTTTGAAGTTTGAGGGGGTAAGACAAGCAAGCAGCCCCAGTCTCTGTGCCTTATGCGAGCAGTGCCATGGGCAGATGAGGCTGAGCAACAGCTTTCCAGGCTAGCTCTTTCTGCCTGCGAGCTATATGCAGACGTTCGCATTTTCGGAGTAGGGCTGTCGAAGGCGCCCGGCATGGACCACCTAAGCTACGTTTGAAGTTTGAGGGGGTAAGACAAGCAGGAAGCCCCAGTCTCTGTGCGTCTGTGCGAGCAGTGCCATGGGTAGATGAGGCTGAGCAACAGCTTTCCAGGCTAGCTCTTTCTGGCTGCGAGCTATCTGCCGACATTCGCATTTTCAGAGCAGGGCTGTCGATAGTGTTCGACACGGAAGCCCAAATCCACGTTTGAAGTTTGAGGGGGCAAGAAAAGCAAGCAGCCCCAGTCTCTGTGCCTCTGTGCGAGCAGTGCCATGGGCAGATGAGGCTGAGCAACAGCTTTCCAGGATAGCTCTTTCTGCCTGCGAGCTATCTGCAGACGTTCGCATTTTGGGATCAGGGCTGCCGGAGGCGCCCGGAATGGACCACCTAAGCTACGTTTGAAGTTTGAGGGGGCAAGACAAGCAAGAAGCCCCAGTCTCTGTGCGTCTGTGCGAGCAGTGCCATGGGCAGATGAGGCTGAGCAACAGCTTTCCAGGCTAGCTCTTTCTGGCTGCGAGCTAACTGCAGACGTTCGCATTTTCAGAGCAGGGCTGCCGGAATTGTCCGATAAGGAACCCCAAAGTAAGGTTTGAAGTTTGAGGGGGCAAGACAAGCAAGCAGCCCCAGTCTCTGTGCCTCTGTGCGAGCAGTGCCATGGGCAGATGAGGCTGAGCAACAGCTTTCCGGCTAGCTCTTTCTGCCTGCCAGCTATCTGCAGACGTTCGCATTTTCAGAGCAGGACTGTCTGAGGCACCCGGCATGGACCCCCAAAGATACGTTTGAAGTTTGAGAGGGCAAGACAAGCAAGCAGCCCCAGTCTCTGTGCCTCTGTGCGAGCAGTGCCATGGGCAGATGAGGCTGAGCAACAGCTTTCCAGGCTAGCTCTTTCTGGCTGCGAGCTATCTGCAGACGTTCGCATTTTCAGACCAGGTCTGTCGGAATTGTCCGACAAGGAACTCCAAAGATAAGTTTGAAGTTTGAGGGGGCAAGACAAGCAAGCAGCCCCAGTCTCTGTGCCTCTGTGCGAGCAGTGCCATGGGCAGATGAGGCTGAGCAACAGCTTTCCAGGCTAGCTCTTTCTGGCTGCGAGCTATCTGCCGACGTTCGCATTTTCTGAGCAGGGCTGTCGATAGAGTTCGACACGGAACCCCAAAACCACCTTTGAAGTTTGAGGGGGCAAGACAAGCAAGCAACCCCAGTCTCTGTGCCTCTGTGCGAGCACTGCCATGGGCAGATGAGGCTGAGCAACAGCTTTCCATGCTAGCTCTTTCTGGCTGCGAGCTATCTGCAGACATTCGCATTTTGGGATCAGGGCTGCCGGAGGCGCCCGGAATAGACCACCTAAGATACGTTTGAAGTTTGAGGTGGCAAGACAAGCAAGCAGCCCCAGTCTCTGTGCCTCTGTGCGAGCAGTGCCATGGGCAGATGAGGCTGAGCAACAGCTTTCCAGGCTAGCTCTTTCTGGCTGCCAGCTATCTGCAGACTTTCGCATTTTCAGAGCAGGGCTGACAGACGGTCCCTGCACGGACCCCCAAAGCTACGTTTGAATTTTGAGGTGGCAACACAAGCAAGCAGCCCCAGTCTCTGTGCCTCTATGCGAGCAGTGCCATGTGCAGATGAGGCTGAACAACAGCTTTCCAGGCTAGCTCTTTCTACCTCTGAGCTATATGCAGACGTTCATATTTTGGAAGCAGGGCTTCCGCATGTCCCCTGCTAGGACTACCAAAGCTACGTTTGAAGATTTAGGTGGCAAGACAAACAAGCAGCCCCAGTCTCTGCGCCTCTGTGCGAGCAGTGCCATGGGCAGATGTGGCTGAGCAACAGCTTTCCAGGCTAGCTCTCTCTGCCTGCGAGCTATCTGCAGACGTTCGCATTTTTGAAGCAGGGCTGCCGGAGGCGTCCTGCACGGACCACCTAAGCTAAGTTTGAAGTTGGAGTGGACAAGACAAGCAAGCAGCCCCAGTCTCTGTGCCTCTGTGCGAGCAGTGCCATGGGCAGATGAGGCTGAGCAACAGCTTTCCAGGCTAGCCCTTTCTGGCTGTGAGATATCTGCAGACGTTCGCATTTTTGGAGCAGGGCTGCCGGAGGCGCCCGGAATGGACCACCTAAGTTACGTTTGAAGTTTGAGGGGGCAAGACAAGCAAGCAGCCCCAGTCTATGTTTTTCTGTGCGAGCAGTGCCATGGGCAGATGAGGCTGAGCAACAGCTTTCCAGGCTAGCTCTTCCTGGCTGCGAGCTATCTGCAGACTATCGCATTTTCAGAGCAGGGGTGTCGGAAGTGTTAGACAAGGAACCCCAAAGATACGTTTGAAGTTTGAGGTGGCAAGACAACCAAACAGCCCCAGTCTCTGTGCCTCTGTGCGAGCAGTGCCATGGGCAGATGAGGCTGAGCAACAGCTTTCCGGCTAGCTCTTTCTGCCTGCCAGCTATCTGCAAACGTTCGCATTTTTGAACCAGGGCTGCCGGAGGCGTCCTGCAAGGACCACCTAAGCTGAGTTTGAAGTTGGAGTGGGCAAGACAAGCAAGCAGCCCCAGTCTCTGTGCCTCTGTGCGAGCAGTGCCATAGGCAGATGAGGCTGAACAACAGGTTTCCAGTATAGTTCTTTCTGCCTGCCTGCTATCTGCAGACGTTCGCATTTTCAGAGCAGGACTGTCTGAGGCACCCGGCATGGACCCCCAAAGATACGTTTGAAGTTTGAGGGGGCAAGACAAGCAAGCAGCCCCAGTCTCTGTGCGTCTGTGCGAGCAGTGCCATGGGCAGATGAGGCTGAGCAACAGCTTTCCAGGCTAGCTCTTTCTGGCTGCGAGCTATCTGCAGACGTTCGCATTTTCAGAGCAGGGCTGTCGGAATTGTCCGACAAGGAACTCCAAAGATAAGTTTGAAGTTTGAGGGGGCAAGACAAGCAAGCAGCCCCAGTCTCTGTGCCTCTGTGCGAGCAGTGCCATGGGCAGATGAGGCTGAGCATCAGCTTTCCAGGCTAGCTCTTTCTGGCTGCGAGCTATCTGCAGACGTTCGCATTTTGGGAGCAGGGATGCCGGACGCACACTGCACGGACCCCCAAAGCTACGTTTGAAGTTTGAGGGGGCAAGACCAGCAAACAGCCCCAGTCTCTGTGCCTCTGTGCGAGCAGTGCCATGGGCAGATGAGGCTGAACAACAGGTTTCCAGTATAGTTCTTTCTGGCTGCCTGCTATCTGCAGACGTTCGCATTTTCAGAGCAGGACTGCCTGAGGCACCCGGCATGGACCCCCAAAGATACGTTTGAAGTTTGAGAGGGCAAGACAAGCAAGCAGCCGCAGTCTCTGTGCCTCTGTGCGAGCAGTGCCATGGGCAGATGAGGCTGAGCAACAGCTTTCCAGGCTAGCTCTTTCTGGCTGCGATCTATCTGCAGACGTTCGCATTTTCAGAGCAGTGCTGTCGGATGTGTCCGACACGGAACCCCAAATCTACGTTTGAAGTTTGACGGGGCAAGACAAGCAAGCAGCCCCAGTCTCCGTGCCTGTGTGCGAGCAGTGCCATGGGCAGATGAGGCTGAGCAACAGCTTTCCAGGCTAGCTCTTTCTGCCTGCGAGCTATCTGCAGACGTTCGCATTTTCAGAGCAGGGCTGTCGGAATTGTCCGACAAGGAACCCCAAAGATACGTTTGAAGTTTGAGGGGGCAAGACAAGCAAGCAGCCCCAGTCTCTGTGCCTCTGTGCGAGCAGTGCCATGGGCAGATGAGGCTGAGCAACAGCTTTCCAGGCTAGCTCTTTCTGGCTGCGAGCTATCTGCAGACGTTCGCATTTTCAGAGCAGGGCTGCCGGAGGCCCCCTGCATGGACCCCCAAAGCTACGTTTGAAGTTTGAGGGGGCAAGACAAGCAAGCAGCCTCAGTCTCTGTGCCTCAGTGCCAGCAGTGCCATGGGCAGATGAGGCTGAGCAACAGCTTTCCAGGCTAGCTCTTTCTGGCTGCGAGCTATCTGCCGACGTTCGCATTTTCTGAGCAGGGCTGTCGATAGTGTTCGACACGGAACCCCAAATCCACGTTTGAAGTTTGAGGGGGCAAGACAAGCAAGCAGCCCCAGTCTCTGTGCCTCTGTGCGAGCAGTGCCATGGGCAGATGAGGCTGAGCAACAGCTTTCCAGGCTAGCTCTTTCTGGCTGCGAGCTATCTGCAGACGTTCGCATTTTGGGATCAGGGCTGCCGGAGGTGCCCGGAATGGACCACCTAAGATACGTTTGAAGTTTGAGGGGGCAAGACAAGCAAGCAGCCCCAGTCTCTGTGCCTCTGTGCGAGCAGTGCCATGGGCAGATGAGGCTGAGCAACAGCTTTCCAGGCTAGCTCTTTCTGGCTGCGAGCTATCTGCAGACATTCGCATTTTCAGAACAGGGCTGCCGGAGGCTTCCTGCACGGACCCCCAAAGCTACGTTTGAAGTTTGAGGTGGCAAGACAAGCAAGCAGCCCCAGTCTCTGTGCCTCTATGCGAGCAGTGCCATGTGCAGATGAGGCTGAACAACAGCTTTCCAGGCTAGCTCTTTCTACCTCTGAGCTATATGCAGACGTTCACATTTTGGAAGCAGGGCTTCCGCATGTCCCCTGCTAGGACTACCAAAGCTACGTTTGAAGATTTAGGTGGCAAGACAAACAAGCAGCCCCAGTCTCTGCGCCTCTGTGCGAGCAGTGCCATGGGCAGATGTGGCTGAGCAACAGCTTTCCAGGCTAGCTCTCTCTGCCTGCGAGCTATCTGCAGACGTTCGCATTTTTGAAGCAGGGCTGCCGGAGGCGTCCTGCACGGACCACCTAAGCTAAGTTTGAAGTTGGAGTGGACAAGACAAGCAAGCAGCCCCAGTCTCTGTGCCTCTGTGCGAGCAGTGCCATGGGCAGATGAGGCTGAGCAACAGCTTTCCAGGCTAGCTCTTTCTGCCTGCGAGCTATATGCAGACGTTCGCATTTTCGGAGTAGGGCTGTCGAAGGCGCCCGGCATGGACCACCTAAGCTACGTTTGAAGTTTGAGGGGGCAAGACAAGCAAGAATCCCCAGTCTCTGTGCCTCTGTGCGAGCAGTGCCATGGGCAGATGAGGCTGAGCAACAGCTTTCCGGCTAGCTCTTTCTGCCTGCCAGCTATCTGCAAACGTTCGCATTTTTGAACCAGGGCTGTCGATAGTGTTCGACACGGAACCCCAAATCCACGTTTGAAGTTTGAGGGGGCAAGAAAAGCAAGCAGCCCCAGTCTCTGTGCCTCTGAGCGAGCAGTGCCATGGGCAGATGAGGCTGAGCAACAGCTTTCCAGGATAGCTCTTTCTGCCTGCGAGCTATCTGCAGACGTTCGCATTTTGGGATCAGGGCTGCCGGAGGCGCCCGGAATGGACCACCTAAGATACGTTTGAAGTTTGAGGGGGCAAGACAAGCAAGCAGCCCCAGTCTCTGTGCCTCTGTGCGAGCAGTGCCATGGGCAGATGAGGCTGAGCATCAGCTTTCCAGGCTAGCTCTTTCTGGCTGCGAGCTATCTGCAGACGTTCGCATTTTGGGAGCAGGGATGCCGGACGCACACTGCACGGACCCCCAAAGCTACGTTTGAAGTTTGACGGGACAAGACAAGCAAACAGCCCCAGTCTCTGTGCCTCTGTGCGAGCAGTGCCATGGGCAGATGAGGCTGAACAACAGGTTTCCAGTATAGTTCTTTCTGGCTGCCTGCTATCTGCAGACGTTCGCATTTTCAGAGCAGGACTGCCTGAGGCACCCGGCATGGACCCCCAAAGATACGTTTGAAGTTTGAGGGGGCAAGACAAGCAAGCAGCCCCAGTCTCTGTGCCTCTGTGCGAGCAGTGCCATGGGCAGATGAGGCTGAGCAACAGCTTTCCAGGCTAGCTCTTTCTGGCTGCGAGCTATCTGCAGACGTTCGCATTTTCAGAGCAGGGCTGTCGGAATTGTCCGACAAGGAACCCCAAAGATACGTTTGAAGTTTGAGGGGGCAAGACAAGCAAGCAGCCCCAGTCTCTCTGCCTCTGTGCGAGCAGTGCCATGGGCAGATGAGGCTGAGCAACAGCTTTCCAGGCTAGCCCTTTCTGCCTGCGAGCTATCTGCAGACGTTCGCATTTTCAGAGCAGTGCTGTCGGAATTGTCCGACACGGAACCCCAAAGATACGTTTGAAGTTTGAGGTGGCAAGACAAGCAAGCAGCCCCAGTCTCTGTGCCTCTGTGCTAGCAGTGCCATGGGCAGATGAGGCTGAGCAAGAGCTTTCCAGGCTAGCTCTTTCTGCCTGCGAGCTATCTGCAGACGTTCGCATTTTCAGAGCAGGGCTGTCGGAATTGTCCGACAAGGAACCCCAAAGATACGTTTGAAGTTTGAGGGGGCAAGACAAGCAAGCAGCCCCAGTCTCTGTGCCTCTGTGCGAGCAATGCCATGGGCAGATGAGGCTGAGCAACAGCTTTCCAGGCTACCTCTTTCTGGCTGCGAGCTATCTGCAGACGTTCGCATTTTCAGAGCAGGGCTGCCGGAGGCCCCCTGCATGGACCCCCAAAGCTACGTTTGAAGTTTGAGGGGGCAAGACAAGCAAGCAGCCCCAGTCTCTGTGCCTCTGTGCGAGCAGTGCCATGGGCAGATGAGGCTGAGCAACAGCTTTCCGGCTAGCTCTTTCTGCCTGCCAGCTATCTGCAAACGTTCGCATTTTTGAACCAGGGCTGCCGGAGGCGTCCTGCAAGGACCACCTAAGCTAAGTTTGAAGTTGGAGTGGGCAAGACAAGCAAGCAGCCCCAGTCTCTGTGCCTCAGTGCCAGCAGTGCCATGGGCAGATGAGGCTGAGCAACAGCTTTCCAGGCTAGCTCTTTCTGGCTGCGAGCTATCTGCCGACGTTCGCATTTTCTGAGCAGGGCTGTCGATAGAGTTCGACACGGAACCCCAAAACCACCTTTGAAGTTTGAGGGGGCAAGAGAAGCAAGCAACCCCAGTCTCTGTGCCTCTGTGCGAGCACTGCCATGGGCAGATGAGGCTGAGCAACAGCTTTCCAGGCTAGCTCTTTCTGGCTGCGAGCTATCTGCAGACGTTCGCATTTTGGGATCAGGGCTGCCGGAGGCGCCCGGAATGGACCACCTAAGATACGTTTGAAGTTTGAGGGGGCAAGACAAGCAAGCAGCCCCAGTCTCTGTGCCTCTGTGCGAGCAGTGCCATGGGCAGATGAGGCTGAGCAACAGCTTTCCAGGCTAGCTCTTTCTGGCTGCGAGCTATCTGCAGACATTCGCATTTTCAGAACAGGGCTGCCGGAGGCTTCCTGCACGGTCCCCCAAAGCTACGTTTCAAGTTTGAGGGGGCAAGACAAGCAAGCAGCCCCAGTCTATGTTTTTCTGTGCGAGCAGTGCCATGGGCAGATGAGGCTGAGCAACAGCTTTCCAGGATAGCTCTTTCTGCCTGCGAGCTGTCTGCAGACGTTCACATTTTCAGAGCAGGACTGCCTGCGGCACCCGGCATGGACCACCTAAGCTACGTCTGAAGTTTGAGGGGGCAAGACAAGCAAGCAGCCCCAGTCTCTGTGCCTCTGTGCGAGCAGTGCCATGGGCAGATGAGGCTGAGCAACAGCTTTCCGGCTAGCTCTTTCCGCCTGCCAGCTATCTGCAAACGTTCGCATTTTTGAACCAGGGCTGCCGGAGGCGTCCTGCAAGGACCACCTAAGCTAAGTTTGAAGTTGGAGTGGGCAAGACAAGCAAGCAGCCCCAGTCTCTGTGCCTCAGTGCCAGCAGTGCCATGGGCAGATGAGGCTGAGCAACAGCTTTCCAGGCTAGCCCTTTCTGCCTGCGAGCTATCTGCAGACGTTCGCATTTTCAGAGCAGTGCTGTCGGATGTGTCCGACACGGAACCCCAAATCTACGTTTGAAGTTTGACGGGGCAAGACAAGCAAGCAGCCCCAGTCTCCGTGCCTGTGTGCGAGCAGTGCCATGGGCAGATGAGGCTGAGCAACAGCTTTCCAGGCTAGCTCTTTCTGCCTGCGAGCTATCTGCAGACGTTCGCATTTTCAGAGCAGGGCTGTCGGAATTGTCCGACAAGGAACCCCAAAGATACGTTTGAAGTTTGAGGGGGCAAGACAAGCAAGCAGCCCCAGTCTCTGTGCCTCTGTGCGAGCAGTGCCATGGGCAGATGAGGCTGAGCAACAGCTTTCCAGGCTAGCTCTTTCTGGCTGCGAGCTATCTGCAGACGTTCGCATTTTCAGAGCAGGGCTGCCGGAGGCCCCCTGCATGGACCCCCAAAGCTACGTTTGAAGTTTGAGGGGGCAAGACAAGCAAGCAGCCTCAGTCTCTGTGCCTCTGTGCGAGCAGTGCCATGGGCAGATGAGGCTGAGCAACAGCTTTCCAGGCTAGCTCTTTCTGGCTGCGAGCTATCTGCCGACGTTCGCATTTTCTGAGCAGGGCTGTCGATAGTGTTCGACACGGAACCCCAAATCCACGTTTGAAGTTTGAGGGGGCAAGACAAGCAAGCAGCCCCAGTCTCTGTGCCTCTGTGCGAGCAGTGCCATGGGCAGATGAGGCTGAGCAACAGCTTTCCAGGCTAGCTCTTTCTGCCTGCGAGCTATCTGCAGACGTTCGCATTTTGGGATCAGGGCTGCCGGAGGCGCCCGGAATGGACCACCTAAGATACGTTTGAAGTTTGAGGGGGCAAGACAAGCAAGCAGTCCCAGTCTCTGTGCCTCTGTGCGAGCAGTGCCATGGGCAGATGAGGCTGAGCAACAGCTTTCCAGGCTAGCTCTTTCTGGCTGCGAGCTATCTGCAGACATTCGCATTTTCAGAACAGGGCTGCCGGAGGCTTCCTGCACGGACCCCCAAAGCTACGTTTGAAGTTTGAGGTGGCAAGACAAGCAAGCAGCACCAGTCTCTGTGCCTCTGTGCGAGCAGTGCCATGGGCAGATGAGGCTGAGCGACAGCTTTCCAGGCTAGCTCTTTCTGGCTGCCAGCTATCTGCAGACGTTCACATTTTCAGAGCAGGGCTGACAGACGGTCCCTGCACGGACCCCCAAAGCTACGTTTGAATTTTGAGGTGGCAAGACAAGCAAGCAGCCCCAGTCTCTGTGCCTCTATGCGAGCAGTGCCATGTGCAGATGAGGCTGAACAACAGCTTTCCAGGCTAGCTCTTTCTACCTCTGAGCTATATGCAGACGTTCACATTTTGGAAGCAGGGCTTCCGCATGTCCCCTGCTAGGACTACCAAAGCTACGTTTGAAGATTTAGGTGGCAAGACAAACAAGCAGCCCCAGTCTCTGCGCCTCTGTGCGAGCAGTGCCATGGGCAGATGTGGCTGAGCAACAGCTTTCCAGGCTAGCTCTCTCTGCCTGCGAGCTATCTGCAGACGTTCGCATTTTTGAAGCAGGGCTGCCGGAGGCGTCCTGCACGGACCACCTAAGCTAAGTTTGAAGTTGGAGTGGACAAGACAAGCAAGCAGCCCCAGTCTCTGTGCCTCTGTGCGAGCAGTGCCATGGGCAGATGAGGCTGAGCAACAGCTTTCCAGGCTAGCTCTTTCTGCCTGCGAGCTATATGCAGACGTTCGCATTTTCGGAGTAGGGCTGTCGAAGGCGCCCGGCATGGACCACCTAAGCTACGTTTGAAGTTTGAGGGGGCAAGACAAGCAAGAATCCCCAGTCTCTGTGCCTCTGTGCGAGCAGTGCCATGGGCAGATGAGGCTGAGCAACAGCTTTCCGGCTAGCTCTTTCTGCCTGCCAGCTATCTGCAAACGTTCGCATTTTTGAACCAGGGCTGTCGATAGTGTTCGACACGGAACCCCAAATCCACGTTTGAAGTTTGAGGGGGCAAGAAAAGCAAGCAGCCCCAGTCTCTGTGCCTCTGAGCAAGCAGTGCCATGGGCAGATGAGGCTGAGCAACAGCTTTCCAGGATAGCTCTTTCTGCCTGCGAGCTATCTGCAGACGTTCGCATTTTGGGATCAGGGCTGCCGGAGGCGCCCGGAATGGACCACCTAAGATACGTTTGAAGTTTGAGGGGGCAAGACAAGCAAGCAGTCCCAGTCTGTGCCTCTGTGCGAGCAGTGCCATGGGCAGATGAGGCTGAGCATCAGCTTTCCAGGCTAGCTCTTTCTGGCTGCGAGCTATCTGCAGACGTTCGCATTTTGGGAGCAGGGATGCCGGACGCACACTGCACGGACCCCCAAAGCTACGTTTGAAGTTTGACGGGGCAAGACAAGCAAACAGCCCCAGTCTCTGTGCCTCTGTGCGAGCAGTGCCATGGGCAGATGAGGCTGAACAACAGGTTTCCAGTATAGTTCTTTCTGGCTGCCTGCTATCTGCAGACGTTCGCATTTTCAGAGCAGGACTGCCTGAGGCACCCGGCATGGACCCCCAAAGATACGTTTGAAGTTTGAGGGGGCAAGACAAGCAAGCAGCCCCAGTCTCTGTGCCTCTGTGCGAGCAGTGCCATGGGCAGATGAGGCTGAGCAACAGCTTTCCAGGCTAGCTCTTTCTGGCTGCGAGCTATCTGCAGACGTTCGCATTTTCAGAGCAGGGCTGTCGGAATTGTCCGACAAGGAACCCCAAAGATACGTTTGAAGTTTGAGGGGGCAAGACAAGCAAGCAGCCCCAGTCTCTCTGCCTCTGTGCGAGCAGTGCCATGGGCAGATGAGGCTGAGCAACAGCTTTCCAGGCTAGCCCTTTCTGCCTGCGAGCTATCTGCAGACGTTCGCATTTTCAGAGCAGTGCTGTCGGAATTGTCCGACACGGAACCCCAAATCTACGTTTGAAGTTTGACGGGGCAAGACAAGCAAGCAGCCCCAGTCTCTGTGCCTCTGTGCTAGCAGTGCCATGGGCAGATGAGGCTGAGCAAGAGCTTTCCAGGCTAGCTCTTTCTGCCTGCGAGCTATCTGCAGACGTTCGCATTTTGGGAGCAGGGGTTTCGGAATTGTCCAACAAGGAACCCCAAAGATACGTTTGAAGTTTGAGGGGGCAAGACAAGCAAGCAGCCCCAGTCTCTGTGCCTCTGTGCGAGCAATGCCATGGGCAGATGAGGCTGAGCAACAGCTTTCCAGGCTACCTCTTTCTGGCTGCGAGCTATCTGCAGACGTTCGCATTTTCAGAGCAGGGCTGCCGGAGGCCCCCTGCATGGACCCCCAAAGCTACGTTTGAAGTTTGAGGGGGCAAGACAAGCAAGCAGCCTCAGTCTCTGTGCCTCTGTGCGAGCAGTGCCATGGGCAGATGAGGCTGAGCAACAGCTTTCCAGGCTAGCTCTTTCTGGCTGCGAGCTAACTGCAGACGTTCGCATATTCAGAGCAGGGCTGCCGGAATTGTCCGATAAGGAACCCCAAAGTAAGGTTTGAAGTTTGAGGGGGCAAGACAAGCAAGCAGCCCCACTCTCTGTGCCTCTGTGCGAGCAGTGCCATGGGCAGATGAGGCTGAGCAACAGCTTTCCGGCTAGCTCTTTCTGCCTGCCAGCTATCTGCAAACGTTCGCATTTTTGAACCAGGGCTGCCGGAGGCGTCCTGCAAGGACCACCTAAGCTAAGTTTGAAGTTGGAGTGGGCAAGACAAGCAAGCAGCCCCAGTCTCTGTGCCTCAGTGCCAGCAGTGCCATGGGCAGATGAGGCTGAGCAACAGCTTTCCAGGCTAGCTCTTTCTGGCTGCGAGCTATCTGCCGACGTTCGCATTTTCTGAGCAGGGCTGTCGATAGAGTTCGACACGGAACCCCAAAACCACCTTTGAAGTTTGAGGGGGCAAGAGAAGCAAGCAACCCCAGTCTCTGTGCCTCTGTGCGAGCACTGCCATGGGCAGATGAGGCTGAGCAACAGCTTTCCAGGCTAGCTCTTTCTGGCTGCGAGCTATCTGTAGACGTTCGCATTTTGGGATCAGGGCTGCCGGAGGCGCCCGGAATGGACCACCTAAGATACGTTTGAAGTTTGAGGGGGCAAGACAAGCAAGCAGCCCCAGTCTCTGTGCCTCTGTGCGAGCAGTGCCATGGGCAGATGAGGCTGAGCAACAGCTTTCCAGGCTAGCTCTTTCTGGCTGCGAGCTATCTGCAGACATTCGCATTTTCAGAACAGGGCTGCCGGAGGCTTCCTGCAAGGTCCCCCAAAGCTACGTTTCAAGTTTGAGGGGGCAAGACAAGCAAGCAGCCCCAGTCTATGTTTTTCTGTGCGAGCAGTGCCATGGGCAGATGAGGCTGAGCAACAGCTTTCCAGGATAGCTCTTTCTGCCTGCGAGCTGTCTGCAGACGTTCACATTTTCAGAGCAGGACTGCCTGCGGCACCCGGCATGGACCACCTAAGCTACGTCTGAAGTTTGAGGGGGCAAGACAAGCAAGCAGCCCCAGTCTCTGTGCCTCTGTGCGAGCAGTGCCATGGGCAGATGAGGCTGAGCAACAGCTTTCCGGCTAGCTCTTTCCGCCTGCCAGCTATCTGCAAACGTTCGCATTTTTGAACCAGGGCTGCCGGAGGCGTCCTGCAAGGACCACCTAAGCTAAGTTTGAAGTTGGAGTGGGCAAGACAAGCAAGCAGCCCCAGTCTCTGTGCCTCAGTGCCAGCAGTGCCATGGGCAGATGAGGCTGAGCAACAGCTTTCCAGGCTAGCTCTTTCTGGCTGCGAGCTATCTGCCGACGTTCGCATTTTCTGAGCAGGGCTGTCGATAAAGTTCGACACGGAACCCCAAAACCATTTTTGAAGTTTGAGGGGGCAAGACAAGCAAGCAACCCCAGTCTCTGTGCCTCTGTGCGAGCACTGCCATGGGCAGATGAGGCTGAGCAACAGCTTTCCAGGCTAGCTCTTTCTGGCTGCGAGCTATCTGCAGACGTTCGCATTTTGAGATCAGGGCTGCCGGAGGCGCCCGGAATGGACCACCTAAGATACGTTTGAAGTTTGAGGGGGCAAGACAAGCAAGCAGCCCCAGTCTCTGTGCCTCTGTGCGAGCAGTGCCATGGGCAGATGAGGCTGAGCAACAGCTTTCCAGGCTAGCTCTTTCTGGCTGCGAGCTATCTGCAGACATTCGCATTTTCAGAACAGGGCTGCCGGAGGCTTCCTGCACGGTCCCCCAAAGCTACGTTTCAAGTTTGAGGGGGCAAGACAAGCAAGCAGCCCCAGTCTATGTTTTTCTGTGCGAGCAGTGCCATGGGCAGATGAGGCTGAGCAACAGCTTTCCAGGCTAGCTCTTTCTGCCTGCGAGCTGTCTGCAGACGTTCACATTTTCAGAGCAGGACTGGCTGCGGCACCCGGCATGGACCACCTAAGCTACGTCTGAAGTTTGAGGGGGCAAGAGAAGCAAGCAGCCCCAGTCTCTGTGCCTCAGTGCCAGCAGTGCCATGGGCAGATGAGTCTGAGCAACAGCTTTCCATGCTAGCTCTTTCTGGCTGCGAGCTATCTGCAGACGTTCGCATTTTGGGATCAGGGCTGCCGGAGGCGCCCGGAATAGACCACCTAAGATACGTTTGAAGTTTGAGGTGGCAAGACAAGCAAGCAGCCCCAGTCTCTGTGCCTCTGTGCGAGCAGTGCCATGGGCAGATGAGGCTGAGCAACAGCTTTCCAGGCTAGCTCTTTCTGGCTGCCAGCTATCTGCAGACGTTCGCATTTTCAGAGCAGGGCTGACAGACGGTCCCTGCACGGACCCCCAAAGCTACGTTTGAATTTTGAGGTGGCAAGACAAGCAAGCAGCCCCAGTCTCTGTGCCTCTATGCGAGCAGTGCCATGTGCAGATGAGGCTGAACAACAGCTTTCCAGGCTAGCTCTTTCTACCTCTGAGCTATATGCAGACGTTCATATTTTGGAAGCAGGGCTTCCGCATGTCCCCTGCTAGGACTACCAAAGCTACGTTTGAAGATTTAGGTGGCAAGACAAACAAGCAGCCCCAGTCTCTGTGCCTCTGTGCGAGCAGTGCCATGGGCAGATGTGGCTGAGCAACAGCTTTCCAGGCTAGCTCTCTCTGCCTGCGAGCTATCTGCAGACGTTCGCATTTTTGAAGCAGGGCTGCCGGAGGCGTCCTGCACGGACCACCTAAGCTAAGTTTGAAGTTGGAGTGGACAAGACAAGCAAGCAGCCCCAGTCTCTGTGCCTCTGTGCGAGCAGTGCCATGGGCAGATGAGGCTGAGCAACAGCTTTCCAGGCTAGCCCTTTCTGGCTGTGAGATATCTGCAGACTATCGCATTTTCAGAGCAGGGGTGTCGGAAGTGTTAGACAAGGAACCCCAAAGATACGTTTGAAGTTTGAGGTGGCAAGACAAGCAAGCAGCCCCAGTCTCTGTGCCTCTGTGCGAGCAGTGCCATGGGCAGATGAGGCTGAGCAACACCTTTCCGGCTAGCTCTTTCTGCCTGCCAGCTATCTGCAAACGTTCGCATTTTTGAACCAGGGCTGCCGGAGGCGTCCTGCAAGGACCACCTAAGCTAAGTTTGAAGTTGGAGTGGGCAAGACAAGCAAGCAGCCCCAGTCTCTGTGCCTCTGTGCGAGCAGTGCCATGGGCAGATGAGGCTGAGCAACAGCTTTCCAGGCTAGCTCTTTCTGGCTGGCAGCTATCTGCAGACGTTCGCATTTTCAGAGCAGGACTGTCGGAATTGTCCGACAAGGAACTCCAAAGATAAGTTTGAAGTTTGAGGGGGCAAGACAAGCAAGCAGCCCCAGTCTCTGTGCCTCTGTGCGAGCAGTGCCATGGGCAGATGAGGCTGAGCATCAGCTTTCGAGGCTAGCTCTTTCTGGCTGCGAGCTATCTGCAGACGTTCGCATTTTGGGAGCAGGGATGATGGACGCACACTGCACGGACCCTCAAAGCTACGTTTGAAGTTTGAGGGGGCAAGACCAGCAAACAGCCCCAGTCTCTGTGCCTCTGTGCGAGCAGTGCCATGGGCAGATGAGGCTGAACAACAGCTTTCCAGTATAGTTCTTTCTGGCTGCCTGCTATCTGCAGACGTTCGCATTTTCAGAGCAGGACTGCCTGAGGCACCCGGCATGGACCCCCAAAGATACGTTTGAAGTTTGATGTGGCAAGACAAGCAAGCAGCCCCAGTCTCTGTGCCTCTGTGCGAGCAGTGCCATGGGCAGATGAGGCTGAGCAACAGCTTTCCAGGCTAGCTCTTTCTGGCTGCGATCTATCTGCAGACGTTCGCATTTTCAGAGCAGGGCTGTCGGAATTGTCCGACAAGGAACCCCAAAGATACGTTTGAAGTTTGAGGGGGCAAGACAAGCAAGCAGCCCCAGTCTCTCTGCCTCTGTGCGAGCAGTGCCATGGGCAGATGAGGCTGAGCAACAGCTTTCCAGGCTAGCCCTTTCTGCCTGCGAGCTATCTGCAGACGTTCGCATTTTCAGAGCAGTGCTGTCGGATGTGTCCGACACGGAACCCCAAATCTACGTTTGAAGTTTGACGGGGCAAGACAAGCAAGCAGCCCCAGTCTCTGTGCCTCTGTGCGAGCAGTGCCATGGGCAGATGAGGCTGAGCAACAGCTTTCCAGGCTAGCTCTTTCTGGCTGCCAGCTATCTGCAGACGTTCGCATTTTCAGAGCAGGGCTGACAGACGGTCCCTGCACGGACCCCCAAAGCTACGTTTGAATTTTGAGGTGGCAAGACAAGCAAGCAGCCCCAGTCTCTGTGCCTCTATGCGAGCAGTGCCATGTGCAGATGAGGCTGAACAACAGCTTTCCAGGCTAGCTCTTTCTACCTCTGAGCTATATGCAGACGTTCATATTTTGGAAGCAGGGCTTCCGCATGTCCCCTGCTAGGACTACCAAAGCTACGTTTGAAGATTTAGGTGGCAAGACAATCAAGCAGCCCCAGTCTCTGTGCCTCTGTGCGAGCAGTGCCATGGGCAGATGTGGCTGAGCAACAGCTTTCCAGGCTAGCTCTCTCTGCCTGCGAGCTATCTGCAGACGTTCGCATTTTTGAAGCAGGGCTGCCGGAGGCGTCCTGCACGGACCACCTAAGCTAAGTTTGAAGTTGGAGTGGACAAGACAAGCAAGCAGCCCCAGTCTCTGTGCCTCTGTGCGAGCAGTGCCATGGGCAGATGAGGCTGAGCAACAGCTTTCCAGGCTAGCCCTTTCTGGCTGTGAGATATCTGCAGACTATCGCATTTTCAGAGCAGGGGTGTCGGAAGTGTTAGACAAGGAACCCCAAAGATACGTTTGAAGTTTGAGGTGGCAAGACAAGCAAGCAGCCCCAGTCTCTGTGCCTCTGTGCGAGCAGTGCCATGGGCAGATGAGGCTGAGCAACACCTTTCCGGCTAGCTCTTTCTGCCTGCCAGCTATCTGCAAACGTTCGCATTTTTGAACCAGGGCTGCCGGAGGCGTCCTGCAAGGACCACCTAAGCTAAGTTTGAAGTTGGAGTGGGCAAGACAAGCAAGCAGCCCCAGTCTCTGTGCCTCTGTGCGAGCAGTGCCATGGGCAGATGAGGCTGAGCAACAGCTTTCCAGGCTAGCTCTTTCTGGCTGGCAGCTATCTGCAGACGTTCGCATTTTCAGAGCAGGACTGTCGGAATTGTCCGACAAGGAACTCCAAAGATAAGTTTGAAGTTTGAGGGGGCAAGACAAGCAAGCAGCCCCAGTCTCTGTGCCTCTGTGCGAGCAGTGCCATGGGCAGATGAGGCTGAGCATCAGCTTTCGAGGCTAGCTCTTTCTGGCTGCGAGCTATCTGCAGACGTTCGCATTTTGGGAGCAGGGATGATGGACGCACACTGCACGGACCCTCAAAGCTACGTTTGAAGTTTGAGGGGGCAAGACCAGCAAACAGCCCCAGTCTCTGTGCCTCTGTGCGAGCAGTGCCATGGGCAGATGAGGCTGAACAACAGCTTTCCAGTATAGTTCTTTCTGGCTGCCTGCTATCTGCAGACGTTCGCATTTTCAGAGCAGGACTGCCTGAGGCACCCGGCATGGACCCCCAAAGATACGTTTGAAGTTTGATGTGGCAAGACAAGCAAGCAGCCCCAGTCTCTGTGCCTCTGTGCGAGCAGTGCCATGGGCAGATGAGGCTGAGCAACAGCTTTCCAGGCTAGCTCTTTCTGGCTGCGATCTATCTGCAGACGTTCGCATTTTCAGAGCAGGGCTGTCGGAATTGTCCGACAAGGAACCCCAAAGATACGTTTGAAGTTTGAGGGGGCAAGACAAGCAAGCAGCCCCAGTCTCTCTGCCTCTGTGCGAGCAGTGCCATGGGCAGATGAGGCTGAGCAACAGCTTTCCAGGCTAGCCCTTTCTGCCTGCGAGCTATCTGCAGACGTTCGCATTTTCAGAGCAGTGCTGTCGGATGTGTCCGACACGGAACCCCAAATCTACGTTTGAAGTTTGACGGGGCAAGACAAGCAAGCAGCCCCAGTCTCTGTGCCTCTGTGCGAGCAGTGCCATGGGCAGATGAGGCTGAGCAACAGCTTTCCAGGCTAGCTCTTTCTGGCTGGCAGCTATCTGCAGACGTTCGCATTTTCAGAGCAGGGCTGACAGACGGTCCCTGCACGGACCCCCAAAGCTACGTTTGAATTTTGAGGTGGCAAGACAAGCAAGCAGCCCCAGTCTCTGTGCCTCTATGCGAGCAGTGCCATGTGCAGATGAGGCTGAACAACATCTTTCCAGGCTAGCTATTTCTACCTCTGAGCTATATGCAGACGTTCATATTTTGGAAGCAGGGCTTCCGCATGTCCCCTGCTAGGACTACCAAAGCTACGTTTGAAGATTTAGGTGGCAAGACAAACAAGCAGCCCCAGTCTCTGTGCCTCTGTGCGAGCAGTGCCATGGGCAGATGTGGCTGAGCAACAGCTTTCCAGGCTAGCTCTCTCTGCCTGCGAGCTATCTGCAGACGTTCGCATTTTTGAAGCAGGGCTGCCGGAGGCGTCCTGCACGGACCACCTAAGCTAAGTTTGAAGTTGGAGTGGACAAGACAAGCAAGCAGCCCCAGTCTCTGTGCCTCTGTGCGAGCAGTGCCATGGGCAGATGAGGCTGAGCAACAGCTTTCCAGGCTAGCCCTTTCTGGCTGTGAGATATCTGCAGACTATCGCATTTTCAGAGCAGGGGTGTCGGAAGTGTTAGACAAGGAACCCCAAAGATACGTTTGAAGTTTGAGGTGGCAAGACAAGCAAGCAGCCCCAGTCTCTGTGCCTCTGTGCGAGCAGTGCCATGGGCAGATGAGGCTGAGCAACACCTTTCCGGCTAGCTCTTTCTGCCTGCCAGCTATCTGCAAACGTTCGCATTTTTGAACCAGGGCTGCCGGAGGCGTCCTGCAAGGACCACCTAAGCTAAGTTTGAAGTTGGAGTGGGCAAGACAAGCAAGCAGCCCCAGTCTCTGTGCCTCTGTGCGAGCAGTGCCATGGGCAGATGAGGCTGAGCAACAGCTTTCCAGGCTAGCTCTTTCTGGCTGGCAGCTATCTGCAGACGTTCGCATTTTCAGAGCAGGACTGTCGGAATTGTCCGACAAGGAACTCCAAAGATAAGTTTGAAGTTTGAGGGGGCAAGACAAGCAAGCAGCCCCAGTCTCTGTGCCTCTGTGCGAGCAGTGCCATGGGCAGATGAGGCTGAGCATCAGCTTTCGAGGCTAGCTCTTTCTGGCTGCGAGCTATCTGCAGACGTTCGCATTTTGGGAGCAGGGATGATGGACGCACACTGCACGGACCCTCAAAGCTACGTTTGAAGTTTGAGGGGGCAAGACCAGCAAACAGCCCCAGTCTCTGTGCCTCTGTGCGAGCAGTGCCATGGGCAGATGAGGCTGAACAACAGCTTTCCAGTATAGTTCTTTCTGGCTGCCTGCTATCTGCAGACGTTCGCATTTTCAGAGCAGGACTGCCTGAGGCACCCGGCATGGACCCCCAAAGATACGTTTGAAGTTTGATGTGGCAAGACAAGCAAGCAGCCCCAGTCTCTGTGCCTCTGTGCGAGCAGTGCCATGGGCAGATGAGGCTGAGCAACAGCTTTCCAGGCTAGCTCTTTCTGGCTGCGATCTATCTGCAGACGTTCGCATTTTCAGAGCAGGGCTGTCGGAATTGTCCGACAAGGAACCCCAAAGATACGTTTGAAGTTTGAGGGGGCAAGACAAGCAAGCAGCCCCAGTCTCTCTGCCTCTGTGCGAGCAGTGCCATGGGCAGATGAGGCTGAGCAACAGCTTTCCAGGCTAGCCCTTTCTGCCTGCGAGCTATCTGCAGACGTTCGCATTTTCAGAGCAGTGCTGTCGGATGTGTCCGACACGGAACCCCAAATCTACGTTTGAAGTTTGACGGGGCAAGACAAGCAAGCAGCCCCAGTCTCTGTGCCTCTGTGCGAGCAGTGCCATGGGCAGATGAGGCTGAGCAACAGCTTTCCAGGCTAGCTCTTTCTGGCTGCGAGCTATCTGCCGACGTTCGCATTTTCTGAGCAGGGCTGTCGATAGAGTTCGACACGGAACCCCAAAACCACCTTTGAAGTTTGAGGGGGCAAGACAAGCAAGCAACCCCAGTCTCTGTGCCTCTGTGCGAGCACTGCCATGGGCAGATGAGGCTGAGCAACAGCTTTCCAGGCTAGCTCTTTCTGGCTGCGAGCTATCTGCAGACGTTCGCATTTTGGGATCAGGGCTGCCGGAGGCGCCCGGAATGGACCACCTAAGATACGTTTGAAGTTTGAGGGGGCAAGACAAGCAAGCAGCCCCAGTCTCTGTGCCTCTGTGCGAGCAGTGCCATGGGCAGATGAGGCTGAGCAACAGCTTTCCAGGCTAGCTCTTTCTGGCTGCCAGCTATCTGCAGACGTTCACATTTTCAGAGCAGGGCTGACAGACGGTCCCTGCACGGTCCCCCAAAGCTACGTTTCAAGTTTGAGGGGGCAAGACAAGCAAGCAGCCCCAGTCTCTGTGCCTCTATGCGAGCAGTGCCATGTGCAGATGAGGCTGAACAACAGCTTTCCAGGCTAGCTCTTTCTACCTCTGAGCTATATGCAGACTTTCATATTTTGGAAGCAGGGCTTCCGCATGTCCCCTGCTAGGACTACCAAAGCTACGTTTGAAGATTTAGGTGGCAAGACAAACAAGCAGCCCCAGTCTCTGCGCCTCTGTGCGAGCAGTGCCATGGGCAGATGTGGCTGAGCAACAGCTTTCCAGGCTAGCTCTTTCTGCCTGCGGGCTATCTGCAGACGTTCGCATTTTGGGATCAGGGCTGCCGGAGGCGTCCTGCACGGACCACCTAAGCTAAGTTTGAAGTTGGAGTGGACAAGACAAGCAAGCAGCCCCAGTCTCTGTGCCTCTGTGCGAGCAGTGCCATGGGCAGATGAGGCTGAGCAACAGCTTTCCAGGCTTGCCCTTTCTGGCTGTGAGATATCTGCAGACGTTCGCATTTTTGGAGCAGGGCTGCCGGAGGCGCCCGGAATGGACCACCTAAGTTACGTTTGAAGTTTGAGGGGGCAAGACAAGCAAGCAGCCCCAGTCTCTGTGCCTCCGTGCGAGCAGTGCCATGGGCAGATGAGGCTGAGCAACAGCTTTCCAGGCTAGCTCTTCCTGGCTGCGAGCTATCTGCAGACTATCGCATTTTCAGAGCAGGGGTGTCGGAAGTGTTAGACAAGGAACCCCAAAGATACGTTTGAAGTTTGAGGTGGCAAGACAACCAAGCAGCCCCAGTCTCTGTGCCTCTGTGCGAGCAGTGCCATGGGCAGATGAGGCTGAGCAACAGCTTTCCAGGATAGCTCTTTCTGCCTGCCAGCTATCTGCAAACGTTCGCATTTTTGAACCAGGGCTGCCGGAGGCGTCCTGCAAGGACCACCTAAGCTAAGTTTGAAGTTGGAGTGGGCAAGACAAGCAAGCAGCCCCAGTCTCTGTGCCTCTATGCGAGCAGTGCCATGGGCAGATGAGGCTGAACAACAGGTTTCCAGTATAGTTCTTTCTGCCTGCCTGCTATCTGCAGACGTTCGCATTTTCAGAGCAGGACTGTCTGAGGCACCCGGCATGGACCCCCAAAGATACGTTTGAAGTTTGAGGGGGCAAGACAAGCAAGCAGCCCCAGTCTCTGTGCCTCTGTGCGAGCAGTGCCATGGGCAGATGAGGCTGAGCAACAGCTTTCCAGGCTAGCTCTTTCTGGCTGCGAGCTATCTGCAGACGTTCGCATTTTCAGAGCAGGACTGTCGGAATTGTTCGACACGGAACCCCAAATCCACGTATGAAGTTTGAGGGGGCAAGACAAGCAAGCATCCCCAGTCTCTGTGCCTCTGTGCGAGCAGTGCCATGGGCAGATGAGGCTGAGCAACAGCTTTCCAGGTTAGCTCTTTCTGGCTGCGAGCTATCTGCAGACGTTCGCATTTTGAGATCAGGGCTGCCGGAGGCGCCCGGAATGGACCACCTAAGATACGTTTGAAGTTTGAGGGGGCAAGACAAGCAAGCAGCCCCAGTCTCTGTGCCTCTGTGCGAGCAGTGCCATGGGCAGATGAGGCTGAGCAACAGCTTTCCAGGCTAGCTCTTTCTGGCTGCGAGCTATCTGCAGACTTTCGCATTTTGGGATCAGGGCTGCCGGAGGCGCCCGGAATGGACCACCTAAGATACGTTTGAAGTTTGAGGTGGCAAGACAAGCAAGCAGCCTCAGTCTCTGTGCCTCTGTGCGAGCAGTGCCATGGGCAGATGAGGCTGAGCAACAGCTTTCCAGGCTAGCTCTTTCTGCCTGCCAGCTATCTGCAGACGTTCGCATTTTAAGAGCAGGGCTGACAGAGGGTCCCTGCACGGACCCCCAAAGCTACGTTTGAATTTTGAGGTGGCAAGACAAGCAAGCATCCCCAGTCTCTGTGCCTCTATGCGAGCAGTGCCATGGGCAGATGAGGCTGAACAACAGCTTTCCAGGCTAGCTCTTTCTACCTCTGAGCTATATGCAGACGTTCACATTTTGGAAGCAGGGCTTCCGCATGTCCCCTGCTAGGACTACCAAAGCTACGTTTGAATTTTTAGGTGGCAAGACAAACAAGCAGCCCCAGTCTCTGCGCCTCTGTGCGAGCAGTGCCATGGGCAGATGTGGCTGAGCAACAGCTTTCCAGGCTAGCTCTTTCTGCCTGCCAGCTATCTGCAGACGTTCGCATTTTTGAAGCAGGGCTGCCGGAGGCGTCCTGCACGGACCACCTAAGCTAAGTTTGAAGTTGGAGTGGGCAAGACAAGCAAGCAGCCCCAGTCTCTGTGCCTCTGTGCGAGCAGTGCCATGGGCAGATGAGGCTGAGCAACAGCTTTCCAGGCTAGCTCTTTCTGGCTGGCAGCTATCTGCAGACGTTCGCATTTTCAGAGCAGGACTGTCGGAATTGTCCGACAAGGAACTCCAAAGATAAGTTTGAAGTTTGAGGGGGCAAGACAAGCAAGCAGCCCCAGTCTCTGTGCCTCTGTGCGAGCAGTGCCATGGGCAGATGAGGCTGAGCATCAGCTTTCCAGGCTAGCTCTTTCTGGCTGCGAGCTATCTGCAGACGTTCGCATTTTGGGAGCAGGGATGATGGACGCACACTGCACGGACCCTCAAAGCTACGTTTGAAGTTTGAGGGGGCAAGACCAGCAAACAGCCCCAGTCTCTGTGCCTCTGTGCGAGCAGTGCCATGGGCAGATGAGGCTGAACAACAGCTTTCCAGTATAGTTCTTTCTGGCTGCCTGCTATCTGCAGACGTTCGCATTTTCAGAGCAGGACTGCCTGAGGCACCCGGCATGGACCCCCAAAGATACGTTTGAAGTTTGATGTGGCAAGACAAGCAAGCAGCCCCAGTCTCTGTGCCTCTGTGCGAGCAGTGCCATGGGCAGATGAGGCTGAGCAACAGCTTTCCAGGCTAGCTCTTTCTGGCTGCGATCTATCTGCAGACGTTCGCATTTTCAGAGCAGGGCTGTCGGAATTGTCCGACAAGGAACCCCAAAGATACGTTTGAAGTTTGAGGGGGCAAGACAAGCAAGCAGCCCCAGTCTCTCTGCCTCTGTGCGAGCAGTGCCATGGGCAGATGAGGCTGAGCAACAGCTTTCCAGGCTAGCCCTTTCTGCCTGCGAGCTATCTGCAGACGTTCGCATTTTCAGAGCAGTGCTGTCGGATGTGTCCGACACGGAACCCCAAATCTACGTTTGAAGTTTGACGGGGCAAGACTAGCAAGCAGCCCCAGTCTCTGTGCCTCTGTGCGAGCAGTGCCATGGGCAGATGAGGCTGAGCAACAGCTTTCCAGGCTAGCTCTTTCTGGCTGCGAGCTATCTGCCGACGTTCGCATTTTCTGAGCAGGGCTGTCGATAGAGATCGACACGGAACCCCAAAACCACCTTTGAAGTTTGAGGGGGCAAGACAAGCAAGCAACCCCAGTCTCTGTGCCTCTGTGCGAGCACTGCCATGGGCAGATGAGGCTGAGCAACAGCTTTCCAGGCTAGCTCTTTCTGGCTGCGAGCTATCTGCAGACGTTCGCATTTTGGGATCAGGGCTGCTGGAGGCGCCCGGAATGGACCACCTAAGATACGTTTGAAGTTTGAGGGGGCAAGACAAGCAAGCAGCCCCAGTCTCTGTGCCTCTGTGCGAGCAGTGCCATGGGCAGATGAGGCTGAGCAACAGCTTTCCAGGCTAGCTCTTTCTGGCTGCCAGCTATCTGCAGACGTTCACATTTTCAGAGCAGGGCTGACAGACGGTCCCTGCACGGTCCCCCAAAGCTACGTTTCAAGTTTGAGGGGGCAAGACAAGCAAGCAGCCCCAGTCTCTGTGCCTCTATGCGAGCAGTGCCATGTGCAGATGAGGCTGAACAACAGCTTTCCAGGCTAGCTCTTTCTACCTCTGAGCTATATGCAGACGTTCATATTTTGGAAGCAGGGCTTCCGCATGTCCCCTGCTAGGACTACCAAAGCTACGTTTGAAGATTTAGGTGGCAAGACAAACAAGCAGCCCCAGTCTCTGCGCCTCTGTGCGAGCAGTGCCATGGGCAGATGTGGCTGAGCAACAGCTTTCCAGGCTAGCTCTTTCTGCCTGCGGGCTATCTGCAGACGTTCGCATTTTGGGATCAGGGCTGCCGGAGGCGTCCTGCACGGACCACCTAAGCTAAGTTTGAAGTTGGAGTGGACAAGACAAGCAAGCAGCCCCAGTCTCTGTGCCTCTGTGCGAGCAGTGCCATGGGCAGATGAGGCTGAGCAACAGCTTTCCAGGCTTGCCCTTTCTGGCTGTGAGATATCTGCAGACGTTCGCATTTTTGGAGCAGGGCTGCCGGAGGCGCCCGGAATGGACCACCTAAGTTACGTTTGAAGTTTGAGGGGGCAAGACAAGCAAGCAGCCCCAGTCTCTGTGCCTCCGTGCGAGCAGTGCCATGGGCAGATGAGGCTGAGCAACAGCTTTCCAGGCTAGCTCTTCCTGGCTGCGAGCTATCTGCAGACTATCGCATTTTCAGAGCAGGGGTGTCGGAAGTGTTAGACAAGGAACCCCAAAGATACGTTTGAAGTTTGAGGTGGCAAGACAACCAAGCAGCCCCAGTCTCTGTGCCTCTGTGCGAGCAGTGCCATGGGCAGATGAGGCTGAGCAACAGCTTTCCAGGATAGCTCTTTCTGCCTGCCAGCTATCTGCAAACGTTCGCATTTTTGAACCAGGGCTGCCGGAGGCGTCCTGCAAGGACCACCTAAGCTAAGTTTGAAGTTGGAGTGGGCAAGACAAGCAAGCAGCCCCAGTCTCTGTGCCTCTATGCGAGCAGTGCCATGGGCAGATGAGGCTGAACAACAGGTTTCCAGTATAGTTCTTTCTGCCTGCCTGCTATCTGCAGACGTTCGCATTTTCAGAGCAGGACTGTCTGAGGCACCCGGCATGGACCCCCAAAGATACGTTTGAAGTTTGAGGGGGCAAGACAAGCAAGCAGCCCCAGTCTCTGTGCCTCTGTGCGAGCAGTGCCATGGGCAGATGAGGCTGAGCAACAGCTTTCCAGGCTAGCTCTTTCTGGCTGCGAGCTATCTGCAGACGTTCGCATTTTCAGAGCAGGACTGTCGGAATTGTTCGACACGGAACCCCAAATCCACGTATGAAGTTTGAGGGGGCAAGACAAGCAAGCATCCCCAGTCTCTGTGCCTCTGTGCGAGCAGTGCCATGGGCAGATGAGGCTGAGCAACAGCTTTCCAGGTTAGCTCTTTCTGGCTGCGAGCTATCTGCAGACGTTCGCATTTTGAGATCAGGGCTGCCGGAGGCGCCCGGAATGGACCACCTAAGATACGTTTGAAGTTTGAGGGGGCAAGACAAGCAAGCAGCCCCAGTCTCTGTGCCTCTGTGCGAGCAGTGCCATGGGCAGATGAGGCTGAGCAACAGCTTTCCAGGCTAGCTCTTTCTGGCTGCGAGCTATCTGCAGACTTTCGCATTTTGGGATCAGGGCTGCCGGAGGCGCCCGGAATGGACCACCTAAGATACGTTTGAAGTTTGAGGTGGCAAGACAAGCAAGCAGCCTCAGTCTCTGTGCCTCTGTGCGAGCAGTGCCATGGGCAGATGAGGCTGAGCAACAGCTTTCCAGGCTAGCTCTTTCTGCCTGCCAGCTATCTGCAGACGTTCGCATTTTAAGAGCAGGGCTGACAGAGGGTCCCTGCACGGACCCCCAAAGCTACGTTTGAATTTTGAGGTGGCAAGACAAGCAAGCATCCCCAGTCTCTGTGCCTCTATGCGAGCAGTGCCATGGGCAGATGAGGCTGAACAACAGCTTTCCAGGCTAGCTCTTTCTACCTCTGAGCTATATGCAGACGTTCACATTTTGGAAGCAGGGCTTCCGCATGTCCCCTGCTAGGACTACCAAAGCTACGTTTGAATTTTTAGGTGGCAAGACAAACAAGCAGCCCCAGTCTCTGCGCCTCTGTGCGAGCAGTGCCATGGGCAGATGTGGCTGAGCAACAGCTTTCCAGGCTAGCTCTTTCTGCCTGCGAGCTATCTGCAGACGTTCGCATTTTTGAAGCAGGGCTGCCGGAGGCGTCCTGCACGGACCACCTAAGCTAAGTTTGAAGTTGGAGTGGACAAGACAAGCAAGCAACCCCAGTCTCTGTGCCTCTGTGCGAGCAGTGCCATGGGCAGATGAGGCTGAGCAACAGCTTTCCAGGCTAGCCCTTTCTGGCTGTGAGATATCTGCAGACGTTCACATTTTTGGAGCAGGGCTGCCGGAGGCGCCCGGAATGGAACCCCAAAGCTACGTTTGAAGTTTGAGGGGGCAAGACAAGCAAGCAGCCCCAGTCTATGTTTTTCTGTGCGAGCAGTGCCATGGGCAGATGAGGCTGAGCAACAGCTTTCCAGGATAGCTCTTTCTGCCTGCGAGCTGTCTGCAGACGTTCACATTTTCGGAGCAGGACTGCCTGCGGCACCCGGCATGGAACACCTAAGCTACGTCTGAAGTTTGAGGGGGCAAGAGAAGCAAGCAGCCCCAGTCTCTGTGCCTCAGTGCCAGCAGTGCCATGGGCAGATGAGTCTGAGCAACAGCTTTCCATGCTAGCTCTTTCTGGCTGCGAGCTATCTGCAGACGTTCGCATTTTGGGATCAGGGCTGCCGGAGGCGCCCGGAATAGACCACCTACGATACGTTTGAAGTTTGAGGTGGCAAGACAAGCAAGCAGCCCCAGTCTCTGTGCCTCTATGCGAGCAGTGCCATGTGCAGATGAGGCTGAACAACAGCTTTCCAGGCTAGCTCTTTCTACCTCTGAGCTATATGCAGACGTTCACATTTTGGAAGCAGGGCTTCCGCATGTCCCCTGCTAGGACTACCAAAGCTACGTTTGAAGATTTAGGTGGCAAGACAAACAAGCAGCCCCAGTCTCTGTGCCTCTGTGAGAGCAGTGCCGTGGGCGGATGTGGCTGAGCAACAGCTTTCCAGGCTAGCTCTCTCTGCCTGCGAGCTATCTGCAGACGTTCGCATTTTTGAAGCAGGGCTGCCGGAGGCGTCCTGCACGGACCACCTAAGCTAAGTTTGAAGATGGAGTGGACAAGACAAGCAAGCAACCCCAGTCTCTGTGCCTCTGTGCGAGCAGTGCCATGGGCAGATGAGGCTGAGCAACAGCTTTCCAGGCTAGCCCTTTCTGGCTGTGAGATATCTGCAGACGTTCACATTTTTAGAGCAGGGCTGCCGGAGGCGCCCGGAATGGACCACCTAAGTTACGTTTGAAGTTTGAGGGGGCAAGACAAGCAAGCAGCCCCAGTCTCTGTGCCTCTGTGCGAGCAGTGCCATGGGCAGATGAGGCTGAGCAACAGCTTTCCAGGCTAGCTCTTCCTAGCTGCGAGCTATCTGCAGACTATCGCATTTTCAGAGCAGGGGTGTTGGAATTGTTAGACAAGGAACCCCAAAGATACGTTTGAAGTTTGAGGTGGCAAGACAACCAAGCAGCCCCAGTCTCTGTGCCTCTGTGCGAGCAGTGCCATGGGCAGATGAGGCTGAGCAACAGCTTTCCAGGCTAGCTCTTTCTGGCTGCGAGCTATCTGCAGACGTTCGCATTTTGGGAGCAGGGCTGTCGGAATTGTCCGATAAGGAACCCCAAAGATACGTTTGAATTTTGAGGGGGCAAGACAAGCAAGCAGCCCCAGTCTCTGTGCCTCTGTGCGAGCAGTGCCATGGGCATATGAGGCTGAGCAACAGCTTTCCAGGCTAGCTCTTTCTGGCTGCGAGCTATCTGCAGACGTTCGCATTTTCAGAGCAGGGCTGCCGGAGGCCCCCTGCACGGAAGCGCAAAGCTACGTTTGAAGTTTGAGGTGGTAAGACAAGCAAGCAGCCCCAGTCTCTGTGCCTCCGTGCGAGCAGTGCCATGGGCAGATGAGGCTGAGCAACAGCTTTCCAGGCTAGCTCTTTCTGGCTGCGAGCTATCTGCAGACGTTCGCATTTTCAGAGCAGGGCTGTCGGAATTGTCCGACAAGGAACCCCAAAGATACGTTTGAAGTTTGAGGGGGCAAGACAAGCAAGCAGCCCCAGTCTCTGTGCCTCTGTGCGAGCAGTGCCATGGGCAGATGAGGCTGAGCAACAGCTTTCCAGGATAGCTCTTTCTGGCTGTGAGCTATCTGCAGACGTTCGCATTTTCAGAGCAGGACTGCCTGAGGCACACGGCATGGAGAACCTAATCTACATTTGAAGTTTAAGGTGGCAAGACAAGCAAGCAGCCCCAGTCTCTGTGCCTCCGTACGAGCAGTGCCATGGGCAGATGAGGCTGAGCAACAGCTTTCCAGGCTAGCTCTTTCTGGCTGCGAGCTATCTGCAGACGTTCACATTTTCAGAGCAGGGCTGCCGGAGGCCCCCTGCACGGAAGCGCAAAGCTACGTTTGAAGTTTGAGGTGGTAAGACAAGCAAGCAGCCCCAGTCTCTGTGCCTCCGTGCGAGCAGTGCCATGGGCAGATGAGGCTGAGCAACAGCTTTCCAGGCTAGCTCTTTCTGGCTGCGAGCTATCTGCAGACGTTCGCATTTTCAGAGCAGGGCTGTCGGAATTGTCCGACAAGGAACCCCAAAGATACGTTTGAAGTTTGAGGGGGCAAGACAAGCAAGCAGCCCCAGTCTCTGTGCCTCTGTGCGAGCAGTGCCATGGGCATATGAGGCTGAGCAACAGCTTTCCAGGCTAACTCTTTCTGGCTGCGAGCTATCTGCAGACGTTCGCATTTTGAGAGCAGGGCTGCCGGAGGGCCCCTGCACGGAAGCGCAAAGCTACGTTTGAAGTTTGAGGGGGCAAGACAAGCAAGCAGCCCCAGTCTCTGTGCCTCTGTGCGAGCAGTGCCATGGGCAGATGAGGCTGAGCAACAGCTTTCCAGGCTAGCTCTTTCTGGCTGCGAGCTAACTGCACACGTTCGCATTTTCAGAGCAGGGCTGCCGGAATTGTCCGACAAGGAACCCCAAAGTAAGGTTTGAAGTTTGAGGGGGCAAGACAAGCAAGCAGCCCCAGTCTCTGTGCCTCTGTGCGAGCAGTGCCATGGGCAGATGAGGCTGAGCAACAGCTTTCCGGCTAGCTCTTTCTGGCTGCGAGCTATCTGCAAACGTTCGCATTTTTGAACCAGGGCTGCCGGAGGCGTCCTGCAAGGACCGCCTAAGCTAAGTTTGAAGTTGGAGTGGGCAAGACAAGCAAGCAGCCCCAGTCTCTGTGCCTCTGTGCGAGCAGTGCCATGGGCAGATGAGGCTGAGCAACAGCTTTCCAGGCTAGCTCTTTCTGGCTGCGAGCTATCTGCAGACATTCACATTTTCAGAGCAGGACTGTCGGAATTGTCCGACAAGGAACTCCAAAGATAAGTTTGAAGTTTGAGGGGGCAAGAAAAGCAAGCAGCCCCAGTCTCTGTGCCTCTGTGCGAGCAGTGCCATGGGCAGATGAGGCTGAGCAACAGCTTTCCAGGCTAGCTCTTTCTGGCTGCGAGCTATCTGCAGACATTCGCATTTTCAGAGCAGGGCTGCTGGAGGCCCCCTGCAAGGACCCCCAAAGCTACGTTTGAAGTTTGAGGTGGCAAGACAAGCAAGCAGCCTCAGTCTCTGTGCCTCTGTGCGAGCAGTGCCATGGGCAGATGAGGCTGAGCAACAGCTTTCCAGGCTAGCTCTTTCTGGCTGCCAGCTATCTGCAGACGTTCGCATTTTCAGAGCAGGGCTGACAGAGGGTCCCTGCACGGACCCCCAAAGCTACGTTTGAATTTTGAGGTGGCAAGACAAGCAAGCAGCCCCAGTCTCTGTGCCTCTATGCGAGCAGAGCCATGGGCAGATGAGGCTGAACAACAGCTTTCCAGGCTAGCTCTTTCTACCTCTGAGCTATATGCAGACGTTCACATTTTGGAAGCAGCGCTTCCGCATGTCCCCTGCTAGGACTACCAAAGCTACGTTTGAAGTTTTAGGTGGCAAGACAAACAAGCAGCCCCAGTCTCTGCGCCTCTGTGCGAGCAGTGCCATGGGCAGATGTGGCTGAGCAACAGCTTTCCAGGCTAGCTCTTTCTGCCTGCGAGCTATCTGCAGACGTTCGCATTTTTGAAGCAGGGCTGCCGGAGGCGTCCTGCACGGACCACCTAAGCTAAGTTTGAAGTTGGAGTGGACAAGACAAGCAAGCAGCCCCAGTCTCTGTGCCTCTGTGCGAGCAGTGCCATGGGCAGATGAGGCTGAGCAACAGCTTTCCAGGCTAGCCCTTTCTGGCTGTGAGATATCTGCAGACGTTCGCATTTTTGGAGCAGGGCTGCTGGAGGCGCCCGGAATGGACCACCTAAGCTGCGTTTGAAGTTTGAGGGGGCAAGACAAGCAAGCAGCCCCAGTCTATGTTTTTCTGGGCGAGCAGTGCCATGGGCAGATGAGGCTGAGCAACAGCTTTCCAGGATAGCTCTTTCTGGCTGTGAGCTATCTGCAGACGTTCGCATTTTCAGAGCAGGACTGCCTGAGGCACACGGCATGGACCACCTAATCTACATTTGAAGTTTAAGGTGGCAAGACAAGCAAGCAGCCCCAGTCTCTGTGCCTCCGTGCGAGCAGTGCCATGGGCAGATGAGGCTGAGCAACAGCTTTCCAGGCTAGCTCTTTCTGGCTGCGAGCTATCTGCAGACGTTCGCATTTTCAGAGCAGGGCTGTCGGAAGTGTCCGACAAGGAACCCCAAAGATACGTTTGAAGTTTGAGGGGGCAAGACAAGCAAGCAGCCCCAGTCTCTGTGCCTCTGTGCGAGCAGTGCCATGGGCATATGAGGCTGAGCAACAGCTTTCCAGGCTAACTCTTTCTGGCTGCGAGCTATCTGCAGACGTTCGCATTTTCAGAGCAGGGCTGCCGGAGGGCCCCTGCACGGAAGCGCAAAGCTACGTTTGAAGTTTGAGGGGGCAAGACAAGCAAGCAGCCCCAGTCTCTGTGCCTCTGTGCGAGCAGTGCCATGGGCAGATGAGGCTGAGCAACAGCTTTCCGGCTAGCTCTTTCTGTCTGCGAGCTATCTGCAAACGTTCGCATTTTTGAACCAGGGCTGCCGGAGGCGTCCTGCAAGGACCGCCTAAGCTAAGTTTGAAGTTGGAGTGGGCAAGACAAGCAAGCAGCCCCAGTCTCTGTGCCTCTGTGCGAGCAGTGCCATGGGCAGATGAGGCTGAGCAACAGCTTTCCAGGCTAGCTCTTTCTGGCTGCGAGCTATCTGCAGACATTCGCATTTTCAGAGCAGGACTGTCGGAATTGTCCGACAAGGAACTCCAAAGATAAGTTTGAAGTTTGAGGGGGCAAGAAAAGCAAGCAGCCCCAGTCTCTGTGCCTCTGTGCGAGCAGTGCCATGGGCAGATGAGGCTGAGCAACAGCTTTCCAGGCTAGATCTTTCTGGCTGCGAGCTATCTGCAGACATTCGCATTTTCAGAGCAGGGCTGCTGGAGGCCCCCTGCAAGGACCCCCAAAGCTACGTTTGAAGTTTGAGGTGGCAAGACAAGCAAGCAGCCTCAGTCTCTGTGCCTCTGTGCGAGCAGTGCCATGGGCAGATGAGGCTGAGCAACAGCTTTCCAGGCTAGCTCTTTCTGGCTGCCAGCTATCTGCAGACGTTCGCATTTTCAGAGCAGGGCTGACAGAGGGTCCCTGCACGGACCCCCAAAGCTACGTTTGAATTTTGAGGTGGCAAGACAAGCAAGCAGCCCCAGTCTCTGTGCCTCTATGCGAGCAGTGCCATGGGCAGATGAGGCTGAACAACAGCTTTCCAGGCTAGCTCTTTCTACCTCTGAGCTATATGCAGACGATCACATTTTGGAAGCAGGGCTTCCGCATGTCCCCTGCTAGGACTACCAAAGCTACGTTTGAAGTTTTAGGTGGCAAGACAAACAAGCAGCCCCAGTCTCTGCGCCTCTGTGCGAGCAGTGCCATGGGCAGATGTGGCTGAGCAACAGCTTTCCAGGCTAGCTCTTTCTGCCTGCGAGCTATCTGCAGACGTTCGCATTTTTGAAGCAGGGCTGCCGGAGGCGTCCTGCACGGACCACCTAAGCTAAGTTTGAAGTTGGAGTGGACAAGACAAGCAAGCAGCCCCAGTCTCTGTGCCTCTGTGCGAGCAGTGCCATGGGCAGATGAGGCTGAGCAACAGCTTTCCAGGCTAGCCCTTTCTGGCTGTGAGATATCTGCAGACGTTCGCATTTTTGGAGCAGGGCTGCCGGAGGCGCCCGGAATGGACCACCTAAGTTGCGTTTGAAGTTTGAGGGGGCAAGACAAGCAAGCAGCCCCAGTCTATGTTTTTCTGTGCGAGCAGTGCCATGGGCAGATGAGGCTGAGCAACAGCTTTCCAGACTAACTCTTCCTGGCTGCGAGCTATCTGCAGACTATCGCATTTTCAGAGCAGGGGTGTCGGAAGTGTTAGACAAGGAACCCCAAAGATACGTTTGAAGTTTGATGTGGCAAGACAACCAAGCAGCCCCAGTCTCTGTGCCTCTGTGCGAGCAGTGCCATGGGCAGATGAGGCTGAGCAACAGCTTTCCAGGCTAGCGCTTTCTGGCTGCGAGCTATCTGCAGACGTTCGCATTTTATGAGCAGGGCTGCCGGAGGCGCTCGGCACGGACAACCTAAGCTGGGTTTGAAGTTTAAGGGGGCAAGACAAGCAAGCAGCCCCAGTCTCTGTGCCTCTGTGCGAGCAGTGCCATGGGCAGATGAGGCTGTGCAACAGCTTTCAAGGCTAGCTCTTTCTGCCTGCGAGCTATCTGCAGACATTCGCATTTTCAGAACAGGGCTGCCGGAGGCCCCCTGCACGGACCCCAAAATCTACGTTTGAAGTTTGAGGTGGCAAGACAAGCAAGCAGCCCCAGTCTCTGTGCCTCTATGCGAGCAGTGCCATGGGCAGATGAGGCTGAGCAACAGCTTTCCAGGATAGCTCTTTCTGGCTGTGAGCTATCTGCAGACGTTCGCATTTTCAGAGCAGGACTGCTTGAGGCACCCGTCATGGACCACCTAATTACATTTGAAGTTTAAGGTGGCAAGACAAGCAAGCAGCCCCAGTCTCTGTGCCTCCGTGCGAGCAGTGCCATGGGCAGATGAGGCTGAGCAACAGCTTTCCAGGCTAGCTCTTTCTGCCTGCGAGCTATCTGCAGACGTTCACATTTTCAGAGCAGGGCTGCCGGAGGCCCCCTGCACGGAAGCGCAAAGCTACGTTTGAAGTTTGAGGGGGCAAGACAAGCAAGCAGCCCCAGTCTCTGTGCCTCTGTGCGAGCAGTGCCATGGGCAGATGAGGCTGAGCAACAGCTTTCCAGGCTAGCTCTTTCTGCCTGCGAGCTATCTGCAGACGTTCACATTTTCAGAGCAGGGCTGCCGGAGGCCCCCTGCACGGAAGCGCAAAGCTACGATTGAAGTTTGAGGGGGCAAGACAAGCAAGCAGCCCCAGTCTCTGTGCCTCTGTGCGAGCAGTGCCATGGGCAGATGAGGCTGAGCAACAGCTTTCCAGGCTAGCTCTTTCTGGCTGCGAGCTAACTGCACACGTTCGCATTTTCAGAGCAGGGCTGCCGGAATTGTCCGAGAAGGAACCCCAAAGATACGTTTGAAGTTTGAGGGGGCAAGACAAGCAAGCAGCCCCAGTCTCTGTGCCTCTGTGCGAGCAGTGCCATGGGCAGATGAGGCTGAGCAACAGCTCTCCAGCTAGCTATTTCTGGCTGCGAGCTATCTGCAGACATTCACATTTTGGTAGCAGGGCTGCCGGAGGCGCCCGGAACGCACAAACTAAGCTACGTTTGAAGTTTGAGGGGGCAAGATAAGCAAGCAGCCCCAGTCTCTGTGCCTCTGTGCAAGCAGTGCCATGGGCAGATGAGGCTGAGCAACAGCTTTCCAGGCTAGCTCTTTCTGGCTGCGAGCTATCTGCAGACGTTCGCATTTTCAGAGCAGGGCTGTCGGAATTGTCCGACAAGGAACCCCAAAGATACGTTTGAAGTTTGAGGGGGCAAGACAAGCAAGCAGCCCCAGTCTCTGTGCCTCTGTGCGAGCAGTGCCATGGGCAGATGAGGCTGAGCAACAGCTTTCCAGGCTAGCTCTTTCTGGCTGCCAGCTATGTGCAGACGTTCGCATTTTCAGAGCAGGGCTGACAGAGGGTCCCTGCACGGACCCCCAAAGCTACGTTTGAATTTTGAGGTGGCAAGACAAGCAAGCAGCCCCAGTCTCTGTGCCTCTATGCGAGCAGTGCCATGGACAGATGAGGCTGAACAACAGCTTTCCAGGCTAGCTCTTTCTACCTCTGAGCTATATGCAGACGTTCACATTTTGGAAGCAGGGCTTCCGCATGTCCCCTGCTAGGACTACTAAAGCTACGTTTGAAGTTTTCGGTGGCAAGACAAACAAGCAGCCCCAGTCTCTGTGCCTCTGTGCGAGCAGTGCCATGGGCAGATGAGGTTGAGCAACAGCTTTCCAGGCTAGCTCTTTCTGGCTGCGAGCTATCTGCAGACGTTCGCATTTTCAGAGCAGGGCTGCCGGAGGCGCTCGGCACGGACAACCTAAGCTGCGTTTGAAGTTTAAGGGGGCAAGACAAGCAAGCAGCCCCAGTCTCTGTGCGTCTGTGCGAGCAGTGCCATGGGCAGATGAGGCTGAGCAACAGCTTTCAAGGCTAGCTCTTTCTGCCTGCGAGCTATCTGCAGACATTCGCATTTTCAGAACAGGGCTGCCGGAGGCCCCCTGCACGGAAGCGCAAAGCTACGTTTGAAGTTTGAGGGGGCAAGACAAGCAAGCAGCCCCAGTCTCTGTGCCTCTGTGCGAGCAGTGCCATGGGCAGATGAGGCTGAGCAACAGCTTTCCAGGCTAGCTCTTTCTGGCTGCGAGCTAACTGCACACGTTCGCATTTTCAGAGCAGGGATGCCGGAATTGTCCGACAGGGAACCCCAAAGATACGTTTGAAGTTTGAGGGGGCAAGACAAGCAAGCAGCCCCAGTCTCTGTGCCTCTAAGGGAGCAGTGCCATGGACAGATGAGGCTGAACAACAGGTTTCCAGTATACCTCTTTCTGGCTGCGAGCTATCTGCAGACGTTCGCATTTTCAGAGCAGGACTGCCTGAGGCACCTGGCATGGACCCCCAAAGCTACGTTTGAAGTTTGAGGTGGCAAGACAAGCAAGCAGCCCAAGTCTCTGTGCCTCTGTGCGAGCAGTGCCATGGGCAGATGAGGCTGAGCAACAGCATTCCAGGCTAGCTCTTTCTGCCTGCCATCTATCTGCAGACGTTCGCATTTTCAGAGCAGGGCTGCTGGAGGCCACCTGCACGGACCCCCAAAGCTACGTTTGAAGTTTGAGGTGGCAAAACAAGCAAGCAGCCCCAGTCTCTGTGCCTCTGTGCAAGCAGTGCCATGTGCAGATGAGGCTGAGCAACAGCTTTAAAGGCTAGCCCTTTCTGGCTGCGAGCTATCTGCAGACGTTCGCATTTTCAGAGCAGGGCTGCCGGAATTGTCCGACAAGGAACCCCAAAGTAAGGTTTGAAGTTTGAGGGGGTAAGACAAGCAAGCAGCCCCAGTCTCTGTGCCTCTGTGCGAGCAGTGCCATGGGCAGATGAGGCTGAGCAACAGCTTTCCGGCTAGCTCTTTCTGCCTGCCAGCTATCTGCAAACGTTCGCATTTTTGAACCAGGGCTGCCGGTGGCGTCCTACAAGGACCACCTAAGCTAAGTTTGAAGTTGGAGTGGGCAAGACAAGCAAGCAGCCCCAGTCTCTGTGCCTCTGTGCGAGCAGTGCCATGGGCAGATGAGGCTGAGCCACAGCTTTCCAGGCTAGCTCTTTCTGGCTGCGAGCTATCTGCCGACGTTCGCATTTTCAGAGCAGGGCTGTCGATAGTGTTCGACACGGAACCACAAATCCACGTTTGAAGTTTGAGGGGCAAGAAAAGCAAGCAGCCCCAGTCTCTGTGCCTCTGTGCGAGCAGTGCCATGGGCAGATGAGGCTGAGCAACAGCTTTCCAGGCTAGCTCTTTCTGGCTGCGAGCTATCTGCAGACGTTCGCATTTTCAGAGCAGGGCTGTCGGAATTGTCCGACAAGGAACCCCAAAGATACGTTTGAAGTTTGAGGGGGCAAGACAAGCAAGCAGCCCCAGTCTCTGTGCCTCTGTGCGAGCAGTGCCATGGGCAGATGAGGCTGAGCATCAGCTTTCCAGGCTAGCTCTTTCTGGCTGCGAGCTATCTGCAGACGTTCGCATTTTGGGAGCAGGGATGCCGGACGCACACTGCACGGACCCCCAAAGCTACGTTTGAAGTTTGAGGGGGCAAGACCAGCAAACAGCCCCAGTCTCTGTGCCTCTGTGCGAGCAGTGCCATGGGCAGATGAGGCTGAACAACAGGTTTCCAGTATAGTTCTTTCTGGCTGCCTGCTATCTGCAGACGTTCGTATTTTCAGAGCAGGACTGCCTGAGGCACCCGGCATGGACCCCCAAAGATACGTTTGAAGTTTGAGGGGGCAAGACAATCAAGCAGCCCCAGTCTCTGTGCCTCTGTGCGAGCAGTGCCATGGGCAGATGAGGCTGAGCAACAGCTTTCCAGGCTAGCTCTTTCTGGCTGCGAGCTAACTGCACACGTTCGCATTTTCAGAGCAGGGCTGCCGGAATTGTCCGACAAGGAACCCCAAAGTAAGGTTTGAAGTTTGAGGGGGCAAGACAAGCAAGCAGCCCCAGTCTCTGTGCCTCTATGCGAGCAGTGCCATGGGCAGATGAGGCTGAGCAACAGGTTTCAAGTATAGCTCTTTCTGGCTGCGAGCTATCTGCAGACGTTCGCATTTTCAGAGCAGGACTGCCTGAGGCACCCGGCATAGACCCCCAAAGCTACGTTTGAAGTTTGAGGGGGCAAGACAAGCAAGCAGCCCCAGTCTCTGTGCCTCTGTGCGAGCAGTGTCATGGGCAGATGAGGCTGAGCAACAGCTTTCCAGGCTAGCTCTTTCTGGCTGCGAGCTATCTGCAGACGTTCGCATTTTCAGAGCAGGGCTGTCGGAATTGTATGACAAGGAACCCCAAAGATACGTTTGAAGTTTGAGGGGGCAAGACAAGCAAGCAGCCCCAGTCTCTGTGCCTCTGTGCGAGCAGTGCCATGGGCAGATGAGGCTGAACAACAGCTTTCCAGGCTAGCCCTTTCTGCCTGCGAGCTATCTGCAGACGTTCGCATTTTCAGAGCAGGGCTGTCGGAAGTGTCCGACACGGAACCCCAAAGCTACGTCTGAAGTTTGACGGGGCAAGACAAGCAAGCAGCCCCAGTCTCTGTGCCTCTGTGCGAGCAGTGCCATGGGCAGAGGAGGCTGAGCAACAGCTTTCCAGGCTAGCTCTTTCTGCCTGCGAGCTATCTGCAGACGTTCGCATTTTCAGAGCAGGGCTGTCGGAATTGTCCGACAAGTAACCCCAAAGATACGTTTGAAGTGTGAGGTGGCAAGACAAGCAAGCAGCCCCAGTCTCTGTGCCTCTGTGCGAGCAGTGCCATGGGCAGATGAGGCTGAGCAACAGCTTTCCAGGCTAGCTCTTTCTGGCTGCGAGCTATCTGCAGACGTTCGCATTTTCAGAGCAGGGCTGCCGGAGGCCCCCTGCACGGAAGCGCAAAGTTACTTTTGAAGTTTGAGGGGGCAAGACAAGCAAGCAGCCTCAGTCTCTGTGCCTCTGTGCGAGCAGTGCCATGGGCAGATGAGGCTGAGCAACAGCTTTCCAGGCTAGCTCTTTCTGGCTGCAAGCTAACTGCACACGTTCGTATTTTCAGAGCAGGGCTGCCGGAATTGTCCGACAAGGAACCCCAAAGTAAGGTTTGAAGTTTGAGGGGGCAAGACAAGCAAGCAGCCCCAGTCTCTGTGCCTCTGTGTGAGCAGTGCCATGGGCAGATGAGGCTGAGCAACAGCTTTCCGGCTAGCTCTTTCTGCCTGCCAGCTATCTGCAAACGTTCGCATTTTTGAACCAGGGCTGCCGGAGGCGTCCTGCAAGGACCACCTAAGATAAGTTTGAAGTTTGAGGGGGCAAGAAAAGCAAGCAGCCCCAGTCTCTGTGCCTCTGTGCGAGCAGTGCCATGGGCAGATGAGGCTGAGCAACAGCTTTCCAGGCTAGCTCTTTCTGGCTGCGAGCTATCTGCAGACGTTCGCATTTTCAGAGCAGGGCTGTCGGAATTGTCCGACAAGGAACCCCAAAGACACGTTTGAAGTTTGAGGGGGCAAGACAAGCAAGCAGCCCCAGTCTCTGTGCCTCTGTGCGAGCAGTGCCATGGGCAGATGAGGCTGAGCAACAGCTTTCCAGGCTAGCTCTTTCTGCCTGCGAGCTATCTGCAGACGTTCGCATTTTCAGAGCAGGTCTGTCGGAATTGTCCGACAAGGAACCCCAAAGATACGTTTGAAGTTTGAGGGGGCAAGACAAGCAAGCAGCCCCAGTCTCTGTGCCTCTGTGCGAGCAGTGCCATGGGCAGATGAGGCTGAGCAACAGCTTTCCAGGCTAGCTCTTTCTGGCTGCGAGCTATCTGCAGACGTTCGCATTTTCAGAGCGGGGCTGCCGGAGGCCCCCTGCACGGAAGCGTAAAGCTACGTTTGAAGTTTGAGGGGGCAAGACAAGCAAGCAGCCTCAGTCTCTGTGCCTCTGTGCGAGCAGTGCCATGGGCAGATGAGGCTGAGCAACAGCTTTCCGGGCTAGCTCTTTCTGGCTGCGAGCTAACTGCACACGTTCGCATTTTCAGAGCAGGGCTGCCGGAATTGTCCGACAAGGAACCCCAAAGTAAGGTTTGAAGTTTGAGGGGGTAAGACAAGCAAGCAGCCCCAGTCTCTGTGCCTTATGCGAGCAGTGCCATGGGCAGATGAGGCTGAGCAACAGCTTTCCAGGCTAGCTCTTTCTGCCTGCGAGCTATATGCAGACGTTCGCATTTTCGGAGTAGGGCTGTCGAAGGCGCCCGGCATGGACCACCTAAGCTACGTTTGAAGTTTGAGGGGGCAAGACAAGCAGGAAGCCCCAGTCTCTGTGCGTCTGTGCGAGCAGTGCCATGGGTAGATGAGGCTGAGCAACAGCTTTCCAGGCTAGCTCTTTCTGGCTGCGAGCTATCTGCCGACATTCACATTTTCAGAGCAGGGCTGTCGATAGTGTTCGACACGGAACCCCAAATCCACGTTTGAAGTTTGAGGGGGCAAGAAAAGCAAGCAGCCCCAGTCTCTGTGCCTCTCAGCGAGCAGTGCCATGGGCAGATGAGGCTGAGCAACAGCTTTCCAGGATAGCTCTTTCTGCCTGCGAGCTATCTGCAGACGTTCGCATTTTGGGATCAGGGCTGCCGGAGGCGCCCGGAATGGACCACCTAAGCTACGTTTGAAGTTTGAGGGGGCAAGACAAGCAAGAAGCCCCAGTCTCTGTGCCTCTGTGCGAGCAGTGCCATGGGCAGAGGAGGCTGAGCAACAGCTTTCCGGCTAGCTCTTTCTGCCTGCCAGCTATCTGCAAACGTTCGCATTTTTGAACCAGGGCTGCCGGAGGCGTCCTGCAAGGACCACCTAAGATAAGTTTGAAGTTTGAGGGGGCAAGAAAAGCAAGCAGCCCCAGTCTCTGTGCCTCTGTGCGAGCAGTGCCATGGGCAGATGAGGCTGAGCAACAGCTTTCCAGGCTAGCTCTTTCTGGCTGCGAGCTATCTGCAGACGTTCGCATTTTCAGAGCAGGGCTGTCGGAATTGTCCGACAAGGAACCCCAAAGACACGTTTGAAGTTTGAGGGGGCAAGACAAGCAAGCAGCCCCAGTCTCTGTGCCTCTGTGCGAGCAGTGCCATGGGCAGATGAGGCTGAGCAACAGCTTTCCAGGCTAGCTCTTTCTGCCTGCGAGCTATCTGCAGACGTTCGCATTTTCAGAGCAGGTCTGTCGGAATTGTCCGACAAGGAACCCCAAAGATACGTTTGAAGTTTGAGGGGGCAAGACAAGCAAGCAGCCCCAGTCTCTGTGCCTCTGTGCGAGCAGTGCCATGGGCAGATGAGGCTGAGCAACAGCTTTCCAGGCTAGCTCTTTCTGGCTGCGAGCTATCTGCAGACGTTCGCATTTTCAGAGCGGGGCTGCCGGAGGCCCCCTGCACGGAAGCGTAAAGCTACGTTTGAAGTTTGAGGGGGCAAGACAAGCAAGCAGCCTCAGTCTCTGTGCCTCTGTGCGAGCAGTGCCATGGGCAGATGAGGCTGAGCAACAGCTTTCCGGGCTAGCTCTTTCTGGCTGCGAGCTAACTGCACACGTTCGCATTTTCAGAGCAGGGCTGCCGGAATTGTCCGACAAGGAACCCCAAAGTAAGGTTTGAAGTTTGAGGGGGTAAGACAAGCAAGCAGCCCCAGTCTCTGTGCCTTATGCGAGCAGTGCCATGGGCAGATGAGGCTGAGCAACAGCTTTCCAGGCTAGCTCTTTCTGCCTGCGAGCTATATGCAGACGTTCGCATTTTCGGAGTAGGGCTGTCGAAGGCGCCCGGCATGGACCACCTAAGCTACGTTTGAAGTTTGAGGGGGCAAGACAAGCAGGAAGCCCCAGTCTCTGTGCGTCTGTGCGAGCAGTGCCATGGGTAGATGAGGCTGAGCAACAGCTTTCCAGGCTAGCTCTTTCTGGCTGCGAGCTATCTGCCGACATTCACATTTTCAGAGCAGGGCTGTCGATAGTGTTCGACACGGAACCCCAAATCCACGTTTGAAGTTTGAGGGGGCAAGAAAAGCAAGCAGCCCCAGTCTCTGTGCCTCTCAGCGAGCAGTGCCATGGGCAGATGAGGCTGAGCAACAGCTTTCCAGGATAGCTCTTTCTGCCTGCGAGCTATCTGCAGACGTTCGCATTTTGGGATCAGGGCTGCCGGAGGCGCCCGGAATGGACCACCTAAGCTACGTTTGAAGTTTGAGGGGGCAAGACAAGCAAGAAGCCCCAGTCTCTGTGCGTCTGTGCGAGCAGTGCCATGGGCAGATGAGGCTGAGCAACAGCTTTCCAGGCTAGCTCTTTCTGGCTGCGAGCTAACTGCAGACGTTCGCATTTTCAGAGCAGGGCTGCCGGAATTGTCCGATAAGGAACCCCAAAGTAAGGTTTGAAGTTTGAGGGGGCAAGACAAGCAAGCAGCCCCACTCTCTGTGCCTCTGTGCGAGCAGTGCCATGGGCAGATGAGGCTGAGCAACAGCTTTCCGGCTAGCTCTTTCTGCCTGCCAGCTATCTGCAAACGTTCGCATTTTTGAACCAGGGCTGCCGGAGGCGTCCTGCAAGGACCACCTAAGCTAAGTTTGAAGTTGGAGTGGGCAAGACAAGCAAGCAGCCCCAGTCTCTGTGCCTCTGTGCGAGCAGTGCCATGGGCAGATGAGGCTGAACAACAGGTTTCCAGTATAGTTCTTTCTGCCTGCCTACTATCTGCAGACGTTCGCATTTTCAGAGCAGGACTGTCTGAGGCACCCGGCATGGACCCCCAAAGATACGTTTGAAGTTTGAGAGGGCAAGACAAGCAAGCAGCCCCAGTCTCTGTGCCTCTGTGCGAGCAGTGCCATGGGCAGATGAGGCTGAGCAACAGCTTTCCAGGCTAGCTCTTTCTGGCTGCGAGCTATCTGCAGACGTTCGCATTTTCAGAGCAGGACTGTCGGAATTGTCCGACAAGGAACTCCAAAGATAAGTTTGAAGTTTGAGGGGGCAAGACAAGCAAGCAGCCCCAGTCTCTGTGCCTCTGTGCGAGCAGTGCCATGGGCAGATGAGGCTGAGCAACAGCTTTCCAGGCTAGCTCTTTCTGGCTGCGAGCTATCTGCCGACGTTCGCATTTTCTGAGCAGGGCTGTCGATAGAGTTCGACACGGAACCCCAAAACCACCTTTGAAGTTTGAGGGGGCAAGACAAGCAAGCAACCCCAGTCTCTGTGCCTCTGTGCGAGCACTGCCATGGGCAGATGAGGCTGAGCAACAGCTTTCCATGCTAGCTCTTTCTGGCTGCGAGCTATCTGCAGACATTCGCATTTTGGGATCAGGGCTGCCGGAGGCGCCCGGAATAGACCACCTAAGCTACGTTTGAAGTTTGAGGGGGCAAGACAAGCAAGCAGCCCCAGTCTCTGTGCCTCTGTGCGAGCAGTGCCATGGGCAGATGAGGCTGAGCAACAGCTTTCCAGGCTAGCTCTTTCTGGCTGCCAGCTATCTGCAGACGTTCGCATTTTCAGAGCAGGGCTGACAGAGGGTCCCTGCACGGACCCCCAAAGCTACGTTTGAATTTTGAGGTGGCAAGACAAGCAAGCAGCCCCAGTCTCTGTGCCTCTATGCGAGCAGTGCCATGTGCAGATGAGGCTGAACAACAGCTTTCCAGGCTAGCTCTTTCTACCTCTGAGCTATATGCAGACGTTCATATTTTGGAAGCAGGGCTTCCGCATGTCCCCTGCTAGGACTACCAAAGCTACGTTTGAAGATTTAGGTGGCAAGACAAACAAGCAGCCCCAGTCTCTGCGCCTCTGTGCGAGCAGTGCCATGGGCAGATGTGGCTGAGCAACAGCTTTCCAGGCTAGCTCTCTCTGCCTGCGAGCTATCTGCAGACGTTCGCATTTTTGAAGCAGGGCTGCCGGAGGCGTCCTGCACGGACCACCTAAGCTAAGTTTGAAGTTGGAGTGGACAAGACAAGCAAGCAGCCCCAGTCTCTGTGCCTCTGTGCGAGCAGTGCCATGGGCAGATGAGGCTGAGCAACAGCTTTCCAGGCTAGCCCTTTCTGGCTGTTAGATATCTGCAGACGTTCGCATTTTTGGAGCAGGGCTGCCGGAGGCGCCCGGAATGGACCACCTAAGTTACGTTTGAAGTTTGAGGGGGCAAGACAAGCAAGCAGCCCCAGTCTATGTTTTTCTGTGCGAGCAGTGCCATGGGCAGATGAGGCTGAGCAACAGCTTTCCAGGCTAGCTCTTCCTAGCTGCGAGCTATCTGCAGACTATCGCATTTTCAGAGCAGGGGTGTCGGAAGTGTTAGACAAGGAACCCCAAAGATACGTTTGAAGTTTGAGGTGGCAAGACAACCAAACAGCCCCAGTCTCTGTGCCTCTGTGCGAGCAGTGCCATGGGCAGATGAGGCTGAGCAACAGCTTTCCGGCTAGCTCTTTCTGCCTGCCAGCTATCTGCAAACGTTCGCATTTTTGAAACAGGGCTGCCGGAGGCGTCCTGCAAGGACCACCTAAGCTGAGTTTGAAGTTGGAGTGGGCAAGACAAGCAAGCAGCCCCAGTCTCTGTGCCTCTGTGCGAGCAGTGCCATAGGCAGATGAGGCTGAACAACAGGTTTCCAGTATAGTTCTTTCTGCCTGCCTGCTATCTGCAGACGTTCGCATTTTCAGAGCAGGACTGTCTGAGGCACCCGGCATGGACCCCCAAAGATACGTTTGAAGTTTGAGGGGGCAAGACAAGCAAGCAGCCCCAGTCTCTGTGCGTCTGTGCGAGCAGTGCCATGGGCAGATGAGGCTGAGCAACAGCTTTCCAGGCTAGCTCTTTCTGGCTGCGAGCTATCTGCAGACGTTCGCATTTTCAGAGCAGGGCTGTCGGAATTGTCCGACAAGGAACTCCAAAGATAAGTTTGAAGTTTGAGGGGGCAAGACAAGCAAGCAGCCCCAGTCTCTGTGCCTCTGTGCGAGCAGTGCCATGGGCAGATGAGGCTGAGCATCAGCTTTCCAGGCTAGCTCTTTCTGGCTGCGAGCTATCTGCAGACGTTCGCATTTTGGGAGCAGGGATGCCGGACGCACACTGCACGGACCCCCAAAGCTACGTTTGAAGTTTGAGGGGGCAAGACCAGCAAACAGCCCCAGTCTCTGTGCCTCTGTGCGAGCAGTGCCATGGGCAGATGAGGCTGAACAACAGGATTCCAGTATAGTTCTTTCTGGCTGCCTGCTATCTGCAGACGTTCGCATTTTCAGAGCAGGACTGCCTGAGGCACCCGGCATGGACCCCCAAAGATACGTTTGAAGTTTGAGAGGGCAAGACAAGCAAGCAGCCCCAGTCTCTGTGCCTCTGTGCGAGCAGTGCCATGGGCAGATGAGGCTGAGCAACAGCTTTCCAGGCTAGCTCTTTCTGGCTGCGATCTATCTGCAGACGTTCGCATTTTCAGAGCAGGGCTGTCGGAATTGTCCGACAAGGAACCCCAAAGATACGTTTGAAGTTTGAGGGGGCAAGACAAGCAAGCAGCCCCAGTCTCTCTGCCTCTGTGCGAGCAGTGCCATGGGCAGATGAGGCTGAGCAACAGCTTTCCAGGCTAGCCCTTTCTGCCTGCGAGCTATCTGCAGACGTTCGCATTTTCAGAGCAGTGCTGTCGGATGTGTCCGACACGGAACCCCAAATCTACGTTTGAAGTTTGACGGGGCAAGACAAGCAAGCAGCCCCAGTCTCCGTGCCTGTGTGCGAGCAGTGCCATGGGCAGATGAGGCTGAGCAACAGCTTTCCAGGCTAGCTCTTTCTGGCTGCGAGCTATCTGCAGACGTTCGCATTTTCAGAGCAGGGCTGTCGGAATTGTCCGACAAGGAACCCCAAAGATACGTTTGAAGTTTGAGGGGGCAAGACAAGCAAGCAGCCCCAGTCTCTGTGCCTCTGTGCGAGCAGTGCCATGGGCAGATGAGGCTGAGCAACAGCTTTCCAGGCTAGCTCTTTCTGGCTGCGAGCTATCTGCAGACGTTCGCATTTTCAGAGCAGGGCTGCCGGAGGCCCCCTGCATGGACCCCCAAAGCTACGTTTGAAGTTTGAGGGGGCAAGACAAGCAAGCAGCCTCAGTCTCTGTGCCTCTGTGCGAGCAGTGCCATGGGCAGATGAGGCTGAGCAACAGCTTTCCAGGCTAGCTCTTTCTGGCTGCGAGCTATCTGCCGACGTTCGCATTTTCTGAGCAGGGCTGTCGATAGTGTTCGACACGGAACCCCAAATCCACGTTTGAAGTTTGAGGGGGCAAGACAAGCAAGCAGCCCCAGTCTCTGTGCCTCTGTGCGAGCAGTGCCATGGGCAGATGAGGCTGAGCAACAGCTTTCCAGGCTAGCTCTTTCTGGCTGCGAGCTATCTGCAGACGTTCGCATTTTGGGATCAGGGCTGCCGGAGGCGCCCGGAATGGACCACCTAAGATACGTTTGAAGTTTGAGGGGGCAAGACAAGCAAGCAGCCCCAGTCTCTGTGCCTCTGTGCGAGCAGTGCCATGGGCAGATGAGGCTGAGCAACAGCTTTCCAGGCTAGCTCTTTCTGGCTGCGAGCTATCTGCAGACATTCGCATTTTCAGAACAGGGCTGCCGGAGGCTTCCTGCACGGACCCCCAAAGCTACGTTTGAAGTTTGAGGTGGCAAGACAAGCAAGCAGCCCCAGTCTCTGTGCCTCTGTGCGAGCAGTGCCATGGGCAAATGAGGCTGAGCGACAGCTTTCCAGGCTAGCTCTTTCTGGCTGCCAGCTATCTGCAGACGTTCACATTTTCAGAGCAGGTCTGACAGACGGTCCCTGCACGGACCCCCAAAGCTACGTTTGAATTTTGAGGTGGCAAGACAAGCAAGCAGCCCCAGTCTCTGTGCCTCTATGCGAGCAGTGCCATGTGCAGATGAGGCTGAACAACAGCTTTCCAGGCTAGCTCTTTCTACCTCTGAGCTATATGCAGACGTTCACATTTTGGAAGCAGGGCTTCCGCATGTCCCCTGCTAGGACTACCAAAGCTACGTTTGAAGATTTAGGTGGCAAGACAAACAAGCAGCCCCAGTCTCTGCGCCTCTGTGCGAGCAGTGCCATGGGCAGATGTGGCTGAGCAACAGCTTTCCAGGCTAGCTCTCTCTGCCTGCGAGCTATCTGCAGACGTTCGCATTTTTGAAGCAGGGCTGCCGGAGGCGTCCTGCACGGACCACCTCAGCTAAGTTTGAAGTTGGAGTGGACAAGACAAGCAAGCAGCCCCAGTCTCTGTGCCTCTGAGCGAGCAGTGCCATGGGCAGATGAGGCTGAGCAACAGCTTTCCAGGCTAGCTCTTTCTGGCTGCGAGCTATCTGCAGACGTTCGCATTTTGGGATCAGGGCTGCCGGAGGCGCCCGGAATGGACCACCTAAGATACGTTTGAAGTTTGAGGGGGCAAGACAAGCAAGCAGCCCCAGTCTCTGTGCCTCTGTGCGAGCAGTGCCATGGGCAGATGAGGCTGAGCATCAGCTTTCCAGGCTAGCTCTTTCTGGCTGCGAGCTATCTGCAGACGTTCGCATTTTGGGAGCAGGGATGCCGGACGCACACTGCACGGACCCCCAAAGCTACGTTTGAAGTTTGAGGGGGCAAGACAAGCAAGCAGCCCCAGTCTCTGTGCCTCTGTGCGAGCAGTGCCATGGGCAGATGAGGCTGAACAACAGGTTTCCAGTATAGTTCTTTCTGGCTGCGAGCTATCTGCAGACGTTCGCATTTTCAGAGCAGGACTGCCTGAGGCACCCGGCATGGACCCCCAAAGATACGTTTGAAGTTTGAGGGGGCAAGACAAGCAAGCAGCCCCAGTCTCTGTGCCTCTGTGCGAGCAGTGCCATGGGCAGATGAGGCTGAGCAACAGCTTTCCAGGCTAGCTCTTTCTGGCTGCGAGCTATCTGCAGACGTTCGCATTTTCAGAGCAGGGCTGTCGGAATTGTCCGACAAGGAACCCCAAAGATACGTTTGAAGTTTGAGGGGGCAAGACAAGCAAGCAGCCCCAGTCTCTCTGCCTCTGTGCGAGCAGTGCCATGGGCAGATGAGGCTGAGCAACAGCTTTCCAGGCTAGCCCTTTCTGCCTGCGAGCTATCTGCAGACGTTCGCATTTTCAGAGCAGTGCTGTCGGAATTGTCCGACACGGAACCCCAAATCTACGTTTGAAGTTTGACGGGGCAAGACAAGCAAGCAGCCCCAGTCTCTGTGCCTCTGTGCTAGCAGTGCCATGGGCAGATGAGGCTGAGCAAGAGCTTTCCAGGCTAGCTCTTTCTGCCTGCGAGCTATCTGCAGACGTTCGCATTTTCAGAGCAGGGGTTTCGGAATTGTCCAACAAGGAACCCCAAAGATACATTTGAAGTTTGAGGGGGCAAGACAAGCAAGCAGCCCCAGTCTCTGTGCCTCTGTGCGAGCAATGCCATGGGCAGATGAGGCTGAGCAACAGCTTTCCAGGCTACCTCTTTCTGGCTGCGAGCTATCTGCAGACGTTCGCATTTTCAGAGCAGGGCTGCCGGAGGCCCCCTGCATGGACCCCCAAAGCTACGTTTGAAGTTTGAGGGGGCAAGACAAGCAAGCAGCCTCAGTCTCTGTGCCTCTGTGCGAGCAGTGCCATGGGCAGATGAGGCTGAGCAACAGCTTTCCAGGCTAGCTCTTTCTGGCTGCGAGCTAACTGCAGACGTTCGCATATTCAGAGCAGGGCTGCCGGAATTGTCCGACAAGGAACCCCAAAGTAAGGTTTGAAGTTTGAGGGGGCAAGACAAGCAAGCAGCCCCAGTCTCTGTGCCTCTGTGCGAGCAGTGCCATGGGCAGATGAGGCTGAGCAACAGCTTTCCGGCTAGCTCTTTCTGCCTGCCAGCTATCTGCAAACGTTCGCATTTTTGAACCAGGGCTGCCGGAGGCGTCCTGCAAGGACCACCTAAGCTAAGTTTGAAGTTGGAGTGGGCAAGACAAGCAAGCAGCCCCAGTCTCTGTGCCTCAGTGCCAGCAGTGCCATGGGCAGATGAGGCTGAGCAACAGCTTTCCAGGCTAGCTCTTTCTGGCTGCGAGCTATCTGCCGACGTTCGCATTTTCTGAGCAGGGCTGTCGATAGAGTTCGACACGGAACCCCAAAACCACCTTTGAAGTTTGAGGGGGCAAGAGAAGCAAGCAACCCCAGTCTCTGTGCCTCTGTGCAAGCACTGCCATGGGCAGATGAGGCTGAGCAACAGCTTTCCAGGCTAGCTCTTTCTGGCTGCGAGCTATCTGCAGACGTTCGCATTTTGGGATCAGGGCTGCCGGAGGCGCCCGGAATGGACCACCTAAGATACGTTTGAAGTTTGAGGGGGCAAGACAAGCAAGCAGCCCCAGTCTCTGTGCCTCTGTGCGAGCAGTGCCATGGGCAGATGAGGCTGAGCAACAGCTTTCCAGGCTAGCTCTTTCTGGCTGCGAGCTATCTGCAGACATTCGCATTTTCAGAACAGGGCTGCCGGAGGCTTCCTGCACGGTCCCCCAAAGCTACGTTTCAAGTTTGAGGGGGCAAGACAAGCAAGCAGCCCCAGTCTATGTTTTTCTGTGCGAGCAGTGCCATGGGCAGATGAGGCTGAGCAACAGCTTTCCAGGATAGCTCTTTCTGCCTGCGAGCTGTCTGCAGACGTTCACATTTTCAGAGCAGGACTGCCTGCGGCACCCGGCATGGACCACCTAAGCTACGTCTGAAGTTTGAGGGGGCAAGACAAGCAAGCAGCCCCAGTCTCTGTGCCTCTGTGCGAGCAGTGCCATGGGCAGATGAGGCTGAGCAACAGCTTTCCGGCTAGCTCTTTCCGCCTGCCAGCTATCTGCAAACGTTCGCATTTTTGAACCAGGGCTGCCGGAGGCGTCCTGCAAGGACCACCTAAGCTAAGTTTGAAGTTGGAGTGGGCAAGACAAGCAAGCAGCCCCAGTCTCTGTGCCTCAGTGCCAGCAGTGCCATGGGCAGATGAGGCTGAGCAACAGCTTTCCAGGCTAGCTCTTTCTGGCTGCGAGCTATCTGCCGACGTTCGCATTTTCTGAGCAGGGCTGTCGATAAAGTTCGACACGGAACCCCAAAACCATTTTTGAAGTTTGAGGGGGCAAGACAAGCAAGCAACCCCAGTCTCTGTGCCTCTGTGCGAGCACTGCCATGGGCAGATGAGGCTGAGCAACAGCTTTCCAGGCTAGCTCTTTCTGGCTGCGAGCTATCTGCAGACGTTCGCATTTTGGGATCAGGGCTGCCGGAGGCGCCCGGAATGGACCACCTAAGATACGTTTGAAGTTTGAGGGGGCAAGACAAGCAAGCAGCCCCAGTCTCTGTGCCTCTGTGCGAGCAGTGCCATGGGCAGATGAGGCTGAGCAACAGCTTTCCAGGCTAGCTCTTTCTGGCTGCGAGCTATCTGCAGACATTCGCATTTTCAGAACAGGGCTGCCGGAGGCTTCCTGCACGGTCCCCCAAAGCTACGTTTCAAGTTTGAGGGGGCAAGACAAGCAAGCAGCCCCAGTCTATGTTTTTCTGTGCGAGCAGTGCCATGGGCAGATGAGGCTGAGCAACAGCTTTCCAGGCTAGCTCTTTCTGCCTGCGAGCTGTCTGCAGACGTTCACATTTTCAGAGCAGGACTGCCTGCGGCACCCGGCATGGACCACCTAAGCTACGTCTGAAGTTTGAGGGGGCAAGAGAAGCAAGCAGCCCCAGTCTCTGTGCCTCAGTGCCAGCAGTGCCATGGGCAGATGAGTCTGAGCAACAGCTTTCCATGCTAGCTCTTTCTGGCTGCGAGCTATCTGCAGACGTTCGCATTTTGGGATCAGGGCTGCCGGAGGCGCCCGGAATAGACCACCTAAGATACGTTTGAAGTTTGAGGTGGCAAGACAAGCAAGCAGCCCCAGTCTCTGTGCCTCTGTGCGAGCAGTGCCATGGGCAGATGAGGCTGAGCAACAGCTTTCCAGGCTAGCTCTTTCTGGCTGCCAGCTATCTGCAGACGTTCGCATTTTCAGAGCAGGGCTGACAGACGGTCCCTGCACGGACCCCCAAAGCTACGTTTGAATTTTGAGGTGGCAAGACAAGCAAGCAGCCCCAGTCTCTGTGCCTCTATGCGAGCAGTGCCATGTGCAGATGAGGCTGAACAACAGCTTTCCAGGCTAGCTCTTTCTACCTCTGAGCTATATGCAGACGTTCATATTTTGGAAGCAGGGCTTCCGCATGTCCCCTGCTAGGACTACCAAAGCTACGTTTGAAGATTTAGGTGGCAAGACAAACAAGCAGCCCCAGTCTCTGTGCCTCTGTGCGAGCAGTGCCATGGGCAGATGTGGCTGAGCAACAGCTTTCCAGGCTAGCTCTCTCTGCCTGCGAGCTATCTGCAGACGTTCGCATTTTTGAAGCAGGGCTGCCGGAGGCGTCCTGCACGGACCACCTAAGCTAAGTTTGAAGTTGGAGTGGACAAGACAAGCAAGCAGCCCCAGTCTCTGTGCCTCTGTGCGAGCAGTGCCATGGGCAGATGAGGCTGAGCAACAGCTTTCCAGGCTTGCCCTTTCTGGCTGTGAGATATCTGCAGACGTTCGCATTTTTGGAGCAGGGCTGCCGGAGGCGCCCGGAATGGACCACCTAAGTTACGTTTGAAGTTTGAGGGGGCAAGACAAGCAAGCAGCCCCAGTCTATGTTTTTCTGTGCGAGCAGTGCCATGGACAGATGAGGCTGAGCAACAGCTTTCCAGGCTAGCTCTTCCTGGCTGCGAGCTATCTGCAGACTATCGCATTTTCAGAGCAGGGGTGTCGGAAGTGTTAGACAAGGAACCCCAAAGATACGTTTGAAGTTTGAGGTGGCAAGACAACCAAACAGCCCCAGTCTCTGTGCCTCTGTGCGAGCAGTGCCATGGGCAGATGAGGCTGAGCAACAGCTTTCCGGCTAGCTCTTTCTGCCTGCCAGCTATCTGCAAACGTTCGCATTTTTGAACCAGGGCTGCCGGAGGCGTCCTGCAAGGACCACCTAAGCTAAGTTTGAAGTTGGAGTGGGCAAGACAAGCAAGCAGCCCCAGTCTCTGTGCCTCTGTGCGAGCAGTGCCATGGGCAGATGAGGCTGAGCAACAGCTTTCCAGGCTAGCTCTTTCTGGCTGGCAGCTATCTGCAGACGTTCGCATTTTCAGAGCAGGACTGTCGGAATTGTCCGACAAGGAACTCCAAAGATAAGTTTGAAGTTTGAGGGGGCAAGACAAGCAAGCAGCCCCAGTCTCTGTGCCTCTGTGCGAGCAGTGCCATGGGCAGATGAGGCTGAGCATCAGCTTTCCAGGCTAGCTCTTTCTGGCTGCGAGCTATCTGCAGACGTTCGCATTTTGGGAGCAGGGATGATGGACGCACACTGCACGGACCCCCAAAGCTACGTTTGAAGTTTGAGGGGGCAAGACCAGCAAACAGCCCCAGTCTCTGTGCCTCTGTGCGAGCAGTGCCATGGGCAGATGAGGCTGAACAACAGCTTTCCAGTATAGTTCTTTCTGGCTGCCTGCTATCTGCAGACGTTCGCATTTTCAGAGCAGGACTGCCTGAGGCACCCGGCATGGACCCCCAAAGATACGTTTGAAGTTTGATGTGGCAAGACAAGCAAGCAGCCCCAGTCTCTGTGCCTCTGTGCGAGCAGTGCCATGGGCAGATGAGGCTGAGCAACAGCTTTCCAGGCTAGCTCTTTCTGGCTGCGATCTATCTGCAGACGTTCGCATTTTCAGAGCAGGGCTGTCGGAATTGTCCGACAAGGAACCCCAAAGATACGTTTGAAGTTTGAGGGGGCAAGACAAGCAAGCAGCCCCAGTCTCTCTGCCTCTGTGCGAGCAGTGCCATGGGCAGATGAGGCTGAGCAACAGCTTTCCAGGCTAGCCCTTTCTGCCTGCGAGCTATCTGCAGACGTTCGCATTTTCAGAGCAGTGCTGTCGGATGTGTCCGACACGGAACCCCAAATCTACGTTTGAAGTTTGACGGGGCAAGACAAGCAAGCAGCCCCAGTCTCTGTGCCTCTGTGCGAGCAGTGCCATGGGCAGATGAGGCTGAGCAACAGCTTTCCAGGCTAGCTCTTTCTGGCTGCGAGCTATCTGCCGACGTTCGCATTTTCTGAGCAGGGCTGTCGATAGAGTTCGACACGGAACCCCAAAACCACCTTTGAAGTTTGAGGGGGCAAGACAAGCAAGCAACCCCAGTCTCTGTGCCTCTGTGCGAGCACTGCCATGGGCAGATGAGGCTGAGCAACAGCTTTCCAGGCTAGCTCTTTCTGGCTGCGAGCTATCTGCAGACGTTCGCATTTTGGGATCAGGGCTGCCGGAGGCGCCCGGAATGGACCACCTAAGATACGTTTGAAGTTTGAGGGGGCAAGACAAGCAAGCAGCCCCAGTCTCTGTGCCTCTGTGCGAGCAGTGCCATGGGCAGATGAGGCTGAGCAACAGCTTTCCAGGCTAGCTCTTTCTGGCTGCCAGCTATCTGCAGACGTTCACATTTTCAGAGCAGGGCTGACAGACGGTCCCTGCACGGTCCCCCAAAGCTACGTTTCAAGTTTGAGGGGGCAAGACAAGCAAGCAGCCCCAGTCTCTGTGCCTCTATGCGAGCAGTGCCATGTGCAGATGAGGCTGAACAACAGCTTTCCAGGCTAGCTCTTTCTACCTCTGAGCTATATGCAGACGTTCATATTTTGGAAGCAGGGCTTCCGCATGTCCCCTGCTAGGACTACCAAAGCTACGTTTGAAGATTTAGGTGGCAAGACAAACAAGCAGCCCCAGTCTCTGCGCCTCTGTGCGAGCAGTGCCATGGGCAGATGTGGCTGAGCAACAGCTTTCCAGGCTAGCTCTTTCTGCCTGCGGGCTATCTGCAGACGTTCGCATTTTGGGATCAGGGCTGCCGGAGGCGTCCTGCACGGACCACCTAAGCTAAGTTTGAAGTTGGAGTGGACAAGACAAGCAAGCAGCCCCAGTCTCTGTGCCTCTGTGCGAGCAGTGCCATGGGCAGATGAGGCTGAGCAACAGCTTTCCAGGCTTGCCCTTTCTGGCTGTGAGATATCTGCAGACGTTCGCATTTTTGGAGCAGGGCTGCCGGAGGCGCCCGGAATGGACCACCTAAGTTACGTTTGAAGTTTGAGGGGGCAAGACAAGCAAGCAGCCCCAGTCTCTGTGCCTCCGTGCTAGCAGTGCCATGGGCAGATGAGGCTGAGCAACAGCTTTCCAGGCTAGCTCTTCCTGGCTGCGAGCTATCTGCAGACTATCGCATTTTCAGAGCAGGGGTGTCGGAAGTGTTAGACAAGGAACCCCAAAGATACGTTTGAAGTTTGAGGTGGCAAGACAACCAAGCAGCCCCAGTCTCTGTGCCTCTGTGCGAGCAGTGCCATGGGCAGATGAGGCTGAGCAACAGCTTTCCGGCTAGCTCTTTCTGCCTGCCAGCTATCTGCAAACGTTCGCATTTTTGAACCAGGGCTGCCGGAGGCGTCCTGCAAGGACCAACTAAGCTAAGTTTGAAGTTGGAGTGGGCAAGACAAGCAAGCAGCCCCAGTCTCTGTGCCTCTATGCGAGCAGTGCCATGGGCAGATGAGGCTGAACAACAGGTTTCCAGTATAGTTCTTTCTGCCTGCCTGCTATCTGCAGACGTTCGCATTTTCAGAGCAGGACTGTCTGAGGCACCCGGCATGCACCCCCAAAGATACGTTTGAAGTTTGAGGGGGCAAGACAAGCAAGCAGCCCCAGTCTCTGTGCCTCTGTGCGAGCAGTGCCATGGGCAGATGAGGCTGAGCAACAGCTTTCCAGGCTAGCTCTTTCTGGCTGCGAGCTATCTGCAGACGTTCGCATTTTCAGAGCAGGACTGTCGGAATTGTTCGACACTTAACCCCAAATCCACGTATGAAGTTTGAGGGGGCAAGACAAGCAAGCATCCCCAGTCTCTGTGCCTCTGTGCGAGCAGTGCCATGGGCAGATGAGGCTGAGCAACAGCTTTCCAGGATAGCTCTTTCTGCCTGCGAGCTGTCTGCAGACGTTCACATTTTCGGAGCAGGACTGCCTGCGGCACCCGGCATGGAACACCTAAGCTACGTCTGAAGTTTGAGGGGGCAAGAGAAGCAAGCAGCCCCAGTCTCTGTGCCTCAGTGCCAGCAGTGCCATGGGCAGATGAGTCTGAGCAACAGCTTTCCATGCTAGCTCTTTCTGGCTGCGAGCTATCTGCAGACGTTCGCATTTTGGGATCAGGGCTGCCGGAGGCGCCCGGAATAGACCACCTACGATACGTTTGAAGTTTGAGGTGGCAAGACAAGCAAGCAGCCCCAGTCTCTGTGCCTCTGTGCGAGCAGTGCCATGGGCAGATGAGGCTGAGCAACAGCTTTCCAGGCTAGCTCTTTCTGGCTGCGAGCTATCTGCAGACTTTCGCATTTTGGGATCAGGGCTGCCGGAGGCGCCCGGAATGGACCACCTAAGATACGTTTGAAGTTTGAGGTGGCAAGACAAGCAAGCAGCCTCAGTCTCTGTGCCTCTGTGCGAGCAGTGCCATGGGCAGATGAGGCTGAGCAACAGCTTTCCAGGCTAGCTCTTTCTGCCTGCCAGCTATCTGCAGACGTTCGCATTTTAAGAGCAGGGCTGACAGACGGTCCCTGCACGGAAGCGCAAAGCTACGTTTGAAGTTTGAGGGGGCAAGACAAGCAAGCAGCCCCAGTCTCTGTGCCTCTATGCGAGCAGTGCCATGTGCAGATGAGGCTGAACAACAGCTTTCCAGGCTAGCTCTTTCTACCTCTGAGCTATATGCAGACGTTCACATTTTGGAAGCAGGGCTTCCGCATGTCCCCTGCTAGGACTACCAAAGCTACGTTTGAAGATTTAGGTGGCAAGACAAACAAGCAGCCCCAGTCTCTGCGCCTCTGTGAGAGCAGTGCCATGGGCGGATGTGGCTGAGCAACAGCTTTCCAGGCTAGCTCTCTCTGCCTGCGAGCTATCTGCAGACGTTCGCATTTTTGAAGCAGGGCTGCCGGAGGCGTCCTGCACGGACCACCTAAGCTAAGTTTGAAGATGGAGTGGACAAGACAAGCAAGCAACCCCAGTCTCTGTGCCTCTGTGCGAGCAGTGCCATGGGCAGATGAGGCTGAGCAACAGCTTTCCAGGCTAGCCCTTTCTGGCTGTGAGATATCTGCAGACGTTCACATTTTTAGAGCAGGGCTGCCGGAGGCGCCCGGAATGGACCACCTAAGTTACGTTTGAAGTTTGAGGGGGCAAGACAAGCAAGCAGCCCCAGTCTCTGTGCCTCTGTGCGAGCAGTGCCATGGGCAGATGAGGCTGAGCAACAGCTTTCCAGGCTAGCTCTTCCTAGCTGCGAGCTATCTGCAGACTATCGCATTTTCAGAGCAGGGGTGTTGGAAGTGTTAGACAAGGAACCCCAAAGATACGTTTGAAGTTTGAGGTGGCAAGACAACCAAGCAGCCCCAGTCTCTGTGCCTCTGTGCGAGCAGTGCCATGGGCAGATGAGGCTGAGCAACAGCTTTCCAGGCTAGCTCTTTCTGGCTGCGAGCTATCTGCAGACGTTCGCATTTTGGGAGCAGGGCTGTCGGAATTGTCCGACAAGGAACCCCAAAGATACGTTTGAAGTTTGAGGGGGCAAGACAAGCAAGCAGCCCCAGTCTCTGTGCCTCTGTGCGAGCAGTGCCATGGGCATATGAGGCTGAGCAACAGCTTTCCAGGCTAGCTCTTTCTGGCTGCGAGCTATCTGCAGACGTTCGCATTTTCAGAGCAGGGCTGCCGGAGGCCCCCTGCACGGAAGCGCAAAGCTACGTTTGAAGTTTGAGGTGGTAAGACAAGCAAGCAGCCCCAGTCTCTGTGCCTCCGTGCGAGCAGTGCCATGGGCAGATGAGGCTGAGCAACAGCTTTCCAGGCTAGCTCTTTCTGGCTGCGAGCTATCTGCAGACGTTCGCATTTTCAGAGCAGGGCTGCCGGAATTGTCCGACAAGGAACCCCAAAGATACGTTTGAAGTTTGAGGGGGCAAGACAAGCAAGCAGCCCCAGTCTCTGTGCCTCTGTGCGAGCAGTGCCATGGGCATATGAGGCTGAGCAACAGCTTTCCAGGCTAGCTCTTTCTGGCTGCGAGCTATCTGCAGACGTTCGCATTTTGGGAGCAGGGCTGCCGGAGGCGCTCGGCACGGACAACCTAAGCTGCGTTTGAAGTTTGACGGGGCAAGACAAGCAAGCAGCCCCAGTCTCTGTGCCTCTGTGCGAGCAGTGCCATGGGCAGATGAGGCTGAGCAACAGCTTTCCAGGATAGCTCTTTCTGGCTGTGAGCTATCTGCAGACGTTCGCATTTTCAGAGCAGGACTGCCTGAGGCACACGGCATGGACAACCTAATCTACATTTGAAGTTTAAGGTGGCAAGACAAGCAAGCAGCCCCAGTCTCTGTGCCTCCGTGCGAGCAGTGCCATGGGCAGATGAGGCTGAGAAACAGCTTTCCAGGCTAGCTCTTTCTGGCTGCGAGCTATCTGCAGACGTTCACATTTTCAGAGCAGGGCTGCCGGAGGCCCCCTGCACGGAAGCGCAAAGCTACGTTTGAAGTTTGAGGTGGTAAGACAAGCAAGCAGCCCCAGTCTCTGTGCCTCCGTGCGAGCAGTGCCATGGGCAGATGAGGCTGAGCAACAGCTTTCCAGGCTAGCTCTTTCTGGCTGCGAGCTATCTGCAGACGTTCGCATTTTCAGAGCAGGGCTGTCGGAATTGTCCGACAAGGAACCCCAAAGATACGTTTGAAGTTTGAGGGGGCAAGACAAGCAAGCAGCCCCAGTCTCTGTGCCTCTGTGCGAGCAGTGCCATGGGCATATGAGGCTGAGCAACAGCTTTCCAGGCTAACTCTTTCTGGCTGCGAGCTATCTGCAGACATTCGCATTTTCACAGCAGGGCTGCCGGAGGGCCCCTGCACGGAAGCGCAAAACTACGTTTGAAGTTTGAGGGGGCAAGACAAGCAAGCAGCCCCAGTCTCTGTGCCTCTGTGCGAGCAGTGCCATGGGCAGATGAGGCTGAGCAACAGCTTTCCAGGCTAGCTCTTTCTGGCTGCGAGCTATCTGCAGACGTTCGCATTTTCAGAGCAGGGCTGTCGGAATTGTCCGACAAGGAACCCCAAAGATACGTTTGAAGTTTGAGGGGGCAAGACAAGCAAGCAGCCCCAGTCTCTCTGCCTCTGTGCGAGCAGTGCCATGGGCAGATGAGGCTGAGCAACAGCTTTCCAGGCTAGCTGTTTCTGGCTGCGAGCTATCTGCAGACGTTCGCATTTTCAGAGCAGTGCTGTCGGAATTGTCCGACACGGAACCCCAAATCTACGTTTGAAGTTTGACGGGGCAAGACAAGCAAGCAGCCCCAGTCTCTGTGCCTCTGTGCTAGCAGTGCCATGGGCAGATGAGGCTGAGCAAGAGCTTTCCAGGCTAGCTCTTTCTGCCTGCGAGCTATCTGCAGACGTTCGCATTTTCAGAGCAGGGGTTTCGGAATTGTCCAACAAGGAACCCCAAAGATACATTTGAAGTTTGAGGGGGCAAGACAAGCAAGCAGCCCCAGTCTCTGTGCCTCTGTGCGAGCAATGCCATGGGCAGATGAGGCTGAGCAACAGCTTTCCAGGCTACCTCTTTCTGGCTGCGAGCTATCTGCAGACGTTCGCATTTTCAGAGCAGGGCTGCCGGAGGCCCCCTGCATGGACCCCCAAAGCTACGTTTGAAGTTTGAGGGGGCAAGACAAGCAAGCAGCCTCAGTCTCTGTGCCTCTGTGCGAGCAGTGCCATGGGCAGATGAGGCTGAGCAACAGCTTTCCAGGCTAGCTCTTTCTGGCTGCGAGCTAACTGCAGACGTTCGCATATTCAGAGCAGGGCTGCCGGAATTGTCCGACAAGGAACCCCAAAGTAAGGTTTGAAGTTTGAGGGGGCAAGACAAGCAAGCAGCCCCAGTCTCTGTGCCTCTGTGCGAGCAGTGCCATGGGCAGATGAGGCTGAGCAACAGCTTTCCGGCTAGCTCTTTCTGCCTGCCAGCTATCTGCAAACGTTCGCATTTTTGAACCAGGGCTGCCGGAGGCGTCCTGCAAGGACCACCTAAGCTAAGTTTGAAGTTGGAGTGGGCAAGACAAGCAAGCAGCCCCAGTCTCTGTGCCTCAGTGCCAGCAGTGCCATGGGCAGATGAGGCTGAGCAACAGCTTTCCAGGCTAGCTCTTTCTGGCTGCGAGCTATCTGCCGACGTTCGCATTTTCTGAGCAGGGCTGTCGATAGAGTTCGACACGGAACCCCAAAACCACCTTTGAAGTTTGAGGGGGCAAGAGAAGCAAGCAACCCCAGTCTCTGTGCCTCTGTGCAAGCACTGCCATGGGCAGATGAGGCTGAGCAACAGCTTTCCAGGCTAGCTCTTTCTGGCTGCGAGCTATCTGCAGACGTTCGCATTTTGGGATCAGGGCTGCCGGAGGCGCCCGGAATGGACCACCTAAGATACGTTTGAAGTTTGAGGGGGCAAGACAAGCAAGCAGCCCCAGTCTCTGTGCCTCTGTGCGAGCAGTGCCATGGGCAGATGAGGCTGAGCAACAGCTTTCCAGGCTAGCTCTTTCTGGCTGCGAGCTATCTGCAGACATTCGCATTTTCAGAACAGGGCTGCCGGAGGCTTCCTGCACGGTCCCCCAAAGCTACGTTTCAAGTTTGAGGGGGCAAGACAAGCAAGCAGCCCCAGTCTATGTTTTTCTGTGCGAGCAGTGCCATGGGCAGATGAGGCTGAGCAACAGCTTTCCAGGATAGCTCTTTCTGCCTGCGAGCTGTCTGCAGACGTTCACATTTTCAGAGCAGGACTGCCTGCGGCACCCGGCATGGACCACCTAAGCTACGTCTGAAGTTTGAGGGGGCAAGACAAGCAAGCAGCCCCAGTCTCTGTGCCTCTGTGCGAGCAGTGCCATGGGCAGATGAGGCTGAGCAACAGCTTTCCGGCTAGCTCTTTCCGCCTGCCAGCTATCTGCAAACGTTCGCATTTTTGAACCAGGGCTGCCGGAGGCGTCCTGCAAGGACCACCTAAGCTAAGTTTGAAGTTGGAGTGGGCAAGACAAGCAAGCAGCCCCAGTCTCTGTGCCTCAGTGCCAGCAGTGCCACGGGCAGATGAGGCTGAGCAACAGCTTTCCAGGCTAGCTCTTTCTGGCTGCGAGCTATCTGCCGACGTTCGCATTTTCTGAGCAGGGCTGTCGATAAAGTTCGACACGGAACCCCAAAACCATTTTTGAAGTTTGAGGGGGCAAGACAAGCAAGCAACCCCAGTCTCTGTGCCTCTGTGCGAGCACTGCCATGGGCAGATGAGGCTGAGCAACAGCTTTCCAGGCTAGCTCTTTCTGGCTGCGAGCTATCTGCAGACGTTCGCATTTTGGGATCAGGGCTGCCGGAGGCGCCCGGAATGGACCACCTAAGATACGTTTGAAGTTTGAGGGGGCAAGACAAGCAAGCAGCCCCAGTCTCTGTGCCTCTGTGCGAGCAGTGCCATGGGCAGATGAGGCTGAGCAACAGCTTTCCAGGCTAGCTCTTTCTGGCTGCGAGCTATCTGCAGACATTCGCATTTTCAGAACAGGGCTGCCGGAGGCTTCCTGCACGGTCCCCCAAAGCTACGTTTCAAGTTTGAGGGGGCAAGACAAGCAAGCAGCCCCAGTCTATGTTTTTCTGTGCGAGCAGTGCCATGGGCAGATGAGGCTGAGCAACAGCTTTCCAGGCTAGCTCTTTCTGCCTGCGAGCTGTCTGCAGACGTTCACATTTTCAGAGCAGGACTGCCTGCGGCACCCGGCATGGACCACCTAAGCTACGTCTGAAGTTTGAGGGGGCAAGAGAAGCAAGCAGCCCCAGTCTCTGTGCCTCAGTGCCAGCAGTGCCATGGGCAGATGAGTCTGAGCAACAGCTTTCCATGCTAGCTCTTTCTGGCTGCGAGCTATCTGCAGACGTTCGCATTTTGGGATCAGGGCTGCCGGAGGCGCCCGGAATAGACCACCTAAGATACGTTTGAAGTTTGAGGTGGCAAGACAAGCAAGCAGCCCCAGTCTCTGTGCCTCTGTGCGAGCAGTGCCATGGGCAGATGAGGCTGAGCAACAGCTTTCCAGGCTAGCTCTTTCTGGCTGCCAGCTATCTGCAGACGTTCGCATTTTCAGAGCAGGGCTGACAGACGGTCCCTGCACGGACCCCCAAAGCTACGTTTGAATTTTGAGGTGGCAAGACAAGCAAGCAGCCCCAGTCTCTGTGCCTCTATGCGAGCAGTGCCATGTGCAGATGAGGCTGAACAACAGCTTTCCAGGCTAGCTCTTTCTACCTCTGAGCTATATGCAGACGTTCATATTTTGGAAGCAGGGCTTCCGCATGTCCCCTGCTAGGACTACCAAAGCTACGTTTGAAGATTTAGGTGGCAAGACAAACAAGCAGCCCCAGTCTCTGTGCCTCTGTGCGAGCAGTGCCATGGGCAGATGTGGCTGAGCAACAGCTTTCCAGGCTAGCTCTCTCTGCCTGCGAGCTATCTGCAGACGTTCGCATTTTTGAAGCAGGGCTGCCGGAGGCGTCCTGCACGGACCACCTAAGCTAAGTTTGAAGTTGGAGTGGACAAGACAAGCAAGCAGCCCCAGTCTCTGTGCCTCTGTGCGAGCAGTGCCATGGGCAGATGAGGCTGAGCAACAGCTTTCCAGGCTTGCCCTTTCTGGCTGTGAGATATCTGCAGACGTTCGCATTTTTGGAGCAGGGCTGCCGGAGGCGCCCGGAATGGACCACCTAAGTTACGTTTGAAGTTTGAGGGGGCAAGACAAGCAAGCAGCCCCAGTCTATGTTTTTCTGTGCGAGCAGTGCCATGGACAGATGAGGCTGAGCAACAGCTTTCCAGGCTAGCTCTTCCTGGCTGCGAGCTATCTGCAGACTATCGCATTTTCAGAGCAGGGGTGTCGGAAGTGTTAGACAAGGAACCCCAAAGATACGTTTGAAGTTTGAGGTGGCAAGACAACCAAACAGCCCCAGTCTCTGTGCCTCTGTGCGAGCAGTGCCATGGGCAGATGAGGCTGAGCAACAGCTTTCCGGCTAGCTCTTTCTGCCTGCCAGCTATCTGCAAACGTTCGCATTTTTGAACCAGGGCTGCCGGAGGCGTCCTGCAAGGACCACCTAAGCTAAGTTTGAAGTTGGAGTGGGCAAGACAAGCAAGCAGCCCCAGTCTCTGTGCCTCTGTGCGAGCAGTGCCATGGGCAGATGAGGCTGAGCAACAGCTTTCCAGGCTAGCTCTTTCTGGCTGGCAGCTATCTGCAGACGTTCGCATTTTCAAAGCAGGACTGTCGGAATTGTCCGACAAGGAACTCCAAAGATAAGTTTGAAGTTTGAGGGGGCAAGACAAGCAAGCAGCCCCAGTCTCTGTGCCTCTGTGCGAGCAGTGCCATGGGCAGATGAGGCTGAGCATCAGCTTTCCAGGCTAGCTCTTTCTGGCTGCGAGCTATCTGCAGACGTTCGCATTTTGGGAGCAGGGATGATGGACGCACACTGCACGGACCCCCAAAGCTACGTTTGAAGTTTGAGGGGGCAAGACCAGCAAACAGCCCCAGTCTCTGTGCCTCTGTGCGAGCAGTGCCATGGGCAGATGAGGCTGAACAACAGCTTTCCAGTATAGTTCTTTCTGGCTGCCTGCTATCTGCAGACGTTCGCATTTTCAGAGCAGGACTGCCTGAGGCACCCGGCATGGACCCCCAAAGATACGTTTGAAGTTTGATGTGGCAAGACAAGCAAGCAGCCCCAGTCTCTGTGCCTCTGTGCGAGCAGTGCCATGGGCAGATGAGGCTGAGCAACAGCTTTCCAGGCTAGCTCTTTCTGGCTGCGATCTATCTGCAGACGTTCGCATTTTCAGAGCAGGGCTGTCGGAATTGTCCGACAAGGAACCCCAAAGATACGTTTGAAGTTTGAGGGGGCAAGACAAGCAAGCAGCCCCAGTCTCTCTGCCTCTGTGCGAGCAGTGCCATGGGCAGATGAGGCTGAGCAACAGCTTTCCAGGCTAGCCCTTTCTGCCTGCGAGCTATCTGCAGACGTTCGCATTTTCAGAGCAGTGCTGTCGGATGTGTCCGACACGGAACCCCAAATCTACGTTTGAAGTTTGACGGGGCAAGACAAGCAAGCAGCACCAGTCTCTGTGCCTCTGTGCGAGCAGTGCCATGGGCAGATGAGGCTGAGCAACAGCTTTCCAGGCTAGCTCTTTCTGGCTGCGAGCTATCTGCCGACGTTCGCATTTTCTGAGCAGGGCTGTCGATAGAGTTCGACACGGAACCCCAAAACCACCTTTGAAGTTTGAGGGGGCAAGACAAGCAAGCAACCCCAGTCTCTGTGCCTCTGTGCGAGCACTGCCATGGGCAGATGAGGCTGAGCAACAGCTTTCCAGGCTAGCTCTTTCTGGCTGCGAGCTATCTGCAGACGTTCGCATTTTGGGATCAGGGCTGCCGGAGGCGCCCGGAATGGACCACCTAAGATACGTTTGAAGTTTGAGGGGGCAAGACAAGCAAGCAGCCCCAGTCTCTGTGCCTCTGTGCGAGCAGTGCCATGGGCAGATGAGGCTGAGCAACAGCTTTCCAGGCTAGCTCTTTCTGGCTGCCAGCTATCTGCAGACGTTCACATTTTCAGAGCAGGGCTGACAGACGGTCCCTGCACGGTCCCCCAAAGCTACGTTTCAAGTTTGAGGGGGCAAGACAAGCAAGCAGCCCCAGTCTCTGTGCCTCTATGCGAGCAGTGCCATGTGCAGATGAGGCTGAACAACAGCTTTCCAGGCTAGCTCTTTCTACCTCTGAGCTATATGCAGACGTTCATATTTTGGAAGCAGGGCTTCCGCATGTCCCCTGCTAGGACTACCAAAGCTACGTTTGAAGATTTAGGTGGCAAGACAAACAAGCAGCCCCAGTCTCTGCGCCTCTGTGCGAGCAGTGCCATGGGCAGATGTGGCTGAGCAACAGCTTTCCAGGCTAGCTCTTTCTGCCTGCGGGCTATCTGCAGACGTTCGCATTTTGGGATCAGGGCTGCCGGAGGCGTCCTGCACGGACCACCTAAGCTAAGTTTGAAGTTGGAGTGGACAAGACAAGCAAGCAGCCCCAGTCTCTGTGCCTCTGTGCGAGCAGTGCCATGGGCAGATGAGGCTGAGCAACAGCTTTCCAGGCTTGCCCTTTCTGGCTGTGAGATATCTGCAGACGTTCGCATTTTTGGAGCAGGGCTGCCGGAGGCGCCCGGAATGGACCACCTAAGTTACGTTTGAAGTTTGAGGGGGCAAGACAAGCAAGCAGCCCCAGTCTCTGTGCCTCCGTGCTAGCAGTGCCATGGGCAGATGAGGCTGAGCAACAGCTTTCCAGGCTAGCTCTTCCTGGCTGCGAGCTATCTGCAGACTATCGCATTTTCAGAGCAGGGGTGTCGGAAGTGTTAGACAAGGAACCCCAAAGATACGTTTGAAGTTTGAGGTGGCAAGACAACCAAGCAGCCCCAGTCTCTGTGCCTCTGTGCGAGCAGTGCCATGGGCAGATGAGGCTGAGCAACAGCTTTCCGGCTAGCTCTTTCTGCCTGCCAGCTATCTGCAAACGTTCGCATTTTTGAACCAGGGCTGCCGGAGGCGTCCTGCAAGGACCAACTAAGCTAAGTTTGAAGTTGGAGTGGGCAAGACAAGCAAGCAGCCCCAGTCTCTGTGCCTCTATGCGAGCAGTGCCATGGGCAGATGAGGCTGAACAACAGGTTTCCAGTATAGTTCTTTCTGCCTGCCTGCTATCTGCAGACGTTCGCATTTTCAGAGCAGGACTGTCTGAGGCACCCGGCATGCACCCCCAAAGATACGTTTGAAGTTTGAGGGGGCAAGACAAGCAAGCAGCCCCAGTCTCTGTGCCTCTGTGCGAGCAGTGCCATGGGCAGATGAGGCTGAGCAACAGCTTTCCAGGCTAGCTCTTTCTGGCTGCGAGCTATCTGCAGACGTTCGCATTTTCAGAGCAGGACTGTCGGAATTGTTCGACACTTAACCCCAAATCCACGTATGAAGTTTGAGGGGGCAAGACAAGCAAGCATCCCCAGTCTCTGTGCCTCTGTGCGAGCAGTGCCATGGGCAGATGAGGCTGAGCAACAGCTTTCCAGGATAGCTCTTTCTGCCTGCGAGCTGTCTGCAGACGTTCACATTTTCGGAGCAGGACTGCCTGCGGCACCCGGCATGGAACACCTAAGCTACGTCTGAAGTTTGAGGGGGCAAGAGAAGCAAGCAGCCCCAGTCTCTGTGCCTCAGTGCCAGCAGTGCCATGGGCAGATGAGTCTGAGCAACAGCTTTCCATGCTAGCTCTTTCTGGCTGCGAGCTATCTGCAGACGTTCGCATTTTGGGATCAGGGCTGCCGGAGGCGCCCGGAATAGACCACCTACGATACGTTTGAAGTTTGAGGTGGCAAGACAAGCAAGCAGCCCCAGTCTCTGTGCCTCTGTGCGAGCAGTGCCATGGGCAGATGAGGCTGAGCAACAGCTTTCCAGGCTAGCTCTTTCTGGCTGCGAGCTATCTGCAGACTTTCGCATTTTGGGATCAGGGCTGCCGGAGGCGCCCGGAATGGACCACCTAAGATACGTTTGAAGTTTGAGGTGGCAAGACAAGCAAGCAGCCTCAGTCTCTGTGCCTCTGTGCGAGCAGTGCCATGGGCAGATGAGGCTGAGCAACAGCTTTCCAGGCTAGCTCTTTCTGCCTGCCAGCTATCTGCAGACGTTCGCATTTTAAGAGCAGGGCTGACAGACGGTCCCTGCACGGAAGCGCAAAGCTACGTTTGAAGTTTGAGGGGGCAAGACAAGCAAGCAGCCCCAGTCTCTGTGCCTCTATGCGAGCAGTGCCATGTGCAGATGAGGCTGAACAACAGCTTTCCAGGCTAGCTCTTTCTACCTCTGAGCTATATGCAGACGTTCACATTTTGGAAGCAGGGCTTCCGCATGTCCCCTGCTAGGACTACCAAAGCTACGTTTGAAGATTTAGGTGGAAAGACAAACAAGCAGCCCCAGTCTCTGCGCCTCTGTGAGAGCAGTGCCATGGGCGGATGTGGCTGAGCAACAGCTTTCCAGGCTAGCTCTCTCTGCCTGCGAGCTATCTGCAGACGTTCGCATTTTTGAAGCAGGGCTGCCGGAGGCGTCCTGCACGGACCACCTAAGCTAAGTTTGAAGATGGAGTGGACAAGACAAGCAAGCAACCCCAGTCTCTGTGCCTCTGTGCGAGCAGTGCCATGGGCAGATGAGGCTGAGCAACAGCTTTCCAGGCTAGCCCTTTCTGGCTGTGAGATATCTGCAGACGTTCACATTTTTAGAGCAGGGCTGCCGGAGGCGCCCGGAATGGACCACCTAAGTTACGTTTGAAGTTTGAGGGGGCAAGACAAGCAAGCAGCCCCAGTCTCTGTGCCTCTGTGCGAGCAGTGCCATGGGCAGATGAGGCTGAGCAACAGCTTTCCAGGCTAGCTCTTCCTAGCTGCGAGCTATCTGCAGACTATCGCATTTTCAGAGCAGGGGTGTTGGAAGTGTTAGACAAGGAACCCCAAAGATACGTTTGAAGTTTGAGGTGGCAAGACAACCAAGCAGCCCCAGTCTCTGTGCCTCTGTGCGAGCAGTGCCATGGGCAGATGAGGCTGAGCAACAGCTTTCCAGGCTAGCTCTTTCTGGCTGCGAGCTATCTGCAGACGTTCGCATTTTGGGAGCAGGGCTGTCGGAATTGTCCGACAAGGAACCCCAAAGATACGTTTGAAGTTTGAGGGGGCAAGACAAGCAAGCAGCCCCAGTCTCTGTGCCTCTGTGCGAGCAGTGCCATGGGCATATGAGGCTGAGCAACAGCTTTCCAGGCTAGCTCTTTCTGGCTGCGAGCTATCTGCAGACGTTCGCATTTTCAGAGCAGGGCTGCCGGAGGCCCCCTGCACGGAAGCGCAAAGCTACGTTTGAAGTTTGAGGTGGTAAGACAAGCAAGCAGCCCCAGTCTCTGTGCCTCCGTGCGAGCAGTGCCATGGGCAGATGAGGCTGAGCAACAGCTTTCCAGGCTAGCTCTTTCTGGCTGCGAGCTATCTGCAGACGTTCGCATTTTCAGAGCAGGGCTGTCGGAATTGTCCGACAAGGAACCCCAAAGATACGTTTGAAGTTTGAGGGGGCAAGACAAGCAAGCAGCCCCAGTCTCTGTGCCTCTGTGCGAGCAGTGCCATGGGCATATGAGGCTGAGCAACAGCTTTCCAGGCTAGCTCTTTCTGGCTGCGAGCTATCTGCAGACGTTCGCATTTTGGGAGCAGGGCTGCCGGAGGCGCTCGGCACGGACAACCTAAGCTGCGTTTGAAGTTTGACGGGGCAAGACAAGCAAGCAGCCCCAGTCTCTGTGCCTCTGTGCGAGCAGTGCCATGGGCAGATGAGGCTGAGCAACAGCTTTCCAGGATAGCTCTTTCTGGCTGTGAGCTATCTGCAGACGTTCGCATTTTCAGAGCAGGACTGCCTGAGGCACACGGCATGGACAACCTAATCTACATTTGAAGTTTAAGGTGGCAAGACAAGCAAGCAGCCCCAGTCTCTGTGCCTCCGTGCGAGCAGTGCCATGGGCAGATGAGGCTGAGAAACAGCTTTCCAGGCTAGCTCTTTCTGGCTGCGAGCTATCTGCAGACGTTCACATTTTCAGAGCAGGGCTGCCGGAGGCCCCCTGCACGGAAGCGCAAAGCTACGTTTGAAGTTTGAGGTGGTAAGACAAGCAAGCAGCCCCAGTCTCTGTGCCTCCGTGCGAGCAGTGCCATGGGCAGATGAGGCTGAGCAACAGCTTTCCAGGCTAGCTCTTTCTGGCTGCGAGCTATCTGCAGACGTTCGCATTTTCAGAGCAGGGCTGTCGGAATTGTCCGACAAGGAACCCCAAAGATACGTTTGAAGTTTGAGGGGGCAAGACAAGCAAGCAGCCCCAGTCTCTGTGCCTCTGTGCGAGCAGTGCCATGGGCATATGAGGCTGAGCAACAGCTTTCCAGGCTAACTCTTTCTGGCTGCGAGCTATCTGCAGACGTTCGCATTTTGAGAGCAGGGCTGCCGGAGGGCCCCTGCACGGAAGCGCAAAACTACGTTTGAAGTTTGAGGGGGCAAGACAAGCAAGCAGCCCCAGTCTCTGTGCCTCTGTGCGAGCAGTGCCATGGGCAGATGAGGCTGAGCAACAGCTTTCCAGGCTAGCTCTTTCTGGCTGCGAGCTAACTGCACACGTTCGCATTTTCAGAGCAGGGCTGCCGGAATTGTCCGACAAGGAACCCCAAAGTAAGGTTTGAAGTTTGAGGGGGCAAGACAAGCAAGCAGCCCCAGTCTCTGTGCCTCTGTGCGAGCAGTGCCATGGGCAGATGAGGCTGAGCAACAGCTTTCCGGCTAGCTCTTTCTGGCTGCGAGCTATCTGCAAACGTTCGCATTTTTGAACCAGGGCTGCCGGAGGCGTCCTGCAAGGACCGCCTAAGCTAAGTTTGAAGTTGGAGTGGGCAAGACAAGCAAGCAGCCCCAGTCTCTGTGCCTCTGTGCGAGCAGTGCCATGGGCAGATGAGGCTGAGCAACAGCTTTCCAGGCTAGCTCTTTCTGGCTGCGAGCTATCTGCAGACATTCGCATTTTCAGAGCAGGACTGTCGGAATTGTCCGACAAGGAACTCCAAAGATAAGTTTGAAGTTTGAGGGGGCAAGAAAAGCAAGCAGCCCCAGTCTCTGTGCCTCTGTGCGAGCAGTGCCATGGGCAGATGAGGCTGAGCAACAGCTTTCCAGGCTAGCTGTTTCTGGCTGCGAGCTATCTGCAGACATTCGCATTTTCAGAGCAGGGCTGCTGGAGGCCCCCTGCAAGGACCCCCAAAGCTACGTTTGAAGTTTGAGGTGGCAAGACAAGCAAGCAGCCTCAGTCTCTGTGCCTCTGTGCGAGCAGTGCCATGGGCAGATGAGGCTGAGCAACAGCTTTCCAGGCTAGCTCTTTCTGGCTGCCAGCTATCTGCAGACGTTCGCATTTTCAGAGCAGGGCTGACAGAGGGTCCCTGCACGGACCCCCAAAGCTACGTTTGAATTTTGAGGTGGCAAGACAAGCAAGCAGCCCCAGTCTCTGTGCCTCTATGCGAGCAGAGCCATGGGCAGATGAGGCTGAACAACAGCTTTCCAGGCTAGCTCTTTCTACCTCTGAGCTATATGCAGACGTTCACATTTTGTAAGCAGCGCTTCCGCATGTCCCCTGCTAGGACTACCAAAGCTACGTTTGAAGTTTTAGGTGGCAAGACAAACAAGCAGCCCCAGTCTCTGTGCCTCTGTGCGAGCAGTGCCATGGGCAGATGTGGCTGAGCAACAGCTTTCCAGGCTAGCTCTTTCTGCCTGCGAGCTATCTGCAGACGTTCGCATTTTTGAAGCAGGGCTGCCAGAGGCGTCCTGCACGGACCACCTAAGCTAAGTTTGAAGTTGGAGTGGACAAGACAAGCAAGCAGCCCCAGTCTCTGTGCCTCTGTGCGAGCAGTGCCATGGGCAGATGAGGCTGAGCAACAGCTTTCCAGGCTAGCCCTTTCTGGCTGTGAGATATCTGCAGACGTTCGCATTTTTGGAGCAGGGCTGCTGGAGGCGCCCGGAATGGACCACCTAAGCTGCGTTTGAAGTTTGAGGGGGCAAGACAAGCAAGCAGCCCCAGTCTATGTTTTTCTGTGCGAGCAGTGCCATGGGCAGATGCGGCTGAGCAACAGCTTTCCAGGATAGCTCTTTCTGGCTGTGAGCTATCTGCAGACGTTCGCATTTTCAGAGCAGGACTGCCGGAGGCCCCCTGCACGGAAGCGCAAAGCTACGTTTGAAATTTGAGGGGGCAAGACAAGCAAGCAGCCCCAGTCTCTGTGCCTCTGTGCGAGCAGTGCCATGGGCAGATGAGGCTGAGCAACAGCTTTCCAGGCTAGCTCTTTCTGGCTGCGAGCTAACTGCACACGTTCGCATTTTCAGAGCAGGGCTGCCGGAATTGTCCGAGAAGGAACCCCAAAGATACGTTTGAAGTTTGAGGGGGCAAGACAAGCAAGCAGCCCCAGTCTCTGTGCCTCTGTGCGAGCAGTGCCATGGGCAGATGAGGCTGAGCAACAGCTCTCCAGCTAGCTATTTCTGGCTGCGAGCTATCTGCAGACATTCACATTTTGGTAGCAGGGCTGCCGGAGGCGCCCGGAACGCACAAACTAAGCTACGTTTGAAGTTTGAGGGGGCAAGATAAGCAAGCAGCCCCAGTCTCTGTGCCTCTGTGCAAGCAGTGCCATGGGCAGATGAGGCTGAGCAACAGCTTTCCAGGCTAGCTCTTTCTGCCTGCGAGCTATCTGCAGACATTCGCATTTTCAGAGCAGGGCTGGTGGAGGCCCCCTGCACGGACCCCCAAAGCTACGTTTGAAGTTTGAGGTGGCAAGACAAGCAAGCACCCCCAGTCTCTGTGCCTCTATGGGAGCAGTGCCATGGGCAGATGAGGCTGAACAACAGGTTTCCAGTATAGCTCTTTCTGGCTGCCATCTATCTGCAGACGTTCGCATTTTGGGAGGAGGGATGCCGGACAACCATAGCACGGACCGCCTAATCTACATTTGAAGTTTGAGGTGGCAAGACAAGCAAGCAGCCCCAGTCTCTGTGCCTCTGTGCGAGCAGTGCCATGGGCAGATGAGGCTGAGCAACAGCTTTCCAGGCTAGCTCTTTCTGGCTGCGAGCTATCTGCAGACATTCGCATTTTGGGAGCAGGGCTGCCGGAGGCGCTCGGCACGGACAACCTAAGCTGCGTTTGAAGTTTAAGGGGGCAAGACAAGCAAGCAGCCCCAGTCTATGTTTTTCTGTGCGAGCAGTGCCATGGGCAGATGAGGCTGAGCAACAGCTTTCCAGGATAGCTCTTTCTGGCTGTGAGCTATCTGCAGACGTTCGCATTTTCAGAGCAGGACTGCCTGAGGCACACGGCATGGACCACCTAATCTACATTTGAAGTTTAAGGTGGCAAGACAAGCAAGCAGCCCCAGTCTCTGTTCCTCCGTGCGAGCAGTGCCATGGGCAGATGAGGCTGAGCAACAGCTTTCCAGGCTAGCTCTTTCTGGCTGCGAGCTATCTGCAGACGTTCACATTTTCAGAGCAGGGCTGCCGGAGGCCCCCTGCACGGAAGCGCAAAGCTACGTTTGAAGTTTGAGGTGGTAAGACAAGCAAGCAGCCCCAGTCTCTGTGCCTCTGTGCGAGCAGTGCCATGGGCAGATGAGGCTGAGCAACAGCTTTCCAGGCTAGCTCTTTCTGGCTGCGAGCTATCTGCAGACGTTCGCATTTTCAGAGCAGGGCTGTCGGAAGTGTCCGACACGGAACCCCAAATCTACGTTTGAAGATTGACGGGGCAAGACAAGCAAGCAGCCCCAGTCTCCGTGCCTGTGTGCGAGCAGTGCCATGGGCAGATGAGGCTGAGCAACAGCTTTCCAGGCTAGCTCTTTCTGGCTGCGAGCTATCTGCAGACGTTCGCATTTTCAGAGCAGGGCTGTCAGAATTGTCCGACAAGGAACCCCAAAGATACGTTTTAAGTTTGAGAGGGCAAGACAAGCAAGCAGCCCAGTCTCTGTGCCTCTGTGCGAGCAGAGCCATGGGCAGATGAGGCTGAGCAACAGCTTTCCAGGCTAGCTCTTTCTGGCTGCGAGCTATCTGCAGACGTTCGCATTTTCAGAGCAGGGCTGCCGGAGGCCCCCTGCACGGAAGCGCAAAGCTACGTTTGAAGTTTGAGGGGGCAAGACAAGCAAGCAGCCCCAGTCTCTGTGCCTCTGTGCGAGCAGTGCCATGGGAAGATGAGGCTGAGCAACAGCTTTCCAGGCTACCTCTTTCTGGCTGCGAGCTAACTGCACACGTTCGCATTTTCAGAGCAGGGCTGCCGGAATTGTCCGACAAGGAACCCCAAAGTAAGGTTTGAAGTTTGAGGGGGCAAGACAAGCAAGCAGCCCCAGTCTCTGTGCCTCTGTGCGAGCAGTGCCATGGGCAGATGAGGCTGAGCAACAGCTTTCCAGGCTAGCTCTTTCTGCCTGCGAGCTATCTGCAGACATTCGCATTTTCAGAGCAGGGCTGGTGGAGGCCCCCTGCACGGACCCCCAAAATCTACGTTTGAAGTTTGAGGTGTCAAGACAAGCAAGCAGCCCCAGTCTCTGTGCCTCTGTGCGAGCAGTACCATGGGCAGATGAGGCTGAGCAACAGCTTTCCAGGCTAGCCCTTTCTGCCTGCGAGCTATCTGCAGACTATCGCATTTTCAGAGCAGGTCTGTCGGAAGTGTCCGACACGGAACCCCAAAGCTACGTTTGAAGTTTGAGGGGGCAAGACAAGCAAGCAGCCCCAGTCTCTGTGCCTCTGTGCGAGCAGTGCCATGGGCAGATGAGGCTGAGCATCAGCTTTCCAGGCTAGCTCTTTCTGGCTGCGAGCTATCTGCAGACGTTCGCATTTTGGGAGCAGGGATGCCGGACGACCACTGCACGGACCGCCTAAGCTACGTTTGAAGTTTGAGGTGGCAAGACAAGCAAGCAGCCCCAGTCTCCGTGCCTCTGTGCGAGCAGTGCCATGGGCAGATGAGGCTGAGCAACAGGTTTCCAGTATAGCTCTTTCTGGCTGCGAGCTATCTGCAGACGTTCGCATTTTCAGAGCAGGACTGCCTGAGGCACCCGGCATGGACCCCCAAAGCTACGTTTGAAGTTTGAGGGGGCAAGACAAGCAAGCAGCCCCAGTCTCTGTGCCTCTGTGCGAGCAGTGCCATGGGCAGATGAGGCTGAGCAACAGCTTTCCAGGCTAGCTCTTTCTGCCTGCGACCTATCTGCAGACGTTCGCATTTTCAGAGCAGGGCTGTCGGAATTGTCCGACACGGAACCCCAAATATAGGTTTGAAGTTTGAGGGGGCAAGACAAGCAAGCAGCCCCAGTCTCTGTGCCTCTGTGCGAGCAGTGCCATGGGCAGATGAGGCTGAGCATCTGCTTTACAGGCTAGCTCTTTCTGGCTGCGAGCTATCTGCAGACGTTCGCATTTTGGGAGCAGGGATGCCGGAAGCCCACTGCACGGACCCCCAAAGCTACGTTTCAAGTTTGAGGTGTCAAGACAAGCAAGCAGCCTCAGTCTCTGTGCCTCTGTGCGAGCAGTGCCATGGGCAGATGAGGCTGAGCAACAGCTTTCCAGGCTAGCTCTTTCTGCCTGCCAGCTATCTGCAGATGTTCGCATTTTCAGAGCAGGGCTGTCGGAATTGTCCGACAAGGAACCCCAAAGCTAGGTTTGAAGTTTGAGGGGGCAAGACAAGCAAGCAGCCCCAGTCTCTGTGCCTCTGTGCGAGCAGTGCCATGGGCAGATGAGGCTGAGCAACAGCTTTCCGATTAGCTCTTTCTGGCTGCGAGCTATCTGCAGACGTTCACATTTTGGTAGCAGGGCTGCCGGAGGCGCCCGGAACGCACAACCTAAGCTACGTTTGAAGTTAGAGGGGGCAAGATAAGCAAGCAGCCCCATTCTCTGTGCCTCTGTGCGAGCAGTGCCATGGGCAGAGGAGGCTGAGCATCAGCTTTCCAGGCTAGCTCTTTCTGGCTGTGAGCTATCTGCAGACGTTCGCATTTTTGAACCAGGGCTGCCGGAGGCGTCCTGCAAGGACCACCTAAGCTAAGTTTGAAGTTGGAGTGGGCAAGACAAGCAAGCAGCCCCAGTCTCTGTGCCTCTGTGCGAGCAGTGCCATGGGCAGATGAGGCTGAACAACAGGCTTCCAGTATACCTCTTTCTGGCTGCGAGCTATCTGCAGACGTTCGCATTTTCAGAGCAGGACTGCCTGAGGCACCCGGCATGGACCCCCAAAGATACGTTTGAAGTTTGAGGGGGCAAGACAAGCAAGCAGCCCCAGTCTCTGTGCCTCTGTGCGAGCAGTGCCATGGGCAGATGAGGCTGAGCAACAGCTTTCCAGGCTAGCTCTTTCTGCCTGAGAGCTATCTGCAGACGTTCGCATTTTCAGAGCAGGACTGTCGGAATTGTCCGACAAGGAACTCCAAAGATAAGTATGAAGTTTGAGGGGGCAAGACAAGCAAGCAGCCCCAGTCTCTGTGCCTCTGTGCGAGCAGTGCCATGGGCAGATGAGGCTGAGCAACAGCTTTCCAGGCTAGCTCTTTCTGGCTGCGAGCTATCTGCAGACATTCGCATTTTCAGAGCAGGGCTGCCAGAGGTGTCCGGCATGGACCGCCTAAGCTACGTTTGAAGTTTGAGGGGGCAATACAAGCAAGCAGCCCCAGTCTCTGTGCCTCTGTGCGAGCAGTGCCATGGGCAGATGAGGCTGAGCAACAGCTTTCCAAACTAGCTCTTTCTGCCTGCGAGCTATCTGCAGACATTCGCATTTTCAGAGCAGGGCTGGTGGAGGCCCCCTGCACGGACCCCCAAATCTACGTTTGAAGTTTGAGGTGGCAAGACAAGCAAGCACCCCCAGTCTCTGTGCCTCTATGGGAGCAGTGCCATGGTCAGATGAGGCTGAACAACAGGTTTACAGTATAGCTCTTTCTGGCTGCGAGCTATCTGCAGACGTTCGCATTTTCAGAGCAGGACTGCCTGAGGCACCTGGCATGGACCCCAAAAGCTACGTTTGAAGTTTGAGGTGGCAAGACAAGCAAGCAGCCCCAGTCTCTGTGCCTCTGTGCGAGCAGTGCCATGGGCAGATGAGGCTGAGCAACACCTTTCCAGGCTAGCTCTTTCTGCCTGCGAGCTATCTGCAGACATTCGCATTTTCAGAGCAGGGCTGCTGGAGGCCACCTGCACGGACCCCCAAAGCTACGTTTGAAGTTTGAGGTGGCAAGACAAGCAAGCAGCCCCAGTCTCTGTGCCTCTGTGCGAGCAGTGCCATGGGCAGATGAGGCTGAGCAACAGCTTTCCAGGCTAGCCCTTTCTGCCTGCGAGCTATATGCAGACTATCGCATTTTCAGAGCAGGGCTGTCGGAAGTGTCCGACACGGAACCCCAAAGCTACGTTTGAAGTTTGAGGTGGCAAGACAAGCAAGCAGCCCCAGTCTCTGTGCCTCTGTGCGAGCAGTGCCATGGGCAGATGAGGCTGAGCAACAGCTTTCCAAACTAGCTCTTTCTGCCTGCGAGCTATCTGCAGACTATAGCATTTTCAGAGCAGGGCTGTCGGAAGTGTCCGACATGAAACCCCAAAGATAGGTTTGAAGTTTGAGGGGGCAAGACAAGCAAGCAGCCCCAGTCTCTGTGCCTCTGTGCGAGCAGTGCCATGGGCAGATGGGGCTGAGCATCAGCTTTCCAGCCTAGCTCTTTCTGGCTGCGAGCTATCTGCAGACGTTCGCATTTTCAGAGCAGGGCTGCTGGACGCCCACTGTACGGACCCCCAAATCTACGTTTGAATTTTGAGGTGGCAAGACAAGCAAGCAGCCCCAGTCTCTGTGCCTCTGTGCGAGCAGTGCCATGGGCAGATGAGGCTGAGCAACAGCTTTCCAGGCTAGCTCTTTCTGGCTGCGAGCTATCTGCAGACGTTCGCATTTTCAGAGCAGGGCTGCCGGAGGCCCCCTGCACGGAAGCGCAAAGCTACGTTTGAAGTTTGAGGGGGCAAGACAAGCAAGCAGCCCCAGTCTCTGTGCCTCTGTGCGAGCAGTGCCATGGGCAGATGAGGCTGAGCAACAGCTTTCCGGTTAGCTCTTTCTGGCTGCGAGCTATCTGCAGACATTCGCATTTTCAGAGCAGGGCTGCTGGAGGCCCCCTGCACGGACCCCCAAAGCTACGTTTGAAGTTTGAGGTGGCAAGACAAGCAAGCACCCCCACTCTATGTGCCTCTATGGGAGCAGTGCCATGAGCAGATGAGGCTGAACAACAGCTTTCCAGGCTAGCTCTTTCTGGCTGCGAGCTATCTGCAGACGTTCGCATTTTGGGAGCAGGGCTGCCGGAGGCCCCCTGCACGGAAGCGCAAAGCTACGTTTCAAGTTTGAGGGGGCAAGAAAAGCAAGCAGCCCCAGTTTCTGTGCCTCTGTGCGAGCAGTGCCATGGGCAGATGAGGCTGAGCAACAGCTTTCCAGGCTAGCTCTTTCTGGCTGCGAGCTATCTGCAGACATTCGCATTTTCAGAGCAGGGCTGCTGGAGGCCCCCTGCACGGACCCCCAAAGCTACGTTTGAAGTTTGAGGTGGCAAGACAAGCAAGCAGCCCCAGTCTCTGTGCCTCTGTGCGAGCAGTGCCATGAGCAGATGAGGCTGAACAACAGGTTTCCAGTATAGCTCTTTCTGGCTGCGAGCTATCTGCAGACGTTCGCATTTTCAGAGCAGGACTGCCTGAGGCACCCGGCATGGACCCGCAAAGCTAAGTTTGAAGTTTGAAGTCTTTCTGCAGATAGCTCGCAGACTATCGCATTTTCAGAGCAGGGCTGTCGGAAGTGTCCGACACGAAACCCCAAAGCTACGTTTGAAGTTTGAGGGGGCAAGACAAGCAAGCAGCCCCAGTCTCTGTGCCTCTGTGCGAGCAGTGCCATGGGCAGATGAGGCTGAGCATCAGCTTTCCAGGCTAGCACCTTCTGGCTGCCAGCTATCTGCAGACGTTCACATTTTGGGAGCAGGGATGCTGGACGCCCACAGTACGGACCCCCAAAGATACGTTTGAATTTTGAGGGTTCAAGACAAGCAAGCAGCCCCAGTCTCTGTGCCTCTGTGCGAGCAGTGCCATGGGCAGATGAGGCTGAGCAACAGCTTTCCAGGCTAGCTCTTTCTGCCTGCGAGCTATCTGCAGACGTTCGCATTTTCAGAGCAGGGCTGTCGGAATTGTCCGACACGGAACCCCAAATATAGGTTTGAAGTTTGAGGGGGCAAGACAAGCAAGCAGCCCCAGTCTCTGTGCCTCTGTGCGAGCAGTGCCATGGGCAGATGAGGCTGAGCATCTGCTTTACAGGCTAGCTCTTTCTGGCTGCGAGCTATCTGCAGACGTTCGCATTTTGGGAGCAGGGATGCCGGAAGCCCACTGCACGGACCCCCAAAGCTACGTTTCAAGTTTGAGGTGTCAAGACAAGCAAGCAGCCTCAGTCTCTGTGCCTCTGTGCGAGCAGTGCCATGGGCAGATGAGGCTGAGCAACAGCTTTCCAGGCTAGCTCTTTCTGCCTGCCAGCTATCTGCAGATGTTCGCATTTTCAGAGCAGGGCTGTCGGAATTGTCCGACAAGGAACCCCAAAGCTAGGTTTGAAGTTTGAGGGGGCAAGACAAGCAAGCAGCCCCAGTCTCTGTGCCTCTGTGCGAGCAGTGCCATGGGCAGATGAGGCTGAGCAACAGCTTTCCGATTAGCTCTTTCTGGCTGCGAGCTATCTGCAGACGTTCACATTTTGGTAGCAGGGCTGCCGGAGGCGCCCGGAACGCACAACCTAAGCTACGTTTGAAGTTAGAGGGGGCAAGATAAGCAAGCAGCCCCATTCTCTGTGCCTCTGTGCGAGCAGTGCCATGGGCAGAGGAGGCTGAGCATCAGCTTTCCAGGCTAGCTCTTTCTGGCTGTGAGCTATCTGCAGACGTTCGCATTTTTGAACCAGGGCTGCCGGAGGCGTCCTGCAAGGACCACCTAAGCTAAGTTTGAAGTTGAAGTGGGCAAGACAAGCAAGCAGCCCCAGTCTCTGTGCCTCTGTGCGAGCAGTGCCATGGGCAGATGAGGCTGAACAACAGGCTTCCAGTATACCTCTTTCTGGCTGCGAGCTATCTGCAGACGTTCGCATTTTCAGAGCAGGACTGCCTGAGGCACCCGGCATGGACCCCCAAAGATACGTTTGAAGTTTGAGGGGGCAAGACAAGCAAGCAGCCCCAGTCTCTGTGCCTCTGTGCGAGCAGTGCCATGGGCAGATGAGGCTGAGCAACAGCTTTCCAGGCTAGCTCTTTCTGCCTGAGAGCTATCTGCAGACGTTCGCATTTTCAGAGCAGGACTGTCGGAATTGTCCGACAAGGAACTCCAAAGATAAGTATGAAGTTTGAGGGGGCAAGACAAGCAAGCAGCCCCAGTCTCTGTGCCTCTGTGCGAGCAGTGCCATGGGCAGATGAGGCTGAGCAACAGCTTTCCAGGCTAGCTCTTTCTGGCTGCGAGCTATCTGCAGACATTCGCATTTTCAGAGCAGGGCTGCCAGAGGTGTCCGGCATGGACCGCCTAAGCTACGTTTGAAGTTTGAGGGGGCAATACAAGCAAGCAGCCCCAGTCTCTGTGCCTCTGTGCGAGCAGTGCCATGGGCAGATGAGGCTGAGCAACAGCTTTCCAAACTAGCTCTTTCTGCCTGCGAGCTATCTGCAGACATTCGCATTTTCAGAGCAGGGCTGGTGGAGGCCCCCTGCACGGACCCCCAAATCTACGTTTGAAGTTTGAGGTGGCAAGACAAGCAAGCACCCCCAGTCTCTGTGCCTCTATGGGAGCAGTGCCATGGTCAGATGAGGCTGAACAACAGGTTTACAGTATAGCTCTTTCTGGCTGCGAGCTATCTGCAGACGTTCGCATTTTCAGAGCAGGACTGCCTGAGGCACCTGGCATGGACCCCAAAAGCTACGTTTGAAGTTTGAGGTGGCAAGACAAGCAAGCAGCCCCAGTCTCTGTGCCTCTGTGCGAGCAGTGCCATGGGCAGATGAGGCTGAGCAACACCTTTCCAGGCTAGCTCTTTCTGCCTGCGAGCTATCTGCAGACATTCGCATTTTCAGAGCAGGGCTGCTGGAGGCCACCTGCACGGACCCCCAAAGCTACGTTTGAAGTTTGAGGTGGCAAGACAAGCAAGCAGCCCCAGTCTCTGTGCCTCTGTGCGAGCAGTGCCATGGGCAGATGAGGCTGAGCAACAGCTTTCCAGGCTAGCCCTTTCTGCCTGCGAGCTATATGCAGACTATCGCATTTTCAGAGCAGGGCTGTCGGAAGTGTCCGACACGGAACCCCAAAGCTACGTTTGAAGTTTGAGGTGGCAAGACAAGCAAGCAGCCCCAGTCTCTGTGCCTCTGTGCGAGCAGTGCCATGGGCAGATGAGGCTGAGCAACAGCTTTCCAAACTAGCTCTTTCTGCCTGCGAGCTATCTGCAGACTATAGCATTTTCAGAGCAGGGCTGTCGGAAGTGTCCGACATGAAACCCCAAAGATAGGTTTGAAGTTTGAGGGGGCAAGACAAGCAAGCAGCCCCAGTCTCTGTGCCTCTGTGCGAGCAGTGCCATGGGCAGATGGGGCTGAGCATCAGCTTTCCAGCCTAGCTCTTTCTGGCTGCGAGCTATCTGCAGACGTTCGCATTTTCAGAGCAGGGCTGCTGGACGCCCACTGTACGGACCCCCAAATCTACGTTTGAATTTTGAGGTGGCAAGACAAGCAAGCAGCCCCAGTCTCTGTGCCTCTGTGCGAGCAGTGCCATGGGCAGATGAGGCTGAGCAACAGCTTTCCAGGCTAGCTCTTTCTGGCTGCGAGCTATCTGCAGACGTTCGCATTTTCAGAGCAGGGCTGCCGGAGGCCCCCTGCACGGAAGCGCAAAGCTACGTTTGAAGTTTGAGGGGGCAAGACAAGCAAGCAGCCCCAGTCTCTGTGCCTCTGTGCGAGCAGTGCCATGGGCAGATGAGGCTGAGCAACAGCTTTCCGGTTAGCTCTTTCTGGCTGCGAGCTATCTGCAGACATTCGCATTTTCAGAGCAGGGCTGCTGGAGGCCCCCTGCACGGACCCCCAAAGCTACGTTTGAAGTTTGAGGTGGCAAGACAAGCAAGCACCCCCACTCTATGTGCCTCTATGGGAGCAGTGCCATGAGCAGATGAGGCTGAACAACAGCTTTCCAGGCTAGCTCTTTCTGGCTGCGAGCTATCTGCAGACGTTCGCATTTTGGGAGCAGGGCTGCCGGAGGCCCCCTGCACGGAAGCGCAAAGCTACGTTTCAAGTTTGAGGGGGCAAGAAAAGCAAGCAGCCCCAGTTTCTGTGCCTCTGTGCGAGCAGTGCCATGGGCAGATGAGGCTGAGCAACAGCTTTCCAGGCTAGCTCTTTCTGGCTGCGAGCTATCTGCAGACATTCGCATTTTCAGAGCAGGGCTGCTGGAGGCCCCCTGCACGGACCCCCAAAGCTACGTTTGAAGTTTGAGGTGGCAAGACAAGCAAGCAGCCCCAGTCTCTGTGCCTCTGTGCGAGCAGTGCCATGAGCAGATGAGGCTGAACAACAGGTTTCCAGTATAGCTCTTTCTGGCTGCGAGCTATCTGCAGACGTTCGCATTTTCAGAGCAGGACTGCCTGAGGCACCCGGCATGGACCCGCAAAGCTAAGTTTGAAGTTTGAAGTCTTTCTGCAGATAGCTCGCAGACTATCGCATTTTCAGAGCAGGGCTGTCGGAAGTGTCCGACACGAAACCCCAAAGCTACGTTTGAAGTTTGAGGGGGCAAGACAAGCAAGCAGCCCCAGTCTCTGTGCCTCTGTGCGAGCAGTGCCATGGGCAGATGAGGCTGAGCATCAGCTTTCCAGGCTAGCACCTTCTGGCTGCCAGCTATCTGCAGACGTTCACATTTTGGGAGCAGGGATGCTGGACGCCCACAGTACGGACCCCCAAAGATACGTTTGAATTTTGAGGGTTCAAGACAAGCAAGCAGCCCCAGTCTCTGTGCCTCTGTGCGAGCAGTGCCATGGGCAGATGAGGCTGAGCAACAGCTTTCCAGGCTAGCTCTTTCTGCCTGCGAGCTATCTGCAGACGTTCGCATTTTCAGAGCAGGACTGTCGGAATTGTTCGATAAGGAACTCCAAAGATACGTTTGAAGTTTGAGGGGGCAAGACAAGCAAGCAGCCCCAGTCTCTGTGCCTCTGTGCGAGCAGTGCCATGGGCAGATGAGGCTGAGCAACAGCTTTCCGGCTAGCTCTTTCTGGCTGCGAGCTATCTGCAGACATTCGCATTTTCAGAGCAGGGCTGCCAGAGGTGTCCGGCATGGACCGCCTAAGCTACGTTTGAAGTTTGAGGGGGCAATACAAGCAAGCAGCCCCAGTCTCTGTGCCTCTGTGCGAGCAGTGCCATGGGCAGATGAGGCTGAGCAACAGCTTTCCAGGCTAGCTCTTTCTGCCTGCGAGCTATCTGCAGACATTCGCATTTTCAGAGCAGGGCTGTCGGAAGTGTCCGACACGGAACCCCAAAGCTACGTTTGAAGTTTGAGGTAGCAAGACAAGCAAGCAGCCCCAGTCTCCATGCCTCTGTGCGAGCAGTGCCATGGGCAGATGAGGCTGAGCAACAGGTTTCCAGTATAGCTCTTTCTGGCTGCGAGCTATCTGCAGACATTCGCCTTTTCAGAGCAGGACTGCCTGAGGCACCCGGCATGGACCCCCAAAGCTACGTTTGAAGTTTGAGGGGGCAAGACAAGCAAGCAGCCCTAGTCTCTGTGCCTCTGTGCGAGCAGTGCCATGGGCAGATGAGGCTGAGCAACAGCTTTCCAGGCTAGTTCTTTCTACCTGCGATCTATCTGCAGACGTTCGCATTTTCAGAGCAGGGCTGTCGGAAGTGTCCGACACGGAACCCCAAAGCTACGTTTGAAGTTTGAGGGGGCAAGACAAGCAAGCAGCCCCAGTCTCTGTGCCTCTGTGCGAGCAGTGCCATGGGCAGATGAGGCTGAGCATCAGCTTTCCAGGCTAGCACCTTCTGGCTGCCAGCTATCTGCAGACGTTCGCATTTTGGGAGCAGGGATGCTGGACGCCCACAGTACGGACCCCCAAAGATACGTTTGAATTTTGAGGGTTCAAGACAAGCAAGCAGCCCCAGTCTCTGTGCCTCTGTGCGAGCAGTGCCATGGGCAGATGAGGCTGAGCAACAGCTTTCCAGGCTAGCTCTTTCTGGCTGCCAGCTATCTGCAGACGTTCGCATTTTCAGAGCAGGACTGCCGGAGGCCCCCTGCACAGAAGCGCAAAGCTACGTTTGAAGTTTGAGGGGGCAAGACAAGCAAGCAGCCCCAGTCTCTGTGCGTCTGTGCGAGCAGTGCCATGGGTAGATGAGGCTGAGCAACAGCTTTCCGGTTAGCTCTTTCTGGCTGCGAGCTATCTGCAGACGTTCACATTTTGGTAGCAGGGCTGCCGGAGGCGCCCGGAACGCACAACCTAAGCTACGTTTGAAGTTTGAGGGGGCAAGATAAGCAAGGAGCCCGAGTCTCTGTGCCTCTGTGCGAGCAGTGCCATGGGCAGAGGAGGCTGAGCATCAGCTTTCCAGGCTAGCTCTTTCTGGCTGTGAGCTATCTGCAGACGTTCGCATTTTTGAACCAGGGCTGCCGGAGGCGTCCTGCAAGGACCACCTAAGCTAAGTTTGAAGTTGGAGTGGGCAAGACAAGCAAGCAGCCCCAGTCTCTGTGCCTCTGTGCGAGCAGTGCCATGGGCAGATGAGGCTGAACAACAGGCTTCCAGTATACCTCTTTCTGGCTGCGAGCTATCTGCAGACATTCGCATTTTCAGAGCAGGACTGCCTGAGGCACCCGGCATGGACCCCCAAAGATACGTTTGAAGTTTGAGGGGGCAAGACAAGCAAGCAGCCCCAGTCTCTGTGCCTCTGTGCGAGCAGTGCCATGGGCAGATGAGGCTGAGCAACAGCTTTCCAGGCTAGCTCTTTCTGCCTGCGAGCTATCTGCAGACGTTCGCATTTTCAGAGCAGGACTGTCGGAATTGTTCGATAAGGAACTCCAAAGATACGTTTGAAGTTTGAGGGGGCAAGACAAGCAAGCAGCCCCAGTCTCTGTGCCTCTGTGCGAGCAGTGCCATGGGCAGATGAGGCTGAGCAACAGCTTTCCGGCTAGCTCTTTCTGGCTGCGAGCTATCTGCAGACATTCGCATTTTCAGAGCAGGGCTGCCAGAGGTGTCCGGCATGGACCGCCTAAGCTACGTTTGAAGTTTGAGGGGGCAATACAAGCAAGCAGCCCCAGTCTCTGTGCCTCTGTGCGAGCAGTGCCATGGGCAGATGAGGCTGAGCAACAGCTTTCCAGGCTAGCTCTTTCTGCCTGCGAGCTATCTGCAGACATTCGCATTTTCAGAGCAGGGCTGTCGGAAGTGTCCAACACGGAACCCCAAAGCTACGTTTGAAGTTTGAGGTAGCAAGACAAGCAAGCAGCCCCAGTCTCCATGCCTCTGTGCGAGCAGTGCCATGGGCAGATGAGGCTGAGCAACAGGTTTCCAGTATAGCTCTTTCTGGCTGCGAGCTATCTGCAGACATTCGCATTTTCAGAGCAGGACTGCCTGAGGCACCCGGCATGGACCCCCAAAGCTACGTTTGAAGTTTGAGGGGGCAAGACAAGCAAGCAGCCCCAGTCTCTGTGCCTCTGTGCGAGCAGTGCCATGGGCAGATGAGGCTGAGCAACAGCTTTCCAGGCTAGTTCTTTCTACCTGCGATCTATCTGCAGACGTTCGCATTTTCAGAGCAGGGCTGTCGGAAGTGTCCGACACGGAACCCCAAAGCTACGTTTGAAGTTTGAGGGGGCAAGACAAGCAAGCAGCCCCAGTCTCTGTGCCTCTGTGCGAGCAGTGCCATGGGCAGATGAGGCTGAGCATCAGCTTTCCAGGCTAGCTCTTTCTGGCTGCGAGCTATCTGCAGACGTTCGCATTTTGGGAGCAGGGATGCTGGACACCCACAGTACGGACCCCCAAAGATACGTTTGAATTTTGAGGGTTCAAGACAAGCAAGCAGCCCCAGTCTCTGTGCCTCTGTGCGAGCAGTGCCATGGGCAGATGAGGCTGAGCAACAGCTTTCCAGGCTAGCTCTTTCTGGCTGCGAGCTATCTGCACACGTTCGCATTTTCAGAGCAGGACTGCCGGAGGCCCCCTGCACAGAAGCGCAAAGCTACGTTTGAAGTTTGAGGGGGCAAGACAAGCAAGCAGCCCCAGTCTCTGTGCCTCTGTGCGAGCAGTGCCTTGGGTAGATGAGGCTGAGCAACAGCTTTCCGGCTAGCTCTTTCTGGCTGCGAGCTATCTGCAGACGTTCACATTTTGGTAGCAGGGCTGCCGGAGGCACCCGGAATGCACAACCTAAGCTACGTTTGAAGTTTGAGGGGGCAAGATAAGCAAGCAGCCCCAGTCTCTGTGCCTCTGTGCGAGCAGTGCCATGGGCAGAGGAGGCTGAGCATCAGCTTTCCAGGCTAGCTCTTTCTGGCTGTGAGCTATCTGCAGACGTTCGCATTTTTGAAGCAGGGCTGCCGGAGGCGTCCTGCAAGGACCACCTAAGCTAAGTTTGAAGTTGGAGTGGGCAAGACAAGCAAGCAGCCCCAGTCTCTGTGCCTCTGTGCGAGCAGTGCCATGGGCAGATGAGGCTGAACAACAGGTTTCCAGTATACCTCTTTCTGGCTGCGAGCTATCTGCAGACGTTCGCATTTTCAGAGCAGGACTGCCTGAGGCACCCGGCATGGACCCCCAAAGATACGTTTGAAGTTTGAGGGGGCAAGACAAGCAAGCAGCCCCAGTCTCTGTGCCTCTGTGCGAGCAGTGCCAAGGGCAGATGAGGCTGAGCAACAGCTTTCCAGGCTAGCTCTTTCTGGCTGCGAGCTATCTGCAGACATTCGCATTTTCAGAGCAGGGCTGCCAGAGGTGTCCGGCATGGACCGCCTAAGCTACGTTTGAAGTTTGAGGTGGCAAGACAAGCAAGCACCCCCAGTCTCTGTGCCTCTATGGGAGCAGTGCCATGGGCAGATGAGGATGAACAACAGGTTTCCAGTATAGCTCTTTCTGGCTGCGAGCTATCTGCAGACGTTCGCTTTTTCAGAGCAGGACTGCCTGAGGCACCTGGCATGGACCCCCAAAGCTACGTTTGAAGTTTGAGGGGGCAAGACAAGCAAGCAGCCCCAGTCTCTGTGCCTCTATGCGAGCAGTGCCATGGGCAGATGAGGCTGAGCAACAGCTTTCCAGGCTAGCTCTTTCTGGCTGCGAGCTATCTGCAGACATTCGCATTTTCAGAGCAGGGCTGCTGGAGGCCACCTGCACAGACCCCCAAAGCTACGTTTGAAGTTTGAGGTGGCAAGACAAGCAAGCAGCCCCACTCTCTGTGCCTCTGTGCGAGCAGTACCATGGGCAGATGAGGCTGAGCAACAGCTTTCCAGGCTAGCCCTTTCTGCCTGCGAGCTATCTGCAGACTATCGCATTTTCAGAGCAGGGCTGTCCGAAGTGTCCGACACGGAACCCCAAAGCTACGTTTGAAGTTTGAGGGGTCAAGACAAGCAAGCAGCCCCAGTCTCTGTGCCTCTGTGCGAGCAGTGCCATGGGCAGATGAGGCTGAGCATCAGCTTTCCAGGCTAGCTCTTTCTGGCTGCGAGCTATCTGCAGACGTTCGCATTTTGGGAGCAGGGATGCCGGACGACCACTGAACGGACCGCCTAAGCTACGTTTGAAGTTTGAGGTGGCAAGACAAGCAAGCAGCCCCAGTCTCTGTGCCTCTGTGCGAGCAGTGCCATGGGCAGATGAGGCTGAGCAACAGCTTTCCAGGCTAGCTCTTTCTGGCTGCGAGCTATCTGCAGACATTCGCATTTTCAGAGCAGGGCTGCCGGAGTTGTCCGGCATTGACCGCCTAAGCTACGTTTGAAGTTTGAGGGGGCAATACAAGCATGCAGCCCCAGTCTCTGTGCCTCTGTGCGAGCAGTGCCATGGGCAGATGAGGCTGAGCAACAGCTTTCCAGGCTAGCTCTTTCTGGCTGCGAGCTATCTGCAGACATTCGCATTTTCAGAGCAGGGCTGCTGGAGGCCCCCTGCACGGACCCCCAAAGCTACGTTTGAAGTTTGAGGGGGCAAGACAAGCAAGCAGCCCCAGTCTCTGTGCCTCTGTGCGAGCAGTGCCATGGGCAGATGAGGCTGAGCAACAGCTTTCCAGGCTAGTTCTTTCTACCTGCGATCTATCTGCAGACGTTCGCATTTTCAGAGCAGGGCTGTCGGAAGTGTCCGACACGGAACCCCAAAGCTACGTTTGAAGTTTGAGGGGGCAAGACAAGCAAGCAGCCCCAGTCTCTGTGCCTCTGTGCGAGCAGTGCCATGGGCAGATGAGGCTGAGCATCAGCTTTCCAGGCTAGCTCTTTTTGCCTGCGAGCTATCTGCAGACGTTCGCATTTTGGGAGCAGGGATGCTGGACACCCACAGTACGGACCCCCAAAGATACGTTTGAATTTTAAGGGTTCAAGACAAGCAAACAGCCCCAGTCTCTGTGCCTCTGTGCGAGCAGTGCCATGGGCAGATGAGGCTGAGCAACAGCTTTCCAGGCTAGCTCTTTCTGGCTGCGAGCTATCTGCAGACGTTCGCATTTTCAGAGCAGGACTGCCGGAGGCCCCCTGCACAGAAGCGAAAAGCTACGTTTGAAGTTTGAGGGGGCAAGACAAGCAAGCAGCCCCAGTCTCTGTGCGTCTGTGCGAGCAGTGCCTTGGGTAGATGAGGCTGAGCAACAGCTTTCCGGCTAGCTCTTTCTGGATGCGAGCTATCTGCAGACGTTCACATTTTGGTAGCAGGGCTGCCGGAGGCACCCGGAACGCACAACCTAAGCTACGTTTGAAGTTTGAGGGGGCAAGATAAGCAAGCAGCCCCAGTCTCTGTGCCTCTGTGCGAGCAGTGCCATGGGCAGAGGAGGCTGAGCATCAGCTTTCCAGGCTAGCTCTTTCTGGCTGTGAGCTATCTGCAGACGTTCGCATTTTTGAACCAGGGCTGCCGGAGGCGTATTGCAAGGACCACCTAAGCTAAGTTTGAAGTTGGAGTGGGCAAGACAAGCAAGCAGCCCCAGTCTCTGTGCCTCTGTGCGAGCAGTGCCATGGGCAGATGAGGCTGAACAACAGGTTTCCAGTATACCTCTTTCTGGCTGCGAGCTATCTGCAGACGTTCGCATTTTCAGAGCAGGACTGCCTGAGGCACCCGGCATGGACCCCCAAAGATACGTTTGAAGTTTGAGGGGGCAAGACAAGCAAGCAGCCCCAGTCTCTGTGCCTCTGTGCGAGCAGTGCCATGGGCAGAGGAGGCTGAGCATCAGCTTTCCAGGCTAGCTCTTTCTGCCTGCGAGCTATCTGCAGACGTTCGCATTTTCAGAGCAGGACTGTCGGAATTGTCCGACAAGGAACTCCAAAGATACGTTTGAAGTTTGAGGGGGCAAGACAAGCAAGCAGCCCCAGTCTCTGTGCCTCTGTGCGAGCAGTGCCATGGGCAGATGAGGCTGAGCAACAGGTTTCCAGTATAGCTCTTTCTGGCTGCGAGCTATCTGCAGACATTCGCATTTTCAGAGCAGGGCTGCCAGAGATGTCCGGCATGGACCGCCTAAGCTACGTTTGAAGTTTGAGGTGGCAAGACAAGCAAGCACCCCCAGTCTCTGTGCCTCTATGGGAGCAGTGCCATGGGCAGATGAGGATGAACAACAGGTTTCCAGTATAGCTCTTTCTGGCTGCTAGCTATCTGCAGACGTTCGCATTTTCAGAGCAGGACTGCCTGAGGCACCTGGCATGGACCGCCAAAGCTACGTTTGAAGTTTGAGGTGGCAAGACAAGCAAGCAGCCCCAGTCTCTGTGCCTCTATGCGAGCAGTGCCATGGGCAGATGAGGCTGAGCAACAGCTTTCCAGGCTAGCTCTTTCTGGCTGCGAGCTATCTGCAGACATTCGCATTTTCAGAGCAGGGCTGCTGGAGGCCACCTGCACGGACCCCCAAAGCTACGTTTGAAGTTTGAGGTGGCAAGACAAGCAAGCACCCCCACTCTATGTGCCTCTATGGGAGCAGTGCCATGAGCAGATGAGGCTGAACAACAGGTTTCCAGTATAGCTCTTTCTGGCTGCGAGCTATCTGCAGACGTTCGCATTTTCAGAGCAGGGATGCTGGACGCCCACAGTACGGACCCCCAAAGATACGTTTGAAGTTTGAGGGGGCAAGACAAGCAAGCAGCCCCAGTCTCTGTGCCTCTGTGCGAGCAGTGCCATGGGCAGATGAGGCTGAGCAACAGCTTTCCAGGCTAGCTCTTTCTGGCTGCGAGCTATCTGCAGACGTTCGCATTTTGGGAGCAGTTATGCTGGACGCCCACTGTACGGACCCCCAAAGCTACGTTTGAAGTTTGAGGTGGCAAGACAAGCAAACAGCCCCAGTCTCTGTGCCTCTGTGCAAGCAGTGCCATGGGCAGATGAGTCTGAGCAACAGCTTTCCAGGCTAGCTCTTTCTGGCTGCGAGCTATCTGCAGACTATCGCATTTTCAGAGCAGGGCTGTCGGAAGTGTCCAACACGGAACCCCAAAGCTACGTTTGAAGTTTGAGGTGGCAAGACAAGCAAGCAGCCCCAGTCTCTGTGCCTCTGTGCGAGCAGTGCCATGGGCAGATGAGGCTGAGCAACAGCTTTCCAGGCTAGCTCTTTCTGCCTGCGAGCTATCTGCAGACGTTCGCATTTTGGGAGCAGGGATGCTGGACGCCCACTGTACGGACCCCCAAAGCTACGTTTGAATTTTGAGGGTTCAAGAAAGCAAGCAGCCCCAGTCTCTGTGCCTCTGTGCGAGCAGTGCCATGGGCAGATGAGGCTGAGCAACAGCTTTCCAGGCTAGCTCTTTCTGGCTGCGAGCTATCTGCAGATGTTCGCATTTTCAGAGCAGGACTGCCGGAGACCCCTGCACAGAAGCGCAAAGCCACGTTTGAAGTTCGAGGGGGCAAGACAAGCAAGCAGCCCCAGTCTCTGTGCGTCTGTGCGAGCAGTGCCATGGGCAGATGAGGCTGAGCAACAGCTTTCCGGCTAGCTCTTTCTGTCTGCGAGCTATCTGCAGACGTTCACATTTTGGTAGCAGGGCTGCCGGAGGCGCCCGGAACGCACAACCTAAGCTACGTTTGAAGTATGAGGGGGCAAGATAAGCAAGCAGCCCCAGTCTCTGTGCCTCTGTGCGAGCAGTGCCATGGGCAGAGGAGGCTGAGCATCAGCTTTCCAGGCTAGCTCTTTCTGGCTGTGAGCTATCTGCAGACATTCGCATTTTTGAACCAGGGCTGCCGGAGGCGTCCTGCAAGGACCACCTAAGCTAAGTTTGAAGTTGGAGTGGGCAAGACAAGCAAGCAGCCCCAGTCTCTGTGCCTCTGTGCGAGCAGTGCCATGGGCAGATGAGGCTGAACAACAGGTTTCCAGTATAGCTCTTTCTGGCTGTGAGCTATCTGCAGACGTTCGCATTTTCAGAGCAGGACTGCCTGAGGCACCTGGCATGGACCCCCAAAGCTACGTTTGAAGTTTGAGGGGGCAAGACAAGCAAGCAGCCCCAGTCTCTGTGCCTCTGTGCGAGCAGTGCCATGGGCAGATGAGGCTGAGCAACAGCTTTCCAGGCTAGCTCTTTCTGGCTGCGAGCTATCTGCAGACATTCGCATTTTCAGAGCAGGGCTGCTGGAGGCCACCTGCACGGACCCCCAAAACTTCGTTTGAAGTTTGAGGTGGCAAGACAAGCAAGCAGCCCCAGTCTCTGTGCCTCTGTGCGAGCAGTACCATGGGCAGATGAGGCTGAGCAACAGCTTTCCAGGCTAGCTCTTTCTGGCTGCGAGCTATCTGCAGACGTTCGCATTTTCAGAGCAGGGCTGCCGGAGGCCCCCTGCACGGAAGCGCAAATCTACGTTTGAAGTTTGAGGGGGTAAGACAAGCAAGCAGCCCCAGTCTCTGTGCCTCTGTGCGAGCAGTGCCATGGGCAGATGAGGCTGAGCAACAGGTTTCCAGTATAGCTCTTTCTGGCTGCGAGCTATCTGCACACGTTCGCATTTTCAGAGCAGGGCTGTCGGAATTGTCCGACAAGGAACCCCAAAGATACGTTTGAAGTTTGAGGTGGCAAGACAAGCAAGCAGCCCCAGTCTCTGTGCCTCTGTGCGAGCAGTGCCATGGGCAGATGAGGCTGAGCAACAGCTTTCCAGGCTAGCTCTTTCTGGCTGCGAGCTATCTGCAGACATTCGCATTTTCAGAGTAGGGCTGCCGGAGTTGTCCGGCATGGACCGCCTAAGCTACGTTTGAAGTTTGAGGTGGCAAGACAAGCAAGCAGCCCCAGTCTCTGTGCCTCTGTGCGAGCAGTGCCATGGGCAGATGAGGCTGAGCAACAGCTTTCCAGGCTAGCTCTTTCTGGCTGCGAGCTATCTGCAGACATTCGCATTTTCAGAGCAGGGCTGCCGGAGTTGTCCGGCATTGACCGCCTAAGCTACGTTTGAAGTTTGAGGGGGCAATACAAGCAAGCAGCCCCAGTCTCTGTGCCTCTGTGCGAGCAGTGCCATGGGCAGATGAGGCTGAGCAACAGCTTTCCAGGCTAGCTCTTTCTGGCTGCGAGCTATCTGCAGACATTCGCATTTTCAGAGCAGGGCTGCTGGAGGCCCCCTGCACGGACACCCAAAGCTACGTTTGAAGTTTGAGCTGGCAAGAAAAGCAAGCACCCCCACTCTATGTGCCTCTATGGGAGCAGTGCCATGAGCAGATGAGGCTGAACAACAGGTTTCCACTATAGCTCTTTCTGGCTGCGAGCTATCTGCAGACGTTCGCATTTTCGGAGCAGGGATGCTGGACGCCCACAGTACGGACCCCCAAAGATACGTTTGAAGTTTGAGGGGGCAAGACAAGCAAGCAGCCCCAGTCTCTGTGCCTCTGTGCGAGCAGTGCCATGGGCAGATGAGGCTGAGCAACAGCTTTCCAGGCTAGCTCTTTCTGGCTGCGAGCTATCTGCACACGTTCGCATTTTCAGAGCAGGACTGCCGGAGGCCCCCTGCACAGAAGCGCAAAGCTACGTTTGAAGTTTGAGGGGGCAAGACAAGCAAGCAGCCCCAGTCTCTGTGCGTCTGTGCGAGCAGTGCCATGGGCAGATGAGGCTGAGCAACAGCTTTCGGGTTAGCTCTTTCTGGCTGCGAGCTATCTGCAGACGTTCACATTTTGGTAGCAGGGCTGCCGGAGGCACCCGGAACGCACAACCTAAGCTACGTTTGAAGTTTGAGGGGGCAAGATAAGCAAGCAGCCCCAGTCTCTGTGTCTCTGTGCGAGCAGTGCCATGGGCAGAGGAGGCTGAGCAGCAGCTTTCCAGGCTAGCTCTTTCTGGCTGTGAGCTATCTGCAGACGTTCGCATTTTTGAACCAGGGCTGCCGGAGGCGTCCTGCAAGGACCACCTAAGCTAAGTTTGAAGTTGGAGTGGGCAAGACAAGCAAGCAGCCCCAGTCTCTGTGCCTCTGTGCGAGCAGTGCCATGGGCAGATGAGGCTGAACAACAGGTTTCCAGTATAGCTCTTTCTGGCTGTGAGCTATCTGCAGACGTTCGCATTTTCAGAGCAGGACTGCCTGAGGCACCCGGCATGGACCCCCAAAGATACGTTTGAATTTTGAGGGGGCAAGACAAGCAAGCAGCCCCAGTCTCTGTGCCTCTGTGCGAGCAGTGCCATGGGCAGATGAGGCTGAGCAACACCTTTCCAGGCTAGCTCTTTCTGGCTGCGAGCTATCTGCAGACGTTCGCATTTTGGGAGCAGGGATGCCGGAATTGTGCGACAAGGAACTCCAAAGATAAGTTTGAAGTTTGAGGTGGCAAGACAAGCAAGCAGCCCCAGTCTCTGTGCCTCTGTGCGAGCAGTGCCATGGGCAGATGAGGCTGAGCAACAGCTTTCCAGGCTAGCTCTTTCTGGCTGCGAGCTATCTGCAGACATTCGCATTTTCAGAGAAGGGCTGCCAGAGGTGTCCGGCATGGACCGCCTAAGCTACGTTTGAAATTTGAGGGGGCAATACAAGCAAGCAGCCCCAGTCTCTGTGCCTCTGTGCGAGCAGTGCCATGGGCAGATGAGGCTGAGCAACAGCTTTCCAGGCTAGCTCTTTCTGCCTGCGAGCTATCTGCAGACATTCGCATTTTCAGAGCAGGGCTGGTGGAGGCCCCCTGCACGGACCCCCAAATTTACGTTTGAAGTTTGAGGTGGCAAGACAAGCAAGCACCCCCAGTCTCTGTGCCTCTATGGGAGCAGTGCCATGGGCAGATGAGGATGAACAACAGGTTTCCAGTATAGCTCTTTCTGGCTGCTAGCTATCTGCAGACGTTCGCATTTTCAGAGCAGGACTGCCTGAGGCACCTGGCATGGACCCCCAAAGCTACGTTTGAAGTTTGAGGTGGCAAGACAAGCAAGCAGCCCCAGTCTTTGTGCCTCTATGCGAGCAGTGCCATGGGCAGATGAGGCTGAGCAACAGCTTTCCAGGCTAGCTCTTTCTGGCTGCGAGCTATCTGCAGACATTCGCATTTTCAGAGCAGGGCTGCTGGAGGCCACCTGCACGGACCCCCAAAGCTACGTTTGAAGTTTGAGGTGGCAAGACAAGCAAGCAGCCCCAGTCTCTGTGCCTCTGTGCGAGCAGTACCATGGGCAGATGAGGCTGAGCAACAGCTTTCCAGGCTAGCCCTTTCTGCCTGCGAGCTATCTGCACACGTTCGCATTTTCATAGCAGGGCTGTCGGAAGTGTCCGACACGGAACCCCAAAGCTACGTTTGAAGTTTGAGGGGGCAAGACAAGCAAGCAGCCCCAGTCTCTGTGCCTCTGTGCGAGCAGTGCCATGGGCACATGAGGCTGAGCATCAGCTTTCCAGGCTAGCTCTTTCTGGCTGCGAGCTATCTGCAGACATTCGCATTTTGGGAGCAGGGATGCCAGACGACCACTGCACGGACCGCCTAAGCTACGTTTGAATTTTGAGGGTTCAAGACAAGCAAGCAGCCCCAGTCTCTGTGCCTCTGTGCGAGCAGTGCCATGGGCAGATGAGGCTGAGCAACAGGTTTCCAGTATAGCTCTTTCTGGCTGTGAGCTATCTGCAGACGTTCTCATTTTCAGAGCAGGACTGCCTGAGGCACCCGGCATGGACCCCCAAAGCTACGTTTGAATTTTGAGGGTTCAAGACAAGCAAGCAGCCCCAGTCTCTGTGCCTCTGTGCGAGCAGTGCCATGGGCAGATGAGGCTGAGCAACAGCTTTCCAGGCTAGCTCTTTCTGCCTGCCAGCTATCTGCAGACGTTCGCATTTTCAGAGCAGGGCTTCCGGAGGCCCCCTGCACAGAAGCGCAAAGCTACGTTTGAAGTTTGAGGGGGTAAGACAAGCAAGCAGCCCCAGTCTCTGTGCCTCTGTGCGAGCAGTGCCATGGGCAGATGAGGCTGAGCAACAGCTTTCCAGGCTAGCTCTTTCTGGCTGCGAGCTATCTGCACACGTTCGCATTTTCAGAGCAGGGCTCTCGGAATTGTCCGACAAGGAACCCCAAAGATACGTTTGAAGTTTGAGGTGGCAAGACAAGCAAGCAGCCCCAGTCTCTGTGCCTCTGTGCGAGCAGTGCCATGGGCAGATGAGGCTGAGCAACAGCTTTCCAGGCTAGCTCTTTCTGGCTGCGAGCTATCTGCAGACATTAGCATTTTCAGAGCAGGGCTGCCGGAGTTGTCCGGCAGTGACCGCCTAAGCTACATTTGAATTTTGAGGGGGCAATACAAGCAAGCAGCCCCAGTCTCTGTGCCTCTGTGCGAGCAGTGCCATGGGCAGATGAGGCTGAGCAACAGCTTTCCAGGCTAGCTCTTTCTGGCTGCGAGCTATCTGCAGACATTCGCATTTTCAGAGCAGGGCTGCTGGAGGCCCCCTGCACGGACCCCCAAAGCTACGTTTGAAGTTTGAGGTGGCAAGACAAGCAAGCACCCCCACTCTATGTGCCTCTATGGGAGCAGTGCCATGAGCAGATGAGGCTGAACAACAGGTTTCCAGTATAGATCTTTCTGGCTGCGAGCTATCTGCAGACGTTCGCATTTTCACAGCAGGACTGCCTGAGGCACCCGGCATGGACCCCCAAAGCTAAGTTTGAAGTTTGAAGTCTTTCTGCTCTGAAAATGCGATAGTCTGCGAGCTATCTGCAGACTATCGCATTTTCAGAGCAGGGCTGTCCGAAGTGTCCGACACGGAACCCCAAAGCTACGTTTGAAGTTTGAGGTGGCAAGACAAGCAAGCAGCCCCAGTCTCTGTGCCTCTGTGCGAGCAGTGCCATGGGCAGATGAGGCTGAGCATCAGCTTTCCAGGCTAGCTCTTTCTGGCTGCGAGCTATCTGCAGACGTTCGCATTTTCAGAGCAGGACTGCCGGAGGCCCCCTGCACAGAAGCGCAAAGCTACGTTTGAAGTTTGAGGGTTCAAGACAAGCAAGCAGCCCCAGTCTCTGTGCCTCTGTGCGAGCAGTGCCATGGGCAGATGAGGCTGAGCAACAGCTTTCCAGGCTAGCTTTTTCTGGCTGCGAGCTATCTGCAGACGTTCGCATTTTCAGAGCAGGACTGCCTGAGGCACCCGGCATGGACCCCCAAAGATACGTTTGAAGTTTGAGGTGGCAAGACAAGCAAGCAGCCCCAGTCTCTGTGCCTCTGTGCGAGCAGTGCCATGGGCAAATGAGGCTGAGCAACAGCTTTCCAGGCTAGCTCTTTCTGGCTGCCAGTTATCTGCAGACGTTCGCATTTTGGGAGCAGGGCTGTCGGAATTGTCCGACAAGGAACCCCAAAGTTACATTTGAAGTTTGAGGTGGCAAGACAAGCAAACAGCCCCAGTCTCTGTGCCTCTGTGCAAGCAGTGCCATGGGCAGATGAGGCTGAGCAACAGCTTTCCAGGCTAGCTCTTTCTGGCTGCGAGCTATCTGCAGACTATCGCATTTTCAGAGCAGGGCTGTCGGAAGTGTCCAACACGGAATCCCAAAGCTACGTTTGAAGTTTGAGGTGGCAAGACAAGCAAGCAGCCCCAGTCTCTGTGCCTCTGTGCGAGCAGTGCCATGGGCAGATGAGGCTGAGCAACAGCTTTCCAGGCTAGCTCTTTCTGCCTGCGAGCTATCTGCAGACGTTCGCATTTTGGGAGCAGGGATGCTGGACGCCCACTCTACGGACCCCCAAAGCTACGTTTGAAGTTTGAGGTGGCAAGACAAGCAAACAGCCCCAGTCTCTGTGCCTCTGTGCAAGCAGTGCCATGGGCAGATGAGGCTGAGCAACAGCTTTCCAGGCTAGCTCTTTCTGGCTGCGAGCTATCTGCAGACGTTCGCATTTTCAGAGCAGGGCTGTCGGAAGTGTCCAACACGGAACCCCAAAGCTACGTTTGAAGTTTGAGGTGGCAAGACAAGCAAGCAGCCCCAGTCTCTGTGCCTCTGTGCGAGCAGTGCCATGGGCAGATGAGGCTGAGCAACAGCTTTCCAGGCTAGCTCTTTCTGCCTGCGAGCTATCTGCAGACGTTCGCATTTTGGGAGCAGGGATGCTGGACGCCCACTGTACGGACCCCCAAAGCTACGTTTGAATTTTGAGGGTTCAAGACAAGCAAGCAGCCCCAGTCTCTGTGCCTCTGTGCGAGCAGTGCCATGGGCAGATGAGGCTGAGCAACAGCTTTCCAGGCTAGATCTTTCTGGCTGCGAGCTATCTGCAGACGTTCGCATTTTCAGAGCAGGACTGCCGGAGGCCCCCTGCACAGAAGCGCAAAGCTACGTTTGAAGTTCGAGGGGGCAAGACAAGCAAGCAGCCCCAGTCTCTGTGCGTCTGTGCGAGCAGTGCCATGGGTAGATGAGGCTGAGCAATAGCTTTCCGGCTAGCTCTTTCTGTCTGAGAGCTATCTGCAGACGTTCACATTTTGGTAGCAGGGCTGCCGGAGGCGCCCGGAACGCACAACCTAAGCTATGTTTGAAGTTTGAGGGGGCAAGATAAGCAAGCAGCCCCAGTCTCTGTGCCTCTGTGCGAGCAGTGCCATGGGCAGAGGAGGCTGAGCATCAGCTTTCCAGGCTAGCTCTTTCTGGCTGTGAGCTATCTGCAGACGTTCGCATTTTTGAACCAGGGCTGCCGGAGGCGTCCTGCAAGGACCACCTAAGCTAAGTTTGAAGTTGGAGTGGGCAAGACAAGCAAGCAGCCCCAGTCTCTGTGCCTCTGTGCGAGCAGTGCCATGGGCAGATGAGGCTGAACAACAGGTTTCCAGTATAGCTCTTTCTGGCTGTGAGCTATCTGCAGACGTTCGCATTTTCAGAGCAGGACTGCCTGAGGCACCTGGCATGGACCCCCAAAGCTACGTTTGAAGTTTGAGGTGGCAAGACAAGCAAGCAGCCCCAGTCTCTGTGCCTCTGTGCGAGCAGTGCCATGGGCAGATGAGGCTGAGCAACAGCTTTCCAGGCTAGCTCTTTCTGGCTGCGAGCTATCTGCAGACATTCGCATTTTCAGAGCAGGGCTGCTGGAGGCCACCTGCACGGACCCCCAAAACTTCGTTTGAAGTTTGAGGTGGCAAGACAAGCAAGCAGCCCCAGTCTCTGTGCCTCTGTGCGAGCAGTACCATGGGCAGATGAGGCTGAGCAACAGCTTTCCAGGCTAGCTCTTTCTGGCTGCGAGCTATCTGCAGACGTTCGCATTTTCAGAGCAGGGCTGCCGGAGGCCCCCTGCACGGAAGCGCAAATCTACGTTTGAAGTTTGAGGGGGTAAGACAAGCAAGCAGCCCCAGTCTCTGTGCCTGTGTGCGAGCAGTGCCATGGGCAGATGAGGCTGAGCAACAGGTTTCCAGTATAGCTCTTTCTGGCTGCGAGCTATCTGCAGACGTTCGCATTTTCACAGCAGGACTGCCTGAGGCACCCGGCATGGACTCCCAAAGCTAAGTTTGAAGTTTGAAGTCTTTCTGCTCTGAAAATACGATAGTCTGCGAGCTATCTGCAGACTATCGCATTTTCAGAGCAGGGCTGTCGGAAGTGTCCGACACGGAACCCCAAAGCTACGTTTGAAGTTTGAGGGGGCAAGACAAGCAAGCAGCCCCAGTCTCTGTGCCTCTGTGCGAGCAGTGCCATGGGCAGATGAGGCTGAGCATCAGCTTTCCAGGCTAGCTCTTTCTGGCTGCGAGCTATCTGCAGACATTTGCATTTTCAGAGCAGGGATGCTGGACGCCCACTGCACGGACCGCCTAAGCTACGTTTGAAGTTTGAGGTGGCAAGACAAGCAAGCAGCCCCAGTCTCTGTGCCTCTGTGCGAGCAGTGCCATGGGCAGATGAGGCTGAGCAACAGGTTTCCAGTATAGCTCTTTCTGGCTGTGAGCTATCTGCAGACGTTCTCATTTTCAGAGCAGGACTGCCTGAGGCACCCGGCATGGACCCCCAAAGCTACGTTTGAATTTTGAGGGTTCAAGACAAGCAAGCAGCCCCAGTCTCTGTGCCTCTGTGCGAGCAGTGCCATGGGCAGATGAGGCTGAGCAACAGCTTTCCAGGCTAGCTCTTTCTGCCTGCCAGCTATCTGCAGACGTTCGCATTTTCAGAGCAGGGCTTCCGGAGGCCCCCTGCACAGAAGCGCAAAGCTACGTTTGAAGTTTGAGGGGGTATTACAAGCAAGCAGCCCCAGTCTCTGTGCCTCTGTGCGAGCAGTGCCATGGGCAGATGAGGCTGAGCAACAGCTTTCCAGGCTAGCTCTTTCTGGCTGCGAGCTATCTGCACACGTTCGCATTTTCAGAGCAGGGCTCTCGGAATTGTCCGACAAGGAACCCCAAAGATACGTTTGAAGTTTGAGGTGGCAAGACAAGCAAGCAGCCCCAGTCTCTGTGCCTCTGTGCGAGCAGTGCCATGGGCAGATGAGGCTGAGCAACAGCTTTCCAGGCTAGCTCTTTCTGGCTGCGAGCTATCTGCAGACATTAGCATTTTCAGAGCAGGGCTGCCGGAGTTGTCCGGCAGTGACCGCCTAAGCTACATTTGAATTTTGAGGGGGCAATACAAGCAAGCAGCCCCAGTCTCTGTGCCTCTGTGCGAGCAGTGCCATGGGCAGATGAGGCTGAGCAACAGCTTTCCAGGCTAGCTCTTTCTGGCTGCGAGCTATCTGCAGACATTCGCATTTTCAAAGCAGGGCTGCTGGAGGCCCCCTGCACGGACCCCCAAAGCTACGTTTGAAGTTTGAGGTGGCAAGACAAGCAAGCACCCCCACTCTATGTGCCTCTATGGGAGCAGTGCCATGAGCAGATGAGGCTGAACAACAGGTTTCCAGTATAGATCTTTCTGGCTGCGAGCTATCTGCAGACGTTCGCATTTTCACAGCAGGACTGCCTGAGGCACCCGGCATGGACCCCCAAAGCTAAGTTTGAAGTTTGAAGTCTTTCTGCTCTGAAAATGCGATAGTCTGCGAGCTATCTGCAGACTATCGCATTTTCAGAGCAGGGCTGTCGGAAGTGTCCGACACGGAACCCCAAAGCTACGTTTGAAGTTTGAGGTGGCAAGACAAGCAAGCAGCCCCAGTCTCTGTGCCTCTGTGCGAGCAGTGCCATGGGCAGATGAGGCTGAGCATCAGCTTTCCAGGCTAGCTCTTTCTGGCTGCGAGCTATCTGCAGACGTTCGCATTTTCAGAGCAGGACTGCCGGAGGCCCCCTGCACAGAAGCGCAAAGCTACGTTTGAAGTTTGAGGGTTCAAGACAAGCAAGCAGCCCCAGTCTCTGTGCCTCTGTGCGAGCAGTGCCATGGGCAGATGAGGCTGAGCAACAGCTTTCCAGGCTAGCTTTTTCTGGCTGCGAGCTATCTGCAGACGTTCGCATTTTCAGAGCAGGACTGCCTGAGGCACCCGGCATGGACCCCCAAAGATACGTTTGAAGTTTGAGGTGGCAAGACAAGCAAGCAGCCCCAGTCTCTGTGCCTCTGTGCGAGCAGTGCCATGGGCAAATGAGGCTGAGCAACAGCTTTCCAGGCTAGCTCTTTCTGGCTGCCAGTTATCTGCAGACGTTCGCATTTTGGGAGCAGGGCTGTCGGAATTGTCCGACAAGGAACCCCAAAGTTACATTTGAAGTTTGAGGGGGCAAAACAAGCAAACAGCCCCACTCTCTGTGCCTCTGTGCAAGCAGTGCCATGGGCAGATGAGGCTGAGCAACAGCTTTCCAGGCTAGCTCTTTCTGGCTGCGAGCTATCTGCAGACTATCGCATTTTCAGAGCAGGGCTGTCGGAAGTGTCCAACACGGAATCCCAAAGCTACGTTTGAAGTTTGAGGTGGCAAGACAAGCAAGCAGCCCCAGTCTCTGTGCCTCTGTGCGAGCAGTGCCATGGGCAGATGAGGCTGAGCAACAGCTTTCCAGGCTAGCTCTTTCTGCCTGCGAGCTATCTGCAGACGTTCGCATTTTGGGAGCAGGGATGCTGGACGCCCACTCTACGGACCCCCAAAGCTACGTTTGAAGTTTGAGGTGGCAAGACAAGCAAACAGCCACAGTCTCTGTGCCTCTGTGCAAGCAGTGCCATGGGCAGATGAGGCTGAGCAACAGCTTTCCAGGCTAGCTCTTTCTGGCTGCGAGCTATCTGCAGACTATCGCATTTTCAGAGCAGGGCTGTCGGAAGTGTCCAACACGGAACCCCAAAGCTACGTTTGAAGTTTGAGGTGGCAAGACAAGCAAGCAGCCCCAGTCTCTGTGCCTCTGTGCGAGCAGTGCCATGGGCAGATGAGGCTGAGCAACAGCTTTCCAGGCTAGATCTTTCTGGCTGCGAGCTATCTGCAGACGTTCGCATTTTCAGAGCAGGACTGCCGGAGGCCCCCTGCACAGAAGCGCAAAGCTACGTTTGAAGTTCGAGGGGGCAAGACAAGCAAGCAGCCCCAGTCTCTGTGCGTCTGTGCTAGCAGTGCCATGGGTAGATGAGGCTGAGCAATAGCTTTCCGGCTAGCTCTTTCTGTCTGAGAGCTATCTGCAGACGTTCACATTTTGGTAGCAGGGCTGCCGGAGGCGCCCGGAACGCACAACCTAAGCTATGTTTGAAGTTTGAGGGGGCAAGATAAGCAAGCAGCCCCAGTCTCTGTGCCTCTGTGCGAGCAGTGCCATGGGCAGAGGAGGCTGAGCATCAGCTTTCCAGGCTAGCTCTTTCTGGCTGTGAGCTATCTGCAGACGTTCGCATTTTTGAACCAGGGCTGCCGGAGGCGTCCTGCAAGGACCACCTAAGCTAAGTTTGAAGTTGGAGTGGGCAAGACAAGCAAGCAGCCCCAGTCTCTGTGCCTCTGTGCGAGCAGTGCCATGGGCAGATGAGGCTGAACAACAGGTTTCCAGTATAGCTCTTTCTGGCTGTGAGCTATCTGCAGACGTTCGCATTTTCAGAGCAGGACTGCCTGAGGCACCTGGCATGGACCCCCAAAGCTACGTTTGAAGTTTGAGGTGGCAAGACAAGCAAGCAGCCCCAGTCTCTGTGCCTCTGTGCGAGCAGTGCCATGGGCAGATGAGGCTGAGCAACAGCTTTCCAGGCTAGCTCTTTCTGGCTGCGAGCTATCTGCAGACATTCGCATTTTCAGAGCAGGGCTGCTGGAGGCCACCTGCACGGACCCCCAAAACTTCGTTTGAAGTTTGAGGTGGCAAGACAAGCAAGCAGCCCCAGTCTCTGTGCCTCTGTGCGAGCAGTACCATGGGCAGATGAGGCTGAGCAACAGCTTTCCAGGCTAGCTCTTTCTGGCTGCGAGCTATCTGCAGACGTTCGCATTTTCAGAGCAGGGCTGCCGGAGGCCCCCTGCACGGAAGCGCAAATCTACGTTTGAAGTTTGAGGGGGTAAGACAAGCAAGCAGCCCCAGTCTCTGTGCCTGTGTGCGAGCAGTGCCATGGGCAGATGAGGCTGAGCAACAGGTTTCCAGTATAGCTCTTTCTGGCTGCGAGCTATCTGCAGACGTTCGCATTTTCACAGCAGGACTGCCTGAGGCACCCGGCATGGACTCCCAAAGCTAAGTTTGAAGTTTGAAGTCTTTCTGCTCTGAAAATGCGATAGTCTGCGAGCTATCTGCAGACTATCGCATTTTCAGAGCAGGGCTGTCGGAAGTGTCCGACACGGAACCCCAAAGCTACGTTTGAAGTTTGAGGGGGCAAGACAAGCAAGCAGCCCCAGTCTCTGTGCCTCTGTGCGAGCAGTGCCATGGGCAGATGAGGCTGAGCATCAGCTTTCCAGGCTAGCTCTTTCTGGCTGCGAGCTATCTGCAGACATTTGCATTTTCAGAGCAGGGATGCTGGACGCCCACTGTACGGACCCCCAAAGCTACGTTTGAATTTTGAGGGTTCAAGACAAGCAAGCAGCCCCAGTTTCTGTGCCTCTGTGCGAGCAGTGCCATGGGCAGAGGAGGCTGAGCAACAGCTTTCCAGGCTAGCACCTTCTGGCTGCCAGCTATCTGCAGACGTTCACATTTTGGTAGCAGGGCTGCCGGAGGCGCCCGGAAAGCACAACCTAAGCTACGTTTGAAGTTTGAGGGGGCAAGATAAGCAAGCAGCCCCAGACTCTGTGCCTCTGTGCGAGCAGTGCCATGGGCAGAGGAGGCTGAGCAACAGGTTTCCAGTATAGCTCTTTCTGGCTGCGAGCTATCTGCAGACGTTCGCATTTTCAGAGCAGGGCTGCCGGAGGCCCCCTGCACGGAAGCGCAAATCTACGTTTGAAGTTTGAGGGGGTAAGACAAGCAAGCAGCCCCAGTCTCTGTGCCTGTGTGCGAGCAGTGCCATGGGCAGATGAGGCTGAGCAACAGGTTTCCAGTATAGCTCTTTCTGGCTGCGAGCTATCTGCACACGTTCGCATTTTCAGAGCAGGGCTGTCGGAATTGTCCGACAAGGAACCCCAAAGATACGTTTGAAGTTTGAGGTGGCAAGACAAGCAAGCAGCCCCAGTCTCTGTGCCTCTGTGCGAGCAGTGCCATGGGCAGATGAGGCTGAGCAACAGCTTTCCAGGCTAGCTCTTTCTGGCTGCGAGCTATCTGCAGACATTCGCATTTTCAGAGTAGGGCTGCCGGAGTTGTCCGGCATGGACCGCCTAAGCTACCTTTGAAGTTTGAGGGGGCAATACAAGCAAGCAGCCCCAGTCTCTGTGCCTCTGTGCGAGCAGTGCCATGGGCAGATGAGGCTGAGCAACAGCTTTCCAGGCTAGCTCTTTCTGGCTGCGAGCTATCTGCAGACATTCGCATTTTCAGAGCAGGGCTGCTGGAGGCCCCCTGCACGGACCCCCAAAGCTACGTTTGAAGTTTGAGCTGGCAAGACAAGCAAGCACCCCCACTCTATGTGCCTCTATGGGAGCAGTGCCATGAGCAGATGAGGCTGAACAACAGGTTTCCAGGCTAGCTCTTTCTGGCTGCGAGCTATCTGCAGACGTTCGCATTTTCAGAGCAGGACTGCCTGAGGCACCCGGCATGGACCCCCAAAGCTACGTTTGAAGTTTGAGGGGGCAAGACAAGCAAGCAGCCCCAGTCTCTGTGCCTCTGTGCGAGCAGTGCCATGGGCACATGAGGCTGAGCATCAGCTTTCCAGGCTAGCTCTTTCTGGCTGCGAGCTATCTGCAGACGTTCGCATTTTGGGAGCAGGGATGCTGGACGCCCACAGTACGGACCCCCAAAGCTACGTTTGAATTTTGAGGGGGCAAGACAAGCAAGCAGCCCCAGTCTCTGTGCCTCTGTGCGAGCAGTGCCATGGGCAGATGAGGCTGAGCAACAGCTTTCCGGCTAGCTCTTTCTATCTGCGAGCTATCTGCAGACGTTCGCATTTTGGGAGCAGGGATGCCGGACGACCACTGCACGGACCGCCTAAGCTACGTTTGAAGTTTGAGGTGGCAAGACAAGCAAGCAGCCCCAGTCTCTGTGCCTCTGTGCGAGCAGTGCCATGGGCAGATGAGGCTGAGCAACAGCTTTCCAGTATAGCTCTTTCTGGCTGCGAGCTATCTGCAGACGTTCGCATTTTCAGAGCAGGACTGCCTGAGGCACCCTGCATGGACCCCCAAAGCTACGTTTGAAGTTTGAGGGGGCAAGACAAGCAAGCAGCCCCAGTCTCTGTGCCTCTGTGCGAGCAGTGCCATGGGCAGATGAGGCTGAGCAACAGCTTTCCAGACTAGCTCTTTCTGCCTGCGAGCTATCTGCAGACGTTCGCATTTTGGGAGCAGGGATGCTGGACGCCCACTGTACGGACCCCCAAAGCTACGTTTGAATTTTGAGGGTTCAAGACAAGCAAGCAGCCCCAGTCTCTGTGCCTCTGTGCGAGCAGTGCCATGGGCAGATGAGGCTGAGCAACAGCTTTCCAGGCTAGCTCTTTCTGGCTGCGAGCTATCTGCAGACGTTCGCATTTTCAGAGCAGGACTGCCGGAGGCCCCCTGCACAGAAGCGCAAAGCTACGTTTGAAGTTCGAGGGGGCAAGAGAAGGAAGCAGCCCCAGTCTCTGTGTGTCTGTGCGAGCAGTGCCATGGGCAGATGAGGCTGAGCAACAGCTTTCCGGCTAGCTCTTTCTGTCTGCGAGCTATCTGCAGACGTTCACATTTTGGTAGCAGGGCTGCCGGAGGCGCCCGGAACGCACAACCTAAGCTACGTTTGAAGTTTGAGGGGGCAAGATAAGCAAGCAGCCCCAGTCTCTGTGCCTCTGTGCGAGCAGTGCCATGGGCAGAGGAGGCTGAGCATCAGCTTTCCAGGCTAGCTCTTTCTGGCTGTGAGCTATCTGCAGACGTTCGCATTTTTGAACCAGGGCTGCCGGAGGCGTCCTGCAAGGACCACCTAAGCTAAGTTTGAAGTTGGAGTGGGCAAGACAAGCAAGCAGCCCCAGTCTCTGTGCCTCTGTGCGAGCAGTGCCATGGGCAGATGAGGCTGAACAACAGGTTTCCAGTATAGTTCTTTCTGGCTGCGAGCTATCTGCAGACGTTCGCATTTTCAGAGCAGGACTGCCTGAGGCACCTGGCATGGACCCCCAAAGCTACGTTTGAAGTTTGAGGTGGCAAGACAAGCAAGCAGCCCCAGTCTCTGTGCCTCTGTGCGAGCAGTGCCATGGGCAGATGAGGCTGAGCAACAGCTTTCCAGGCTAGCTCTTTCTGGCTGCGAGCTATCTGCAGACATTCGCATTTTCAGAGCAGGGCTGCTGGAGGCCACCTGCACGGACCCCCAAAACTTCGTTTGAAGTTTGAGGTGGCAAGACAAGCAAGCAGCCCCAGTCTCTGTGCCTCTGTGCGAGCAGTACCATGGGCAGATGAGGCTGAGCAACAGCTTTCCAGGCTAGCTCTTTCTGGCTGCGAGCTATCTGCAGACGTTCGCGTTTTCAGAGCAGGGCTGCCGGAGGCCCCCTGCACGGAAGCGCAAATCTACGTTTGAAGTTTGAGGGGGTAAGACAAGCAAGCAGCCCCAGTCTCTGTGCCTGTGTGCGAGCAGTGCCATGGGCAGATGAGGCTGAGCAACAGGTTTCCAGTATAGCTCTTTCTGGCTGCGAGCTATCTGCACACGTTCGCATTTTCAGAGCAGGGCTGTCGGAATTGTCCGACAAGGAACCCCAAATATACGTTTGAAGTTTGAGGTGGCAAGACAAGCAAGCAGCCCCAGTCTCTGTGCCTCTGTGCGAGCAGTGCCATGGGCAGATGAGGCTGAGCAACAGCTTTCCAGGCTAGCTCTTTCTGGCTGCGAGCTATCTGCAGACATTCGCATTTTCAGAGTAGGGCTGCCGGAGTTGTCCGGCGTGGACCGCCTAAGCTACCTTTGAAGTTTGAGGGGGCAATACAAGCAAGCAGCCCCAGTCTCTGTGCCTCTGTGCGAGCAGTGCCATGGGCAGATGAGGCTGAGCAAGAGCTTTCCAGGCTAGCTCTTTCTGCCTGCGAGCTATCTGCAGACATTCGCATTTTCAGAGCAGGGCTGCTGGAGGCCCCCTGCACGGACCCCCAAATCTACGTTTGAAGTTTGAGCTGGCAAGACAAGCAAGCAGCCCCAGTCTCTGTGCCTCTGTGCGAGCAGTGCCATGAGCAGATGAGGCTGAACAACAGGTTTCCAGTATAGCTCTTTCTGGCTGCGAGCTATCTGCAGACGTTCGCATTTTCAGAGCAGGACTGCCTGAGGCACCCGGCATGGACCCCCAAAGCTACGTTTGAAGTTTGAGGGGGCAAGACAAGCAAGCAGCCCCAGTCTCTGTGCCTCTGTGCGAGCAGTGCCATGGGCACATGAGGCTGAGCATCAGCTTTCCAGGCTAGCTCTTTCTGGCTGCGAGCTATCTGCAGACGTTCGCATTTTGGGAGCAGGGATGCTGGACGCCCACAGTACGGACCCCCAAAGCTACGTTTGAATTTTGAGGGGGCAAGACAAGCAAGCAGCCCCAGTCTCTGTGCCTCTGTGCGAGCAGTGCCATGGGCAGAGGAGGCTGAGCATCAGCTTTCCAGGCTAGCTCTTTCTAGCTGTGAGCTATCTGCAGACGTTCGCATTTTGGGAGCAGGGATGCCGGACGACCACTGCACGGACCGCCTAAGCTACGTTTGAAGTTTGAGGGGGCAAGACAAGCAAGCAGCCCCAGTCTCTGTGCCTCTGTGCGAGCAGTGCCATGGGCAGATGAGGCTGAACAACAGGTTTCCAGTATAGCTCTTTCTGGCTGTGAGCTATCTGCAGACGTTCGCATTTTCAGAGCAGGACTGCCTGAGGCACCTGGCATGGACCCCCAAAGCTACGTTTGAAGTTTGAGGTGGCAAGACAAGCAAGCAGCCCCAGTCTCTGTGCCTCTGTGCGAGCAGTGCCATGGGCAGATGAGGCTCAGCAACAGCTTTCCAGGCTAGCTCTTTCTGGCTGCGAGCTATCTGCAGACATTCGCATTTTCAGAGCAGGGCTGCTGGAGGCCACCTGCACGGACCCCCAAAACTTCGTTTGAAGTTTGAGGTGGCAAGACAAGCAAGCAGCCCCAGTCTCTGTGCCTCTGTGTGAGCAGTACCATGGGCAGATGAGGCTGAGCAAGAGCTTTCCAGGCTAGCTCTTTCTGGCTGCGAGCTATCTGCAGACGTTCGCATTTTCAGAGCAGGGCTGCCGGAGGTCCCCTGCACGGAAGCGCAAATCTACGTTTGAAGTTTGAGGGGGTAAGACAAGCAAGCAGCCCCAGTCTCTGTGCCTGTGTGCGAGCAGTGCCATGGGCAGATGAGGCTGAGCAACAGGTTTCCAGTATAGCTCTTTCTGGCTGCGAGCTATCTGCACACGTTCGCATTTTCAGAGCAGGGCTGTCGGAATTGTCCGACAAGGAACCCCAAAGATACGTTTGAAGTTTGAGGTGGCAAGACAAGCAAGCAGCCCCAGTCTCTGTGCCTCTGTGCGAGCAGTGCCATGGGCAGATGAGTCTGAGCAACAGCTTTCCAGGCTAGCTCTTTCTGGCTGCGAGCTATCTGCAGACATTCGCATTTTCAGAGTAGGGCTGCCGGAGTTGTCCGGCATGGACCGCCTAAGCTACCTTTGAAGTTTGACGGGGCAATACAAGCAAGCAGCCCCAGTCTCTGTGCCTCTGTGCGAGCAGTGCCATGGGCAGATGAGGCTGAGCAACAGCTTTCCAGGCTATCTCTTTCTGGCTGCGAGCTATCTGCAGACATTCGCATTTTCAGAGCAGGGCTGCTGGAGGCCCCCTGCACGGACCCCCAAAGCTACGTTTGAAGTTTGAGCTGGCAAGACAAGCAAGCACCCGCACTCTATGTGCCTCTATGGGAGCAGTGCCATGAGCAGATGAGGCTGAACAACAGGTTTCCAGGCTAGCTCTTTCTGGCTGCGAGCTATCTGCAGACGTTCGCATTTTCACAGCAGGACTGCCTGAGGCACCCGGCATGGACCCCCAAAGCTACGTTTGAAGTTTGAGGGGGCAAGACAAGCAAGCAGCCCCAGTCTCTGTGCCTCTGTGCGAGCAGTGCCATGGGCAGATGAGGCTGAGCAACAGCTTTCCGGCTAGCTCTTTCTATCTGCGAGCTATCTGCAGACTTTCACATTTTGGTAGCAGGGCTGCCGGAGGCGCCCGGAACGCACAACCTAAGCTACGTTTGAAGTTTGAGGGGGCAAGATAAGCAAGCAGCCCCAGACTCTGTGCCTCTGTGCGAGCACTGCCATGGGCAGAGGAGGCTGAGCATCAGCTTTCCAGGCTAGCTCTTTCTAGCTGTGAGCTATCTGCAGACGTTCGCATTTTGGGAGCAGGGATGCCGGACGACCACTGCACGGACCGCCTAAGCTACGTTTGAAGTTTGAGGTGGCAAGACAAGCAAGCAGCCCCAGTCTCTGTGCCTCAGTGCGAGCAGTGCCATGGGCAGATGAGGCTGAGCAACAGCTTTCCAGTATAGCTCTTTCTGGCTGCGAGCTATCTGCAGACGTTCGCATTTTCAGAGCAGGACTGCCTGAGGCCCCCTGCACGGACCCCCAAAGCTACGTTTGAAGTTTGAGGGGGCAAGACAAGCAAGCAGCCCCAGTCTCTGTGCCTCTGTGCGAGCAGTGCCATGGGCAGATGAGGCTGAGCAACAGCTTTCCAGGCTAGTTCTTTCTGGCTGCGACCTATCTGCAGACGTTCGCATTTTCAGAGCAGGGCTGTCGGAAGTGTCCGACACGGAACCCCAAAGAAAGGTTTGAAGTTTGAGGGGGCAAGACAAGCAAGCAGCCCCAGTCTCTGTGCCTCTGTGCGAGCAGTGCCATGGGCAGATGAGGCTGAGCATCAGCTTTCCAGGCTAGCTCTTTCTGGCTGCGAGCTATCTGCAGACGTTTGCATTTTGGGAGCAGGGATGCTGGACGCCCTCTGTACAGACCCCCAAAGCTACGTTTGAATTTTGAGGGTTCAAGACAAGCAAGCAGCCCCAGTCTCTGTGCCTCTGTGCGAGCAGTGCCATGGGCAGATGAGGCTGAGCAACAGCTTTCCAGGCTAGCTCTTTCTGGCTGCGAGCTATCTGCAGACATTCGCATTTTCAGAGCAGGGCTGCTGGAGGCCCCCTGCACGGACCCCCAAAGTAACGTTTTAAGTTTGAGCTGGCAAGACAAGCAAGCACCCCCACTCTATGTGCCTCTATGGGAGCAGTGCCATGAGCAGATGAGGCTGAACAACAGGTTTCCAGGCTAGCTCTTTCTGGCTGCGAGCTATCTGCAGACGTTCGCATTTTCAGAGCAGGACTGCCTGAGGCACCCGGCATGGACCCCCAAAGCTAAGTTTGAAGTTTGAAGTCTTTCTGCTCTGAAAATGCGATAGTCTGCGAGCTATCTGCACACTATCGCATTTTCATAGCAGGGCTGTCGGAAGTGTCCGACACGGAACCCCAAAGCTACGTTTGAAGTTTGAGGGTGCAAGACAAGCAAGCAGCCCCAGTCTCTGTGCCTCTGTGCGAGCAGTGCCATGGGCACATGAGGCTGAGCATCAGCTTTCCAGGCTAGCTCTTTCTGGCTGCGAGCTATCTGCAGACGTTCGCATTTTGGGAGCAGGGATGCTGGACGCCCACTCTAGGGACCCCCAAAGCTACGTTTGAATTTTGAGGGTTCAAGACAAGCAAGCAGCCCCAGTCTCTTTGCCTCTGTGCGAGCAGTGCCATGGGCAGATGAGGCTGAGCAACAGCTTTCCAGGCTAGCTCTTTCTGGCTGCGAGCTATCTGCAGACGTTCGCATTTTCAGAGCAGGACTGCCGGAGGCCCCCTGCACAGAAGCGCAAAGCTACGTTTGAAGTTTGAGGGGGTAAGACAAGCAAGCAGCCCCAGTCTCTGTGCCTCTATGGGAGCAGTGCCATGGGCAGATGAGGCTGAGCAACAGCTTTCCAGGCTAGCTCTTTCTGGCTGCGAGCTATCTGCAGACGTTCGCATTTTCAGAGCAGGACTGCCTGAGGCACCCGGCATGGACCCCCAAAGATACGTTTTAAGTTTGAGAGGGCAAGACAAGCAAGCAGCCCCAGTCTCTGTGCCTCTGTGCGAGCAGTGCCATGGGCAGATGAGGCTGAGCAACAGCTTTCCAGGCTAGCACTTTCTGGCTGCGAGCTATCTGCAGACATTCGCATTTTCAGAGCAGGGCTGCTGGAGGCCCCCTGCAAGGACCCCCAAAGCTACGTTTGAAGTTTGAGGTGGCAAGACAAGCAAACAGCCCCAGTCTCTGTGCCTCTGTGCAAGCAGTGCCATGGGCAGATGAGGCTGAGCAACAGCTTTCCAGGCTAGCTCTTTCTGGCTGCGAGCTATCTGCAGACTATCGCATTTTCAGAGCAGGGCTGCCGGAGGCCCCCTGCACGGAAGCGCAAAGGTACGTTTGAAGTTTGAGGGGGCAAGACAAGCAAGCAGCCCCAGTCTCTGTGCCTCTGTGCGAGCAGTGCCATGGGCAGATGAGGCTGAGCATCAGCTTTCCAGGCTAGCTCTTTCTGGCTGCGAGCTATCTGCAGACGTTCGCATTTTGGGAGCAGGGATGCCGGACGCACACTGCACGGACCCCCAAAGCTACTTTTGAATTTTGAGGGTTCAAGACAAGCAAGCAGCCCCAGTCTCTGTGCCTCTGTGCGAGCAGTGCCATGGGCAGATGAGTCTGAGCAACAGCTTTCCAGGCTAGCTCTTTCTGGCTGCGAGCTAACTGCACACGTTCGCATTTTCAGAGCAGGGCTGTCGGAATTGTCCGTCAAGGCACCCCAAAGCTACGTTTGAAGTTTGAGGTGGCAAGACAAGCAAGCAGCCCCTGTCTCTGTGCGTCTGTGCGAGCAGTGCCATGGGCAGATGAGGCTGAGCAACAGCTTTCCGTCTAGCACTTTCTGGCTGTGAGCTATCTGCAGACGTTCACATTTTGGGAGCAGGGCTGCCGGAGGCGCCCAGAACGCACAACCTAAGCTACGTTTGAAGTTTGAGGGGGCAAGATAAGCAAGCAGCCCCAGTCTCTGTGCCTCTGTGCGAGCAGTGCCATGGGCAGATGAGGCTGAGAAACAGCTTTCCAGGCTAGTTCTTTCTGGCTGCGACCTATCTGCAGACATTCACATTTTGGGAGCACGGCTGCCGGAGGTGTCCGGCATGGACCGCCTAAGCTACGTTTGAAGTTTGAGGTGGCAAGACAAGCAAGCAGCCCCAGTCTCTGTGCCTCTGTGCGAGCAGTGCCATGGGCATATGAGGCTGAGCAACAGCTTTCCAGGCTAGCTCTTTCTGGCTGCGAGCTATCTGCAGACATTCGCATTTTCAGAGAAGGGCTGCCGGAGGCCACCTGCACGGACCACCTAAGGTACGTTTGAAGTTTGAGGTGGCAAGACAAGCAAGCAGCCCCAGTCTCTGTGCCTCTCTGCGAGCAGTGCCATGGGCAGATGAGGCTGAGCAACAGCTTTCCAGGCTAGCTCTTTCTGGCTGCGAGCTATCTGCAGACATTCGCATTTTCAGAGTAGGGCTGCCGGAGTTGTCCGGCATGGACCGCCTAAGCTACCTTTGAAGTTTGAGGGGGCAAGACAAGCAAGCAGCCCCAGTCTCTGTGCCTCTGTGCGAGCAGTGCCATGGGCAGATGAGGCTGAGCAACAGCTTTCCAGGCTAGCTCTTTCTGGCTGCGAGCTATCTGCAGACATTCGCATTTTCAGAGCAGGGCTGCTGGAGGCCCCCTGCACGGACACCCAAAGCTACGTTTGAAGTTTAAGCTGGCAAGAAAAGCAAGCACCCCCACTCTATGTGCCTCTATGGGAGCAGTGCCATGAGCAGATGAGGCTGAACAACAGGTTTCCAGTATAGCTCTTTCTGGCTGCGAGCTATCTGCAGACGTTCGCATTTTCGGAGCAGGGATGCTGGACGCCCACAGTACGGACCCCCAAAGATACGTTTGAAGTTTGAGGGGGCAAGACAAGCAAGCAGCCCCAGTCTCTGTGCCTCTGTGCGAGCAGTGCCATGGGCAGATGAGGCTGAGCAACAGCTTTCCAGGCTAGCTCTTTCTGGCTGCGAGCTATCTGCAGACATTCGCATTTTCAGAGCAGGGCTGCTGGAGGCCACCTGCACGGACCCCCAAAACTTCGTTTGAAGTTTGAGGTGGCAAGACAAGCAAGCAGCCCCAGTCTCTGTGCCTCTGTGTGAGCAGTACCATGGGCAGATGAGGCTGAGCAAGAGCTTTCCAGGCTAGCTCTTTCTGGCTGCGAGCTATCTGCAGACGTTCGCATTTTCAGAGCAGGGCTGCCGGAGGCCCCCTGCACGGAAGCGCAAATCTACGTTTGAAGTTTGAGGGGGTAAGACAAGCAAGCAGCCCCAGTCTCTGTGCCTGTGTGCGAGCAGTGCCATGGGCAGATGAGGCTGAGCAACAGGTTTCCAGTATAGCTCTTTCTGGCTGCGAGCTATCTGCACACGTTCGCATTTTCAGAGCAGGGCTGTCGGAATTGTCCGACAAGGAACCCCAAAGATACGTTTGAAGTTTGAGGTGGCAAGACAAGCAAGCAGCCCCAGTCTCTGTGCCTCTGTGCGAGCAGTGCCATGGGCAGATGAGGCTGAGCAACAGCTTTCCAGGCTAGCTCTTTCTGGCTGCGAGCTATCTGCAGACATTCGCATTTTCAGAGTAGGGCTGCCGGAGTTGTCCGGCATGGACCGCCTAAGCTACCTTTGAAGTTTGAGGGGGCAATACAAGCAAGCAGCCCCAGTCTCTGTGCCTCTGTGCGAGCAGTGCCATGGGCAGATGAGGCTGAGCAACAGCTTTCCAGGCTATCTCTTTCTGGCTGCGAGCTATCTGCAGACATTCGCATTTTCAGAGCAGGGCTGCTGGAGGCCCCCTGCACGGACCCCCAAAGCTACGTTTGAAGTTTGAGCTGGCAAGACAAGCAAGCACCCCCACTCTATGTGCCTCTATGGGAGCAGTGCCATGAGCAGATGAGGCTGAACAACAGGTTTCCAGGCTAGCTCTTTCTGGCTGCGAGCTATCTGCAGACGTTCGCATTTTCAGAGCAGGACTGCCTGAGGCACCCGGCATGGACCCCCAAAGCTACGTTTGAAGTTTGAGGGGGCAAGACAAGCAAGCATCCCCAGTCTCTGTGCCTCTGTGCGAGCAGTGCCATGGGCACATGAGGCTGAGCATCAGCTTTCCAGGCTAGCTCTTTCTGGCTGCGAGCTATCTGCAGACGTTCGCATTTTGGGAGCAGGGATGCTGGACGCCCACAGTACGGACCCCCAAAGCTACGTTTGAATTTTGAGGGGGCAAGACAAGCAAGCAGCCCCAGTCTCTGTGCCTCTGTGCGAGCAGTGCCATGGGCAGATGAGGCTGAGCAACAGCTTTCCGGCTAGCTCTTTCTATCTGCGAGCTATCTGCAGACGTTCACATTTTGGTAGCAGGGCTGCCGGAGGCGCCCGGAACGCACAACCTAAGCTACGTTTGAAGTTTGAGGGGGCAAGATAAGCAAGCAGCCCCAGACTCTGTGCCTCTGTGCGAGCAGTGCCATGGGCAGAGGAGGCTGAGCATCAGCTTTCCAGGCTAGCTCTTTCTAGCTGTGAGCTATCTGCAGACGTTCGCATTTTGGGAGCAGGGATGCCGGACGACCACTGCACGGACCGCCTAAGCTACGTTTGAAGTTTGAGGTGGCAAGACAAGCAAGCAGCCCCAGTCTCTGTGCCTCTGTGCGAGCAGTGCCATGGGCAGATGAGGCTGAGCAACAGCTTTCCAGTATAGCTCTTTCTGGCTGCGAGCTATCTGCAGACGTTCGCATTTTCAGAGCAGGACTGCCTGAGGCCCCCTGCACGGACCCCCAAAGCTACGTTTGAAGTTTGAGGGGGCAAGACAAGCAAGCAGCCCCAGTCTCTGTGCCTCTCTGCGAGCAGTGCCATGGGCAGATGAGGCTGAGCAACAGCTTTCCAGGCTAGTTCTTTCTGGCTGCGACCTATCTGCAGACGTTCGCATTTTCAGAGCAGGGCTGTCGGAAGTGTCCGACACGGAACCCCAAAGAAAGGTTTGAAGTTTGAGGGGGCAAGACAAGCAAGCAGCCCCAGTCTCTGTGCCTCTGTGCGAGCAGTGCCATGGGCAGATGAGGCTGAGCATCAGCTTTCCAGGCTAGCTCTTTCTGGCTGCGAGCTACCTGCAGACGTTTGCATTTTGGGAGCAGGGATGCTGGACGCCCACTGTACGGACCCCCAAAGCTACGTTTGAATTTTGAGGGTTCAAGACAAGCAAGCAGCCCCAGTCTCTGTGCCTCTGTGCGAGCAGTGCCATGGGCAGATGAGGCTGAGCAACAGCTTTCCAGGCTAGCTCTTTCTGGCTGCGAGCTATCTGCAGACATTCGCATTTTCAGAGCAGGGCTGCTGGAGGCCCCCTGCACGGACCCCCAAAGTAACCTTTTAAGTTTGAGCTGGCAAGACAAGCAAGCACCCCCACTCTATGTGCCTCTATGGGAGCAGTGCCATGAGCAGATGAGGCTGAACAACAGGTTTCCAGGCTAGCTCTTTCTGGCTGCGAGCTATCTGCAGACGTTCGCATTTTCAGAGCAGGACTGCCTGAGGCACCCGGCATGGACCCCCAAAGCTAAGTTTGAAGTTTGAAGTCTTTCTGCTCTGAAAATGCGATAGTCTGCGAGCTATCTGCACACTATCGCATTTTCATAGCAGGGCTGTCGGAAGTGTCCGACACGGAACCCCAAAGCTACGTTTGAAGTTTGAGGGTGCAAGACAAGCAAGCAGCCCCAGTCTCTGTGCCTCTGTGCGAGCAGTGCCATGGGCACATGAGGCTGAGCATCAGCTTTCCAGGCTAGCTCTTTCTGGCTGCGAGCTATCTGCAGACGTTCGCATTTTGGGAGCAGGGATGCTGGATGCCCACTCTAGGGACCCCCAAAGCTACGTTTGAATTTTGAGGGTTCAAGACAAGCAAGCAGCCCCAGTCTCTTTGCCTCTGTGCGAGCAGTGCCATGGGCAGATGAGGCTGAGCAACAGCTTTCCAGGCTAGCTCTTTCTGGCTGCGAGCTATCTGCAGACGTTCGCATTTTCAGAGCAGGACTGCCGGAGGCCCCCTGCACAGAAGCGCAAAGCTACGTTTGAAGTTTGAGGGGGTAAGACAAGCAAGCAGCCCCAGTCTCTGTGCCTCTATGGGAGCAGTGCCATGGGCAGATGAGGCTGAGCAACAGCTTTCCAGGCTAGCTCTTTCTGGCTGCGAGCTATCTGCAGACGTTCGCATTTTCAGAGCAGGACTGCCTGAGGCACCCGGCATGGACCCCCAAAGATACGTTTTAAGTTTGAGATGGCAAGACAACCAAGCAGCCCCAGTCTCTGTGCCTCTGTGCGAGCAGTGCCATGGGCAGATGAGGCTGAGCAACAGCTTTCCAGGCTAGCTCTTTCTGGCTGCGAGCTATCTGCAGACTATCGCATTTTCAGAGCAGGGCTGCCGGAGGCCCCCTGCACGGAAGCGCAAAGGTACGTTTGAAGTTTGAGGGGGCAAGACAAGCAAGCAGCCCCAGTCTCTGTGCCTCTGTGCGAGCACTGCCATGGGCAGATGAGGCTGAGCATCAGCTTTCCAGGCTAGCTCTTTCTGGCTGCGAGCTATCTGCAGACGTTCGCATTTTGGGAGCAGGGATGCCGGACGCACACTGCACGGACCCCCAAAGCTACTTTTGAATTTTGAGGGTTCAAGACAAGCAAGCAGCCCCAGTCTCTGTGCCTCTGTGCGAGCAGTGCCATGGGCAGATGAGTCTGAGCAACAGCTTTCCAGGCTAGCTCTTTCTGGCTGCGAGCTAACTGCACACGTTCGCATTTTCAGAGCAGGGCTGTCGGAATTGTCCGTCAAGGCACCCCAAAGCTACGTTTGAAGTTTGAGGTGGCAAGACAAGCAAGCAGCCCCTGTCTCTGTGCGTCTGTGCGAGCAGTGCCATGGGCAGATGAGGCTGAGCAACAGCTTTCCGTCTAGCACTTTCTGGCTGTGAGCTATCTGCAGACGTTCACATTTTGGGAGCAGGGCTGCCGGAGGCGCCCAGAACGCACAACCTAAGCTACGTTTGAAGTTTGAGGGGGCAAGATAAGCAAGCAGCCCCAGTCTCTGTGCCTCTGTGCGAGCAGTGCCATGGGCAGATGAGGCTGAGAAACAGCTTTCCAGGCTAGTTCTTTCTGGCTGCGAGCTATCTGCAGACATTCACATTTTGGGAGCACGGCTGCCGGAGGTGTCCGGCATGGACCGCCTAAGCTACGTTTGAAGTTTGAGGTGGCAAGACAAGCAAGCAGCCCCAGTCTCTGTGCCTCTGTGCGAGCAGTGCCATGGGCATATGAGGCTGAGCAACAGCTTTCCAGGCTAGCTCTTTCTGGCTGCGAGCTATCTGCAGACATTCGCATTTTCAGAGAAGGGCTGCCGGAGGCCACCTGCACGGACCACCTAAGCTACGTCTGAAGTTTGAGGTGGCAAGACAAGCAAGCAGCCCCAATCTCTGTGCCTCTCTGCGAGCAGTGCCATGGGCAGATGAGGCTGAGCAACAGCTTTCCAGGCTAGCTCTTTCTGGCTGCGAGCTATCTGCAGACATTCGCATTTTCAGAGTAGGGCTGCCGGAGTTGTCCGCAATGGACCGCCTAAGCTACCTTTGAAGTTTGAGGGGGCAAGACAAGCAAGCAGCCCCAGTCTCTGTGCCTCTGTGCGAGCAGTGCCATGGGCAGATGAGGCTGAGAAACAGCTTTCCAGGCTAGCTCTTTCTGGCTGCGAGCTATCTGCAGACATTCGAATTTTCAGAGCAGGGCTGCCGGAGTTGTCCGGCATTGACCGCCTAAGCTACGTTTGAAGTTTGAGGGGGCAATACAAGCAAGCAGCCCCAGTCTCTGTGCCTCTGTGCGAGCAGTGCCATGGGCAGATGAGGCTGAGCAACAGCTTTCCAGGCTAGCTCTTTCTGGCTGCGAGCTATCGGGAGACATTCGCATTTTCAGAGCAGGGCTGCTGGAGGCCCCCTGCACGGACACCCAAAGCTACGTTTGAAGTTTAAGCTGGCAAGAAAAGCAAGCACCCCCACTCTATGTGCCTCTATGGGAGCAGTGCCATGAGCAGATGAGGCTGAACAACAGGTTTCCAGTATAGCTCTTTCTGGCTGCGAGCTATCTGCAGACGTTCGCATTTTCGGAGCAGGGATGCTGGACGCCCACAGTACGGACCCCCAAAGATACGTTTGAAGTTTGAGGGGGCAAGACAAGCAAGCAGCCCCAGTCTCTGTGCCTCTGTGCGAGCAGTGCCATGGGCAGATGAGGCTGAGCAACAGCTTTCCAGGCTAGCTCTTTCTGGCTGCGAGCTATCTGCAGACGTTCGCATTTTCAGAGCAGGACTGCCGGAGGCCCCCTGCACAGAAGCGCAAAGCTACGTTTGAAGTTTGAGGGGGCAAGACAAGCAAGCAGCCCCAGTCTCTGTGCGTCTGTGCGAGCAGTGCCATGGGTAGATGAGGCTGAGCAACAGCTTTCCGGTTAGCTCTTTCTGTCTGCGAGCTATCTGCAGACGTTCACATTTTGGTAGCAGGGCTGCCGGAGGCACCCGGAACGCACAACCTAAGCTACGTTTGAAGTTTGAGGGGGCAAGATAAGCAAGCAGCCCCAGTCTCTGTGTCTCTGTGCGAGCAGTGCCATGGGCAGAGGAGGCTGAGCATCAGCTTTCCAGGCTAGCTCTTTCTGGCTGTGAGCTATCTGCAGACGTTCGCATTTTTGAACCAGGGCTGCCGGAGGCGTCCTGCAAGGACCACCTAAGCTAAGTTTGAAGTTGGAGCGGGCAAGACAAGCAAGCAACCCCAGTCTCTGTGCCTCTGTGCGAGCAGTGCCATGGGCAGATGAGGCTGAACAACAGGTTTCCAGTATCCCTCTTTCTGGCTGCGAGCTATCTGCAGACGTTCGCATTTTCAGAGCAGGACTGCCTGAGGCACCCGGCATGGACCCCCAAAGATACGTTTGAAGTTTGAGGTGGCAAGACAAGCAAGCAGCCCCAGTCTCTGTGCCTCTGTGCGAGCAGTGCCATGGGCAGATGAGGCTGAGCAACAGCTTTCCAGGCTAGCTCTTTCTGGCTGCGAGCTATCTGCAGACGTTCGCATTTTGGGAGCAGGGATGCCGGAATTGTGCGACAAGGAACTCCAAAGATAAGTTTGAAGTTTGAGGGGGCAAAACAAGCAAGCAGCCCCAGTCTCTGTGCCTCTGTGCGAGCAGTGCCATGGGCAGATGAGGCTGAGCAACAGCTTTCCAGGCTAGCTCTTTCTGCCTGCGAGCTATCTGCAGACATTCGCATTTTCAGAGAAGGGCTGCCAGAGGTGTCCGGCATGGACCGCCTAAGCTACGTTTGAAGTTTGAGGAGGCAATACAAGCAAGCAGCCCCAGTCTCTGTGCCTCTGTGCGAGCAGTGCCATGGGCAGATGAGGCTGAGCAACAGCTTTCCAGGCTAGCTCTTTCTGCCTGCGAGCTATCTGCAGACATTCGCATTTTCAGAGCAGGGCTGGTGGAGGCCCCCTGCACGGACCCCCAAATTTACGTTTGAAGTTTGAGGTGGCAAGACAAGCAAGCACCCCCAGTCTCTGTGCCTCTATGGGAGCAGTGCCATGGGCAGATGAGGATGAACAAGAGGTTTCCAGTATAGCTCTTTCTGGCTGCTAGCTATCTGCAGACGTTCGCATTTTCAGAGCAGGACTGCCTGAGGCACCTGGCATGGACCCCAAAAGCTACGTTTGAAGTTTGAGGTGGCAAGACAAGCAAGCAGCCCCAGTCTTTGTGCCTCTATGCGAGCAGTGCCATGGGCAGATGAGGCTGAGCAACAGCTTTCCAGGCTAGCTCTTTCTGGCTGCGAGCTATCTGCAGACATTCGCATTTTCAGAGCAGGGCTGCTGGAGGCCACCTGCACGGACCCCCAAAGCTACGTTTGAAGTTTGAGGTGGCAAGACAAGCAAGCAGCCCCAGTCTCTGTGCCTCTGTGCGAGCAGTACCATGGGCAGATGAGGCTGAGCAACAGCTTTCCAGGCTAGCCCTTTCTGCCTGCGAGCTATCTGCAGACTATCGCATTTTCATAGCAGGGCTGTCGGAGGCCCCCTGCACGGAAGCGCAAAGGTACGTTTGAAGTTTGAGGGGGCAAGACAAGCAAGCAGCCCCAGTCTCTGTGCCTCTGTGCGAGCAGTGCCATGGGCAGATGAGGCTGAGCATCAGCTTTCCAGGCTAGCTCTTTCTGGCTGCGAGCTATCTGCAGACATTCGCATTTTGGGAGCAGGGATGCCAGACGACCACTGCACGGACCGCCTAAGCTACGTTTGAAGTTTGAGGTGGCAAGACAAGCAAGCAGCCCCAGTCTCTGTGCCTCTGTGCGAGCAGTGCCATGGGCAGATGAGGCTGAGCAACAGGTTTCCAGTATAGCTCTTTCTGGCTGCGAGCTATCTGCAGACATTCGCATTTTCAGAGCAGGGCTGCTGGAGGCCCCCTGCACGGACCCCCAAAGATACGTTTGAAGTTTGAGGTGGCAAGACAAGCAAGCACCCCCACTCTATGTGCCTCTATGGGAGCAGTGCCATGAGCAGATGAGGCTGAACAACAGGTTTCCAGTATAGATCTTTCTGGCTGCGAGCTATCTGCAGACATTCGCATTTTCACAGCAGGACTGCCTGAGGCACCCGGCATGGACCCCCAAAGCTAAGTTTGAAGTTTGAAGTCTTTCTGCTGTCAAAATGCGATAGTCTGCGAGCTATCTGTAGACTATCGCATTTTCAGAGCAGGGCTGTCGGAAGTGTCCGACACGGAACCCCAAAGCTACGTTTGAAGTTTGAGGGGGCAAGACAAGCAAGCAGCCCCAGTCTCTGTGCCTCTGTGCGAGCAGTGCCATGGGCAGATGAGGCTGAGCATCAGCTTTCCAGGCTAGCTCTTTCTGGCTGCGAGCTATCTGCAGACATTTGCATTTTCAGAGCAGGGATGCTGGACGCCCACTGTACGGACCCCCAAAGCTACGTTTGAATTTTGAGGGTTCAAGACAAGCAAGCAGCCCCAGTTTCTGTGCCTCTGTGCGAGCAGTGCCATGGGCAGATGAGGCTGAGCATCAGCTTTCCAGGCCAGCTCTTTCTGGCTGCGAGCTATCTGCAGACGTTCGCATTTTCAGAGCAGGACTGCCTGAGGCACCCGGCATGGACCCCCAAAGATACGTTTGAAGTTTGAGGTGGCAAGACAAGCAAGCAGCCCCAGTCTCTGTGCCTCTGTGCGAGCAGTGCCATGGGCAAATGAGGCTGAGCAACAGCTTTCCAGGCTAGCTCTTTCTGGCTGCCAGCTATCTGCAGACGTTCGCATTTTGGGAGCAGGGCTGTCGGAATTGTGCGACAAGGAACCCCAAAGCTACGTTTGAAGTTTGAGGTGGCAAGACAAGCAAACAGCCCCAGTCTCTGTGCCTCTGTGCAAGCAGTGCCATGGGCAGATGAGGCTGAGCAACAGCTTTCCAGGCTAGCTCTTTCTGGCTGCGAGCTATCTGCAGACTATCGCATTTTCAGAGCAGGGCTGTCGGAAGTGTCCAACACGGAACCCCAAAGCTACGTTTGAAGTTTGAGGTGGCAAGACAAGCAAGCAGCCCCAGTCTCTGTGCCTCTGTGCGAGCAGTGCCATGGGCAGATGAGGCTGAGCAACAGCTTTCCAGGCTAGCTCTTTCTGGCTGCGAGCTATCTGCAGACGTTCGCATTTTGGGAGCAGGGATGCCGGAATTGTGCGACAAGGAACTCCAAAGATAAGCTTGAAGTTTGAGGGGGCAAAACAAGCAAGCAGCCCCAGTCTCTGTGCCTCTGTGCGAGCAGTGCCATGGGCAGATGAGGCTGAGCAACAGCTTTCCAGGCTAGCTCTTTCTGCCTGCGAGCTATCTGCAGACATTCGCATTTTCAGAGAAGGGCTGCCAGAGGTGTCCGGCATGGACCGCCTAAGCTACGTTTGAAGTTTGAGGAGGCAATACAAGCAAGCAGCCCCAGTCTCTGTGCCTCTGTGCGAGCAGTGCCATGGGCAGATGAGGCTGAGCAACAGCTTTCCAGGCTAGCTCTTTCTGCCTGCGAGCTATCTGCAGACATTCGCATTTTCAGAGCAGGGCTGGTGGAGGCCCCCTGCACGGACCCCCAAATTTACGTTTGAAGTTTGAGGTGGCAAGACAAGCAAGCACCCCCAGTCTCTGTGCCTCTATGGGAGCAGTGCCATGGGCAGATGAGGATGAACAAGAGGTTTCCAGTATAGCTCTTTCTGGCTGCTAGCTATCTGCAGACGTTCGCATTTTCAGAGCAGGACTGCCTGAGGCACCTGGCATGGACCCCAAAAGCTACGTTTGAAGTTTGAGGTGGCAAGACAAGCAAGCAGCCCCAGTCTTTGTGCCTCTATGCGAGCAGTGCCATGGGCAGATGAGGCTGAGCAACAGCTTTCCAGGCTAGCTCTTTCTGGCTGCGAGCTATCTGCAGACATTCGCATTTTCAGAGCAGGGCTGCTGGAGGCCACCTGCACGGACCCCCAAAGCTACGTTTGAAGTTTGAGGTGGCAAGACAAGCAAGCAGCCCCAGTCTCTGTGCCTCTGTGCGAGCAGTACCATGGGCAGATGAGGCTGAGCAACAGCTTTCCAGGCTAGCCCTTTCTGCCTGCGAGCTATCTGCAGACATTCGCATTTTGGGAGCAGGGATGCCAGACGACCACTGCACGGACCGCCTAAGCTACGTTTGAAGTTTGAGGTGGCAAGACAAGCAAGCAGCCCCAGTCTCTGTGCCTTTGTGCGAGCAGTGCCATGGGCAGATGAGGCTGAGCAACAGGTTTCCAGTATAGCTCTTTCTGGCTGCGAGCTATCTGCAGACATTCGCATTTTCAGAGCAGGGCTGCTGGAGGCCCCCTGCACGGACCCCCAAAGATACGTTTGAAGTTTGAGGTGGCAAGACAAGCAAGCACCCCCACTCTATGTGCCTCTATGGGAGCAGTGCCATGAGCAGATGAGGCTGAACAACAGGTTTCCAGTATAGATCTTTCTGGCTGCGAGCTATCTGCAGACATTCGCATTTTCACAGCAGGACTGCCTGAGGCACCCGGCATGGACCCCCAAAGCTAAGTTTGAAGTTTGAAGTCTTTCTGCTGTCAAAATGCGATAGTCTGCGAGCTATCTGCAGACTATCGCATTTTCAGAGCAGGGCTGTCGGAAGTGTCCGACACGGAACCCCAAAGCTACGTTTGAAGTTTGAGGGGGCAAGACAAGCAAGCAGCCCCAGTCTCTGTGCCTCTGTGCGAGCAGTGCCATGGGCAGATGAGGCTGAGCATCAGCTTTCCAGGCTAGCTCTTTCTGGCTGCGAGCTATCTGCAGACATTTGCATTTTCAGAGCAGGGATGCTGGACGCCCACTGTACGGACCCCCAAAGCTACGTTTGAATTTTGAGGGTTCAAGACAAGCAAGCAGCCCCAGTTTCTGTGCCTCTGTGCGAGCAGTGCCATGGGCAGATGAGGCTGAGCAACAGCTTTCCAGGCTAGCTCTTTCTGGCTGCCAGCTATCTGCAGACGTTCGCATTTTGGGAGCAGGGCTGTCGGAATTGTCCGACAAGGAACCCCAAAGCTACGTTTGAAGTTTGAGGTGGCAAGACAAGCAAACAGCCCCAGTCTCTGTGCCTCTGTGCAAGCAGTGCCATGGGCAGATGAGGCTGAGCAACAGCTTTCCAGGCTAGCTCTTTCTGGCTGCGAGCTATCTGCAGACTATCGCATTTTCAGAGCAGGGCTGTCGGAAGTGTCCAACACGGAACCCCAAAGCTACGTTTGAAGTTTGAGGTGGCAAGACAAGCAAGCAGCCCCAGTCTCTGTGCCTCTGTGCGAGCAGTGCCATGGGCAGATGAGGCTGAGCAACAGCTTTCCAGGCTAGCTCTTTCTGCCTGCGAGCTATCTGCAGACGTTCGCATTTTGGGAGCAGGGATGCTGGACGCCCACTGTACGGACCCCCAAAGCTACGTTTGAAGTTTGAGGTGGCAAGACAAGCAAACAGCCCCAGTCTCTGTGCCTCTGTGCAAGCAGTGCCATGGGCAGATGAGGCTGAGCAACAGCTTTCCAGGCTAGCTCTTTCTGGCTGCGAGCTATCTGCAGACTATCGCATTTTCAGAGCAGGGCTGTCGGAAGTGTCCAACACGGAACCCCAAAGCTACGTTTGAAGTTTGAGCTGGCAAGACAAGCAAGCAGCCCCAGTCTCTGTGCCTCTGTGCGAGCAGTGCCATGGGCAGATGAGGCTGAGCAACAGCTTTCCAGGCTAGCTCTTTCTGCCTGCGAGCTATCTGCAGACGTTCGCATTTTGGGAGCAGGGATGCTGGACGCCCACTGTACGGACCCCCAAAGCTACGTTTGAATTTTGAGGGTTCAAGACAAGCAAGCAGCCCCAGTCTCTGTGCCTCTGTGCGAGCAGTGCCATGGGCAGATGAGGCTGAGCAACAGCTTTCCAGGCTAGCTCTTTCTGGCTGCGAGCTATCTGCAGACGTTCGCATTTTCAGAGCAGGTCTGCCGGAGGCCCCCTGCACAGAAGCGCAAAGCTACGTTTGAAGTGTGAGGTGGCAAGACAAGCAAGCAGCCCCAGTCTCTGTGCGTCTGTGCGAGCAGTGCCATGGGCAGATGAGGCTGAGCAACAGCTTTCCGGCTAGCTCTTTCTGTCTGCGAGCTATCTGCAGACGTTCACATTTTGGTAGCAGGGCTGCCGGAGGCGCCCGGAACGCACAACCTAAGCTACGTTTGAAGTTTGAGGGGGCAAGACAAGCAAGCAGCCCCAGTCTCTGTGCCTCTGTGCGAGCAGTGCCATGGGCAGAGGAGGCTGAGCATCAGCTTTCCAGGCTAGCTCTTTCTAGCTGTGAGCTATCTGCAGACGTTCGCATTTTGGGAGCAGGGATGCCGGACGACCACTGCACGGACCGCCTAAGCTACGTTTGAAGTTTGAGGTGGCAAGACAAGCAAGCAGCCCCAGTCTCTGTGCCTCTGTGCGAGCAGTGTCATGGGCAGATGAGGCTGAACAACAGGTTTCCAGTATAGCTCTTTCTGGCTGTGAGCTATCTGCAGACGTTCGCATTTTCAGAGCAGGACTGCCTGAGGCACCTGGCATGGACCCCCAAAGCTACGTTTGAAGTTTGAGGTGGCAAGACAAGCAAGCAGCCCCAGTCTCTGTGCCTCTGTGCGAGCAGTGCCATGGGCAGATGAGGCTGAGCAACAGCTTTCCAGGCTAGCTCTTTCTGGCTGCGAGCTATCTGCAGACATTCGCATTTTCAGAGTAGGGCTGCCGGAGTTGTCCGGCATGGACCGCCTAAGCTACCTTTGAAGTTTGAGGGGGCAATACAAGCAAGCAGCCCCAGTCTCTGTGCCTCTGTGCAACCAGTGCCATGGGCAGATGAGGCTGAGCAACAGCTTTCCAGGCTAGCTCTTTCTGGCTGTGAGCTATCTGCAGACGTTCGCATTTTTGAAACAGGGCTGCCGGAGGCGTCCTGCAAGGACCACCTAAGCTAAGTTTGAAGTTGGAGTGGGCAAGACAAGCAAGCAGCCCCAGTCTCTGTGCCTCTGTGCGAGCAGTGCCATGGGCAGATGAGGCTGAACAACAGGTTTCCAGTATAGCTCTTTCTGGCTGTGAGCTATCTGCAGACGTTCGCATTTTCAGAGCAGGACTGCCTGAGGCACCTGGCATGGACCCCCAAAGCTACGTTTGAAGTTTGAGGTGGCAAGACAAGCAAGCAGCCCCAGTCTCTGTGCCTCTGTGCGAGCAGTGCCATGGGCAGATGAGGCTGAGCAACAGCTTTCCAGGCTAGCTCTTTCTGGCTGCGAGCTATCTGCAGACATTCGCATTTTCAGAGCAGGGCTGCTGGAGGCCACCTGCACGGACCCCCAAAACTTCGTTTGAAGTTTGAGGTGGCAAGACAAGCAAGCAGCCCCAGTCTCTGTGCCTCTGTGCGAGCAGTACCATGGGCAGATGAGGCTGAGCAACAGCTTTCCAGGCTAGCTCTTTCTGGCTGCGAGCTATCTGCAGACGTTCGCATTTTCAGAGCAGGGCTGCCGGAGGCCCCCTGCACGGAAGCGCAAATCTACGTTTGAAGTTTGAGGAGGTAAGACAAGCAAGCAGCCCCAGTCTCTGTGCCTCTGTGCGAGCAGTGCCATGGGCAGATGAGGCTGAGCAACAGGTTTCCAGTATAGCTCTTTCTGGCTGCGAGCTATCTGCACACGTTCGCATTTTCAGAGCAGGGCTGTCGGAATTGTCCGACAAGGAACCCCAAAGATACGTTTGAAGTTTGAGGTGGCAAGACAAGCAAGCAGCCCCAGTCTCTGTGCCTCTGTGCGAGCAGTGCCATGGGCAGATGAGGCTGAGCAACAGCTTTCCAGGCTAGCTCTTTCTGGCTGCGAGCTATCTGCAGACACTCGCATTTTCAGAGTAGGGCTGCCGGAGTTGTCCGGCATGGACCGCCTAAGCTACCTTTGAAGTTTGAGGGGGCAATACAAGCAAGCAGCCCCAGTCTCTGTGCCTCTGTGCGAGCAGTGCCATGGGCAGATGAGGCTGAGCAACAGCTTTCCAGGCTAGCTCTTTCTGGCTGCGAGCTATCTGCAGACATTCGCATTTTCAGAGCAGGGCTGCCGGAGGTCCCCTGCACGGACCCCCAAAGCTACGTTTGAAGTTTGAGCTGGCAAGACAAGCAAGCAGCCCCAGTCTCTGTGCCTCTGTGCGAGCAGTGCCATGAGCAGATGAGGCTGAACAACAGGTTTCCAGTATAGCTCTTTCTGGCTGCGAGCTATCTGCAGACGTTCGCATTTTCAGAGCAGGACTGCCTGAGGCACCCGGCATGGACCCCCAAAGCTACGTTTGAAGTTTGAGGGGGCAAGACAAGCAAGCAGCCCCAGTCTCTGTGCCTCTGTGCGAGCAGTGCCATGGGCACATGAGGCTGAGCATCAGCTTTCCAGGCTAGCTCTTTCTGGCTGCGAGCTATCTGCAGACGTTCGCATTTTGGGAGCAGGGATGCTGGACGCCCACAGTACGGACCCCCAAAGCTACGTTTGAATTTTGAGGGGGCAAGACAAGCAAGCAGCCCCAGTCTCTGTGCCTCTGTGCGAGCAGTGCCATGGGCAGATGAGGCTGAGCAACAGCTTTCCGGCTAGCTCTTTCTATCTGCGAGCTATCTGCAGACGTTCACATTTTGGTAGCAGGGCTGCCGGAGGCGCCCGGAACGCACAACCTAAGCTACGTTTGAAGTTTGAGGGGGCAAGATAAGCAAGCAGCCCCAGACTCTGTGCCTCTGTGCGAGCAGTGCCATGGGCAGAGGAGGCTGAGCGTCAGCTTTCCAGGCTAGCTCTTTCTAGCTGTGAGCTATCTGCAGACGTTTGCATTTTGGGAGCAGGGATGCCGGACGACCACTGCACGGACCGCCTAAGCTACGTTTGAAGTTTGAGGTGGCAAGACAAGCAAGCAGCCCCAGTCTCTGTGCCTCTGTGCGAGCAGTGCCATGGGCAGATGAGACTGAACAACAGGTTTCCAGTATAGCTCTTTCTGGCTGTGAGCTATCTGCAGACGTTCGCATTTTCAGAGCAGGACTGCCTGAGGCACCTGGCATGGACCCCCAAATCTACGTTTGAAGTTTGAGGTGGCAAGACAAGCAAGCAGCCCCAGTCTCTGTGCCTCTGTGCGAGCAGTGCCATGGGCAGATGAGGCTGAGAAACAGCTTTCCAGGCTAGCTCTTTCTGGCTGCGAGCTATCTGCAGACATTCGCATTTTCAGAGCAGGGCTGCTGGAGGCCACCTGCACGGACCCCCAAAACTTCGTTTGAAGTTTGAGGTGGCAAGACAAGCAAGCAGCCCCAGTCTCTGTGCCTCTGTGCGAGCAGTACCATGGGCAGATGAGGCTGAGCAACAGCTTTCCAGGCTAGCTCTTTCTGGCTGCGAGCTATCTGCAGACGTTCGCATTTTCAGAGCAGGGCTGCCGGAGGCCCCCTGCACGGAAGCGCAAATCTACGTTTGAAGTTTGAGGGGGTAAGACAAGCAAGCAGCCCCAGTCTCTGTGCCTGTGTGCGAGCAGTGCCATGGGCAGATGAGGCTGAGCAACAGCTTTCCAGGCTAGCTCTTTCTGGCTGCGAGCTATCTGCACACGTTCGCATTTTCAGAGCAGGGCTGTCGGAATTGTCCGACAAGGAACCCCAAAGATACGTTTGAAGTTTGAGGTGGCAAGACAAGCAAGCAGCCCCAGTCTCTGTGCCTCTGTGCGAGCAGTGCCATGGGCAGATGAGGCTGAGCAACAGCTTTCCAGGCTAGCTCTTTCTGGCTGCGAGCTATCTGCAGACATTCGCATTTTCAGAGTAGGGCTGCCGGAGTTGTCCGGCATGGACCGCCTAAGCTACCTTTGAAGTTTGAGGGGGCAATACAAGCAAGCAGCCCCAGTCTCTGTGCCTCTGTGCGAGCAGTGCCATGGGCAGATGAGGCTGAGCAACAGCTTTCCAGGCTAGCTCTTTCTGGCTGCGAGCTATCTGCAGACATTCGCATTTTCAGAGCAGGGCTGCTGGAGGCCCCCTGCACGGACCCCCAAAGCTATGTTTGAAGTTTGAGCTGGCAAGACAAGCAAGCACCCCCACTCTATGTGCCTCTATGGGAGCAGTGCCATGAGCAGATGAGGCTGAACAACAGGTTTCCAGTATAGCTCTTTCTGGCTGTGAGCTATCTGCAGACGTTCGCATTTTCAGAGCAGGACTGCCTGAGGCACCCGGCATGGACCCCCAAAGCTACGTTTGAAGTTTGAGGGGGCAAGACAAGCAAGCAGCCCCAGTCTCTGTGCCTCTGTGCGAGCAGTGCCATGGGCACATGAGGCTGAGCATCAGCTTTCCAGGCTAGCTCTTTCTGGCTGCGAGCTATCTGCAGACGTTCGCATTTTGGGAGCAGGGATGCTGGACGCCCACAGTACGGACCCCCAAAGCTACGTTTGAATTTTGAGGGGGCAAGACAAGCAAGCAGCCCCAGTCTCTGTGCCTCTGTGCGAGCAGTGCCATGGGCAGATGAGGCTGAGCAACAGCTTTCCGGCTAGCTCTTTCTATCTGCGAGCTATCTGCAGACGTTCACATTTTGGTAGCAGGGCTGCCGGAGGCGCCCGGAACGCACAACCTAAGCTACGTTTGAAGTTTGAGGGGGCAAGATAAGCAAGCAGCCCCAGACTCTGTGCCTCTGTGCGAGCAGTGCCATGGGCAGAGGAGGCTGAGCATCAGCTTTCCAGGCTAGCTCTTTCTAGCTGTGAGCTATCTGCAGACGTTCGCATTTTGGGAGCAGGGATGCCGGACGACCACTGCACGGACCGCCTAAGCTACGTTTGAAGTTTGAGGTGTCAAGACAAGCAAGCAGCCCCAGTCTCTGTGCCTCTGTGCGAGCAGTGCCATGGGCAGATGAGGCTGAGCAACAGCTTTACAGGCTAGCTCTTTCTGGCTGCGAGCTATCTGCAGACATTCGCATTGTCAGAGCAGGGCTGCTGGAGGCCACCTGCACGGACCCCAAAACTTCGTTTGAAGTTTGAGGTGGCAAGACAAGCAAGCAGCCCCAGTCTCTGTGCCTCTGTGCGAGCAGTACCATGGGCAGATGAGGCTGAGCAACAGCTTTCCAGGCTAGCTCTTTCTGGCTGCGAGCTATCTGCAGACGTTCGCATTTTCAGAGCAGGGCTGCCGGAGGCCCCCTGCACGGAAGCGCAAATCTACGTTTGAAGTTTGAGGGGGTAAGACAAGCAAGCAGCCCCAGTCTCTGTGCCTCTGTGCGAGCAGTGCCATGGGCACATGAGGCTGAGCAACAGCTTTCCAGGCTAGCTCTTTCTGGCTGCGAGCTATCTGCACACGTTCGCATTTTCAGAGCAGGGCTGTCGGAATTGTCCGACAAGGAACCCCAAAGATACGTTTGAAGTTTGAGGTGGCAAGACAAGCAAGCAGCCCCAGTCTCTGTGCCTCTGTGCGAGCAGTGCCATGGGCAGATGAGGCTGAGCAACAGCTTTCCAGGCTAGCTCTTTCTGGCTGCGAGCTATCTGCAGACATTCGCATTTTCAGAGTAGGGCTGCCGGAGTTGTCCGGCATGGACCGCCTAAGCTACCTTTGAAGTTTGAGGGGGCAATACAAGCAAGCAGCCCCAGTCTCTGTGCCTCTGTGCGAGCAGTGCCATGGGCAGATGAGGCTGAGCAACAGCTTTCCAGGCTAGCACTTTCTGGCTGCGAGCTATCTGCAGACATTCGCATTTTCAGAGCAGGGCTGCTGAAGGCCCCCTGCACGGACCCCCAAAGCTACGTTTGAAGTTTGAGCTGGCAAGACAAGCAAGCACCCCCACTCTATGTGCCTCTATGGGAGCAGTGCCATGAGCAGATGAGGCTGAACAACAGGTTTCCAGTATAGCTCTTTCTGGCTGCGAGCTATCTGCAGACGTTCGCATTTTCAGAGCAGGACTGCCTGAGGCACCCGGCATGGACCCCCAAAGCTACGTTTGAAGTTTGAGGGGGCAAGACAAGCAAGCAGCCCCAGTCTCTGTGCCTCTGTGCGAGCAGTGCCATGGGCACATGAGGCTGAGCAACAGCTTTACAGGCTAGCTCTTTCTGGCTGCGAGCTATCTGCAGACGTTCGCATTTTGGGAGCAGGGATGCTGGACGCCCACAGTACGGACCCCCAAAGCTACGTTTGAATTTTGAGGGGGCAAGACAAGTAAGCAGCCCCAGTCTCTGTGCCTCTGTGCGAGCAGTGCCATGGGCAGATGAGGCTGAGCAACAGCTTTCCGGCTAGCTCTTTCTATCTGCGAGCTATCTGCAGACGTTCACATTTTGGTAGCAGGGCTGCCGGAGGCGCCCGGAACGCACAACCTAAGCTACGTTTGAAGTTTGAGGGGGCAAGATAAGCAAGCAGCCCCAGACTCTGTGCCTCTGTGCGAGCAGTGCCATGGGCAGAGGAGGCTGAGCATCAGCTTTCCAGGCTAGCTCTTTCTAGCTGTGAGCTATCTGCAGACGTTCGCATTTTGGGAGCAGGGATGCCGGACGACCACTGCACGGACCGCCTAAGCTACGTTTGAAGTTTGAGGTGTCAAGACAAGCAAGCAGCCCCAGTCTCTGTGCCTCTGTGCGAGCAGTGCCATGGGCAGATGAGGCTGAGCAACAGCTTTCCAGTATAGCTCTTTCTGGCTGCGAGCTATCTGCAGACGTTCGCATTTTCAGAGCAGGACTGCCTGAGGCACCCTGCATGGACCCCCAAAGCTACGTTTGAAGTTTGAGGGGGCAAGACAAGCAAGCAGCCCCAGTCTCTGTGCCTCTGTGCGAGCAGTGCCATGGGCAGATGAGGCTGAGCAACAGCTTTCCAGGCTAGTTCTTTCTGGCTGCGACCTATCTGCAGACGTTCGCATTTTCAGAGCAGGGCTGTCGGAAGTGTCCGACACGGAACCCCAAAGAAAGGTTTGAAGTTTGAGGGGGCAAGACAAGCAAGCAGCCCCAGTCTCTGTGCCTCTGTGCGAGCAGTGCCATGGGCAGATGAGGCTGAGCATCAGCTTTCCAGGCTAGCTCTTTCTGGCTGCGAGCTATCTGCAGACGTTTGCATTTTGGGAGCAGGGATGCTGGACGCCCACTGTACGGACCCCCAAATCTACGTTTGAATTTTGAGGGTTCAAGACAAGCAAGCAGCCCCAGTCTCTGTGCCTCTGTGCGAGCAGTGCCATGGGCAGATGAGGCTGAGCAACAGCTTTCCAGGCTAGCTCTTTCTGGCTGCGAGCTATCTGCAGACATTCGCATTTTCAGAGCAGGGCTGCTGGAGGCCCCCTGCACGGACCCCCAAAGCTACGTTTGAAGTTTGAGCTGGCAAGACAAGCAAGCACCCCCACTCTATGTGCCTCTATGGGAGCAGTGCCATGAGCAGATGAGGCTGAACAACAGGTTTCCAGTATAGCTCTTTCTGGCTGTGAGCTATCTGCAGACGTTCGCATTTTCAGAGCAGGACTGCCTGAGGCACCCGGCATGGACCCCCAAAGCTACGTTTGAAGTTTGAGGGGGCAAGACAAGCAAGCAGCCCCAGTCTCTGTGCCTCTGTGCGAGCAGTGCCATGGGCACATGAGGCTGAGCATCAGCTTTCCAGGCTAGCTCTTTCTGGCTGCGAGCTATCTGCAGACGTTCGCATTTTGGGAGCAGGGATGCTGGACGCCCACAGTACGGACCCCCAAAGCTACGTTTGAATTTTGAGGGGGCAAGACAAGCAAGCAGCCCCAGTCTCTGTGCCTCTGTGCGAGCAGTGCCATGGGCAGATGAGGCTGAGCAACAGCTTTCCGGCTAGCTCTTTCTATCTGCGAGCTATCTGCAGACGTTCACATTTTGGTAGCAGGGCTGCCGGAGGCGCCCGGAACGCACAACCTAAGCTACGTTTGAAGTTTGAGGGGGCAAGATAAGCAAGCAGCCCCAGACTCTGTGCCTCTGTGCGAGCAGTGCCATGGGCAGAGGAGGCTGAGCATCAGCTTTCCAGGCTAGCTCTTTCTAGCTGTGAGCTATCTGCAGACGTTCGCATTTTGGGAGCAGGGATGCCGGACGACCACTGCACGGACCGCCTAAGCTACGTTTGAAGTTTGAGGTGTCAAGACAAGCAAGCAGCCCCAGTCTCTGTGCCTCTGTGCGAGCAGTGCCATGGGCAGATGAGGCTGAGCAACAGCTTTACAGGCTAGCTCTTTCTGGCTGCGAGCTATCTGCAGACATTCGCATTTTCAGAGCAGGGCTGCTGGAGGCCACCTGCACGGACCCCCAAAACTTCGTTTGAAATTTGAGGTGGCAAGACAAGCAAGCAGCCCCAGTCTCTGTGCCTCTGTGCGAGCAGTACCATGGGCAGATGAGGCTGAGCAACAGCTTTCCAGGCTAGCTCTTTCTGGCTGCGAGCTATCTGCAGACGTTCGCATTTTCAGAGCAGGGCTGCCGGAGGCCCCCTGCACGGAAGCGCAAATCTACGTTTGAAGTTTGAGGGGGTAAGACAAGCAAGCAGCCCCAGTCTCTGTGCCTCTGTGCGAGCAGTGCCATGGGCACATGAGGCTGAGCAACAGCTTTCCAGGCTAGCTCTTTCTGGCTGCGAGCTATCTGCACACGTTCGCATTTTCAGAGCAGGGCTGTCGGAATTGTCCGACAAGGAACCCCAAAGATACGTTTGAAGTTTGAGGTTGCAAGACAAGCAAGCAGCCCCAGTCTCTGTGCCTCTGTGCGAGCAGTGCCATGGGCAGATGAGGCTGAGCAACAGCTTTCCAGGCTAGCTCTTTCTGGCTGCGAGCTATCTGCAGACATTCGCATTTTCAGAGTAGGGCTGCCGGAGTTGTCCGGCATGGACCGCCTAAGCTACCTTTGAAGTTTGAGGGGGCAATACAAGCAAGCAGCCCCAGTCTCTGTGCCTCTGTGCGAGCAGTGCCATGGGCAGATGAGGCTGAGCAACAGCTTTCCAGGCTAGCTCTTTCTGGCTGCGAGCTATCTGCAGACATTCGCATTTTCAGAGCAGGGCTGCTGAAGGCCCCCTGCACGGACCCCCAAAGCTACGTTTGAAGTTTGAGCTGGCAAGACAAGCAAGCACCCCCACTCTATGTGCCTCTATGGGAGCAGTGCCATGAGCAGATGAGGCTGAACAACAGGTTTCCAGTATAGCTCTTTCTGGCTGCGAGCTATCTGCAGACGTTCGCATTTTCAGAGCAGGACTGCCTGAGGCACCCGGCATGGACCCCCAAAGCTACGTTTGAAGTTTGAGGGGGCAAGACAAGCAAGCAGCCCCAGTCTCTGTGCCTCTGTGCGAGCAGTGCCATGGGCACATGAGGCTGAGCATCAGCTTTCCAGGCTAGCTCTTTCTGGCTGCGAGCTATCTGCAGACGTTCGCATTTTGGGAGCAGGGATGCTGGACGCCCACAGTACGGACCCCCAAAGCTACGTTTGAATTTTGAGGGGGCAAGACAAGCAAGCAGCCCCAGTCTCTGTGCCTCTGTGCGAGCAGTGCCATGGGCAGATGAGGCTGAGCAACAGCTTTCCGGCTAGCTCTTTCTATCTGCGAGCTATCTGCAGACGTTCACATTTTGGTAGCAGGGCTGCCGGAGGCGCCCGGAACGCACAACCTAAGCTACGTTTGAAGTTTGAGGGGGCAAGATAAGCAAGCAGCCCCAGACTCTGTGCCTCTGTGCGAGCAGTGCCATGGGCAGAGGAGGCTGAGCATCAGCTTTCCAGGCTAGCTCTTTCTAGCTGTGAGCTATCTGCAGACGTTCGCATTTTGGGAGCAGGGATGCCGGACGACCACTGCACGGACCGCCTAAGCTACGTTTGAAGTTTGAGGTGTCAAGACAAGCAAGCAGCCCCAGTATCTGTGCCTCTGTGCGAGCAGTGCCATGGGCAGATGAGGCTGAGCAACAGCTTTCCAGTATAGCTCTTTCTGGCTGCGAGCTATCTGCAGACGTTCGCATTTTCAGAGCAGGACTGCCTGAGGCACCCTGCATGGACCCCCAAAGCTACGTTTGAAGTTTGAGGGGGCAAGACAAGCAAGCAGCCCCAGTCTCTGTGCCTCTGTGCGAGCAGTGCCATGGGCAGATGAGGCTGAGCAACAGCTTTCCAGGCTAGTTCTTTCTGGCTGCGACCTATCTGCAGACGTTCGCATTTTCAGAGCAGGGCTGTCGGAAGTGTCCGACACGGAACCCCAAAGAAAGGTTTGAAGTTTGAGGGGGCAAGACAAGCAAGCAGCCCAAGTCTCTGTGCCTCTGTGCGAGCAGTGCCATGGGCAGATGAGGCTGAGCATCAGCTTTCCAGGCTAGCTCTTTCTGGCTGCGAGCTATCTGCAGACGTTTGCATTTTGGGAGCAGGGATGCTGGACGCCCACTGTACGGACCCCCAAATCTACGTTTGAATTTTGAGGGTTCAAGACAAGCAAGCAGCCCCAGTCTCTGTGCCTCTGTGCGAGCAGTGCCATGGGCAGATGAGGATGAGCAACAGCTTTCCAGGCTAGCTCTTTCTGGCTGCGAGCTATCTGCAGACATTCGCATTTTCAGAGCAGGGCTGCTGGAGGCCCCCTGCACGGACCCCCAAAGTAACGTCTTAAGTTTGAGCTGGCAAGACAAGCAAGCACCCCCACTCTATGTGCCTCTGTGGGAGCAGTGCCATGAGCAGATGAGGCTGAACAACAGGTTTCCAGGCTAGCTCTTTCTGGCTGCGAGCTATCTGCAGACGTTCGCATTTTCAGAGCAGGACTGCCTGAGGCACCCGGCATGGACCCCCAAAGCTAAGTTTGAAGTTTGAAGTCTTTCTGCTCTGAAAATGCGATAGTCTGCGAGCTATCTGCACACTATCGCATTTTCATAGCAGGGCTGTCGGAAGTGTCCGACACGGAACCCCAAAGCTACGTTTGAAGTTTGAGGGTGCAAGACAAGCAAGCAGCCCCAGTCTCTGTGCCTCTGTGCGAGCAGTGCCATGGGCACATGAGGCTGAGCATCAGCTTTCCAGGCTAGCTCTTTCTGGCTGCGAGCTATCTGCAGACGTTCGCATTTTGGGAGCAGGGATGCTGGACGCCCACTCTAGGGACCCCCAAAGCTACGTTTGAATTTTGAGGGTTCAAGACAAGCAAGCAGCCCCACTCTCTGTGCCTCTGTGCGAGCAGTGCCATGGGCAGATGAGGCTGAGCAACAGCTTTCCAGGCTAGCTCTTTCTGGCTGCGAGCTATCTGCAGACGTTCGCATTTTCAGAGCAGGACTGCCGGAGGCCCCCTGCACAAAAGCGCAAAGCTACGTTTGAAGTTTGAGGGGGCAAGACAAGCAAGCAGCCCCAGTCTCTGTGCCTCTATGGGAGCAGTGCCATGGGCAGATGAGGCTGAGCAACAGCTTTCCAGGCTAGCTCTTTCTGGCTGTGGGCTATCTGCAGACGTTCGCATTTTCAGAGCAGGACTGCCTGAGGCACCCGGCATGGACCCCCAAAGATACGATTTAAGTTTGAGATGGCAAGACAAGCTAGCAGCCCCAGTCTCTGTGCCTCTGTGCGAGCAGTGCCATGGGCACATGAGGCTGAGCATCAGCTTTCCAGGCTAGCTCTTTCTGGCTGCGAGCTATCTGCAGACGTTCGCATTTTCAGAGCAGGACTGCTTGAGGCACCCGGCATGGACCCCCAAAGCTAAGTTTGAAGTTTGAAGTCTTTCTGCTCTGAAAATGCGATAGTCTGCGAGCTATCTGCACACTATCGCATTTTCATAGCAGGGCTGTCGGAAGTGTCCGACACGGAACCCCAAACCTACGTTTGAGGTTTGAGGGGGCAAGACAAGCAAGCAGCCCCAGTCTCTGTGCCTCTGTGCGAGCAGTGCCATGGGCACATGAGGTTGAGCATCAGCTTTCCAGGCTAGCTCTTTCTGGCTGCGAGCTATCTGCAGACGTTTGCATTTTGGGAGCAGGGATGCTGGACGCCCACTCTAGGGACCCCCAAAGCTACGTTTGAATTTTGAGGGTTCAAGACAAGCAAGCAGCCCCAGTCTCTGTGCCTCTGTGCGAGCAGTGCCATGGGCAGATGAGGCTGAGCAACAGCTTTCCAGGCTAGCTCTTTCTGGCTGCGAGCTATCTGCAGACGTTCGCATTTTCCGAGCAGGACTGCCGGAGGCCCCCTGCACAGAAGCGCAAAGCTACGTTTGAAGTTTGAGGGGGCAAGACAAGCAAGCAGCCCCAGTCTCTGTGCCTCTATGGGAGCAGTGCCATGGGCAGATGAGGCTGAGCAACAGCTTTCCAGGCTAGCTCTTTCTGGCTGTGAGCTATCTGCAGACGTTCGCATTTTCAGAGCAGGACTGCCTGAGGCACCCGGCATGGACCCCCAAAGATACGTTTTAAGTTTGAGATGGCAAGACAAGCAAGCAGCCCCAGTCTCTGTGCCTCTGTGCGAGCAGTGCCATGGGCAGATGAGGCTGAGCAACAGCTTTCCAGGCTAGCTCTTTCTGGCTGCGAGCTATCTGCACACGTTCGCATTTTCAGAGCAGGGCTGTCGGAATTGTCCGTCAAGGCACCCCAAAGCTACGTTTGAAGTTTGAGGTGGCAAGACAAGCAAGCAGCCCCTGTCTCTGTGCGTCTGTGCGAGCAGTGCCATGGGCAGATGAGGCTGAGCAACAGCTTTCCGTCTAGCACTTTCTGGCTGTGAGCTATCTGCAGACGTTCACATTTTGGGAGCAGGGCTGCTTGAGGCGCCCAGAACGCACAACCTAAGCTACGTTTGAAGTTTGAGGGGGCAAGACAAGCAAGCAGCCCCAGTCTCTGTGCCTCTGTGCGAGCAGTGCCATGGGCAGATGAGGCTGAGCAACAGCTTTCCAGGCTAGCTCTTTCTGGCTGCGAGCTATCTGCAGACATTCGCATTTTCAGAGCAGGGCTGCTGGAGGCCCCCTGCACGGACCCCCAAAGCTACGTTTGAAGTTTGAGCTGGCAATACAAGCAAGCACCCCCACTCTATGTGCCTCTATGGGAGCAGTGCCATGAGCAGATGAGGCTGAACAACAGGTTTCCAGGCTAGCTCTTTCTGGCTGCGAGCTATCTGCAGACGTTCGCATTTTCAGAGCAGGACTGCCTGAGGCACCCGGCATGGGCCCCCAAAGCTAAGTTTGAAGTTTGAAGTCTTTCTGCTCTGAAAATGCGATAGTCTGCGAGCTATCTGCACACTATCGCATTTTCAGAGCAGGGCTGTCGGAAGTGTCCGACACGGAACCCCAAAGCTACGTTTGAAGTTTGAGGGGGCAAGACAAGCAAGCAGCCCCAGTCTCTGTGCCTCTGTGCGAGCAGTGCCATAGGCACATGAGGCTGAGCATCAGCTTTCCAGGCTAGCTCTTTCTGGCTGCGAGCTATCTGCAGACGTTCGCATTTTGGGAGCAGGGATGCTGGACGCCCACTCTAGGGACCCCCAAAGCTACGTTTGAATTTTGAGGGTTCAAGACAAGCAAGCAGCCCCAGTCTCTGTGCCTCTGTGCGAGCAGTGCCATGGGCAGATGAGGCTGAGCAACAGCTTTCCAGGCTAGCTCTTTCTGGCTGCGAGCTATCTGCAGACGTTCGCATTTTCAGAGCAGGACTGCCGGAGGCCCCCTGCACAGAAGCGCAAAGCTACGTTTGAAGTTTGAGGGGGTAAGACAAGCAAGCAGCCCCAGTCTCTGTGCCTCTATGGGAGCAGTGCCATGGGCAGATGAGGCTGAGCAACAGCTTTCCAGGCTAGCTCTTTCTGGCTGCGAGCTATCTGCAGACGTTCGCATTTTCAGAGCAGGACTGCCTGAGGCACCCGGCATGGACCCCCAAAGATACGTTTTAAGTTTGAGAGGGCAAGACAAGCAAGCAGCCCCAGTCTCTGTGCCTCTGTGCGAGCAGTGCCATGGGCAGATGAGGCTGAGCAACAGCTTTCCAGGCTAGCTCTTTCTGGCTGCGAGCTATCTGCAGACATTCGCATTTTCAGACCAGGGCTGCTGGAGGCCCCCTGCAAGGACCCCCAAAGCTACGTTTGAAGTTTGAGGTGGCAAGACAAGCAAACAGCCCCAGTCTCTGTGCCTCTGTGCAAGCAGTGCCATGGGCAGATGAGGCTGAGCAACAGCTTTCCAGGCTAGCTCTTTCTGGCTGCGAGCTATCTGCAGACTATCGCATTTTCAGAGCAGGGCTGCCGGAGCCCCCCTGCACGGAAGCGCAAAGGTACGTTTGAAGTTTGAGGGGGCAAGACAAGCAAGCAGCCCCAGTCTCTGTGCCTCTGTGCGAGCAGTGCCATGGGCAGATGAGGCTGAGCATCAGCTTTCCATGCTAGCTCTTTCTGGCTGCGAGCTATCTGCAGACGTTCGCATTTTGGGAGCAGGGATGCCGGACGCACACTGCACGGACCCCCAAAGCTACTTTTGAATTTTGAGGGTTCAAGACAAGCAAGCAGCCCCAGTCTCTGTGCCTCTGTGCGAGCAGTGCCATGGGCAGATGAGTCTGAGCAACAGCTTTCCAGGCTAGCTCTTTCTGGCTGCGAGCTAACTGCACACGTTCGCATTTTCAGAGCAGGGCTGTCGGAATTGTCCGTCAAGGCACCCCAAAGCTACGTTTGAAGTTTGAGGTGGCAAGACAAGCAAGCAGCCCCTGTCTCTGTGCGTCTGTGCGAGCAGTGCCATGGGCAGATGAGGCTGAGCAACAGCTTTCCGTCTAGCACTTTCTGGCTGTGAGCTATCTGCAGACGTTCACATTTTGGGAGCAGGGCTGCCGGAGGCGCCCAGAACGCACAACCTAAGCTACGTTTGAAGTTTGAGGGGGCAAGATAAGCAAGCAGCCCCAGTCTCTGTGCCTCTGTGCGAGCAGTGCCATGGGCAGATGAGGCTGAGAAACAGCTTTCCAGGCTAGTTCTTTCTGGCTGCGAGCTATCTGCAGACATTCACATTTTGGGAGCACGGCTGCCGGAGGTGTCCGGCATGGACCGCCTAAGCTACGTTTGAAGTTTGAGGTGGCAAGACAAGCAAGCAGCCCCAGTCTCTGTGCCTCTGTGCGAGCAGTGCCATGGGCATATGAGGCTGAGCAACAGCTTTCCAGGCTAGCTCTTTCTGGCTGCGAGCTATCTGCAGACATTCGCATTTTCAGAGAAGGGCTGCCGGAGGCCACCTGCACGGACCACCTAAGCTACGTTTGAAGTTTGAGGTGGCAAGACAAGCAAGCAGCCCCAGTCTCTGTGCCTCTGTGCGAGCAGTGCCATGGGCAGATGAGGCTGAGCAACAGCTTTCCAGGCTAGCTCTTTCTGCCTGCTAGGTATCTGCAGACGTTCGTAATTTCAGAGCAGGGCTGCCGGAGGCCCCCTGCACGGAAGCGCAAAGCTACGTTTGAAGTTTGAGGGGGTAAGACAAGCAAGCAGCCCCAGTCTCTGTGCCTCTGTGCGAGCAGTGCCATGGGCAGAGGAGGCTGAGCATCAGCTTTCCAGGCTAGCTCTTTCTGGCTGCTAGCTATCTGCACACGTTCGCATTTTCAGAGCAGGGCTGTCGGAATTGTCCGACAAGGAACCCCAAAGATACGTTTGAAGTTTGAGGTGGCAAGACAAGCAAGCAGCCCCAGTCTCTGTGCCTCTGTGCGAGCAGTGCCATGGGCAGATGAGTCTGAGAAACAGCTTTCCAGGCTAGCTCTTTCTGGCTGCGAGCTATCTGCAGACATTTGCATTTTCAGAGCAGGGCTGCCGGAGTTGTCCGGCATGGACCGCCTAAGTTACGTTTGAAGTTTGAGGGGGCAATACAAACAAGCAGCCCCAGTCTCTGTGCCTCTGTGCGAGCAGTGCCATGGGCAGATGAGGCTGAGCATCAGCTTTCCAGGCTAGCTCTTTCTGCCTGCCAGCTATCTGCAGACGTTCGCATTTTGGGAGCAGGGATGCTGGACGCCCACTGTACGGACCCCCAAAGCTACGTTTGAATTTTGAGGGTTCAAGACAAGCAAGCAGCCCCAGTCTCTGTGCCTCTATGCGAGCAGTGCCATGGGCAGATGAGCCTGAGCAACAGCTTTCCAGGCTAGCTCTTTCTGCCTGCGAGCTATCTGCAGACGTTCGCATTTTCAGAGCAGGGGTGCCTTAGGCCCCCTGCAAGGAAGCGCAAAGGTACGTTTGAAGTTTGAGGGAGTAAGACAAGCAAGCAGCCCCAGTCTCTGTGCCTCTGTGCGAGCAGTGCCATGGGCAGATGAGGCTGAGCAACAGCTTTCCAGGCTAGATCTTTCTGGCTGCGAGCTATCTGCACACGTTCGCATTTTCAGAGCAGGGCTGTCGGAATTGTCCGACAAGGAACACCAAAGATACGTTTGAAGTTTGAGGGGGCAAGACAAGCAAACAGCCCCAGTCTCTGTGCCTCTGTGCGAGCAGTGCCATGGGCAGATGAGGCTGAGCAACAGCTTTCCAGGCTAGCTCTTTCTGGCTGCGAGCTATCTGCAGACATTCGCATTTTCAGAGCAGGGCTGCCGGAGTTGTCCGGCATGGACCGCCTAAGCTACGTTTGAAGTTTGAGGGGGCAATACAAGCAAGCAGCCCCAGTCTCTGTGCCTCTGTGCGAGCAGTGCCATGAGCAGATGAGGCTGAACAACAGGTTTCCAATATAGCTCTTTCTGGCTGCGAGCTATCTGCAGACGTTCGCATTTTCAGAGCAAGACTGCCTGAGGCACCCGACATGGACCCCCAAAGATAAGTTTGAAGTTTGAGGTGGCAAGACAAGCAAGCAGCCCCAGTCTCTGTGCCTCTGTGCGAGCAGTGCCATGGGCAGATGAGGCTGAGCAACAGCTTTCCAGGCTAGTTCTTTCTGCCTGCGAGCTATCTGCAGACGTTTGCATTTTCAGAGCAGGGCTGTCGGAAGTGTCCGACACGAAACCCCAAAGCTACGTTTGAAGTTTGAGGGGGCAAGACAAGCAAGCAGCCCCAGTCTCTGTGCCTCTGTGCGAGCAGTGCCATGGGCAGATGAGGCTGAGCATCAGCTTTCCAGGCTAGCTCTTTCTGGCTGCGAGCTATCTGCAGACGTTCGCATTTTGGGAGCAGGGATGCTGGACGCGCACTGTACGGACCCCCAAAGCTACTTTTGAATTTTGAGGGTTCAAGACAAGCAAGCAGCCCCAGTCTCTGTGCCTCTATGCGAGCAGTGCCATGGGCAGATGAGGCTGAGCAACAGCTTTCCAGGCTAGCTCTTTCTGCCTGCGAGCTATCTGCAGACGTTCGCATTTTCAGAGCAGGGGTGCCGGAGGCCCCCTGCACGGAAGCGCAATGCTACGTTTGAAGTTTGAGGGAGTAAGACAAGCAAGCAGCCCCAGTCTCTGTGCCTCTGTGCGAGCAGTGCCATGGGCAGATGAGGCTGAGCAACAGCTTTCCAGGCTAGCTCTTTCTGCCTGCGAGCTATCTGCAGACATTCGCATTTTCAGAGCAGGGCTGCCGGAGTTGTCCGGCATGGACCGCCTAAGCTACGTTTGAAGTTTGAGGGGGCAATACAAGCAAGCAGCCCCAGTCTCTGTGCCTCTGTGCGAGCAGTGCCATGGGAAGATGAGGCTGAGCAACAGCTTTCCAGGCTAGTTCTTTCTGTCTGCAAGCTATCTGCAGACGTTCGCATTTTCAGAGCAGGGCTGTCGGAAGTGTCCGACACGGAACCCCAAAGCTACGTTTGAAGTTTGAGGGGGCAAGACAAGCAAGCAGCCCCAGTCTCTGTGCCTCTGTGCGAGCAGTACCATGGGCAGATGAGGCTGAGCATCAGCTTTCCAGGCTAGCTCTTTCTGCCTGCGAGCTATCTGCAGACGTTCGCATTTTCAGAGCAGGGATGCTGGACGCCCACTGTACGGACCCTCAAAGCTACGTTTGAATTTTGAGGGTTCAAGACAAGCAAGCAGCCCCAGTCTCTGTGCCTCTATGCGAGCAGTGCCATGGGCAGATGAGCCTGAGCAACAGCTTTCCAGGCTAGCTCTTTCTGGCTGCGAGCTATCTGCACACGTTCGCATTTTCAGACCAGGGCTGTCGGAATTGTCCGACAAGGAACCCCAAAGATACGTTTTAAGTTTGAGAGGGCAAGACAAGCAAGCAGCCCCAGTCTCTGTGCCTCTGTGCGAGCAGTGCCATGGGCAGATGAGGCTGAGCAACAGCTTTCCAGTATAGCTCTTTCTGGCTGCGAGCTATCTGCAGACATTCGCATTTTCAGAGCAGGGCTGCTGGAGGCCCCCTGTACGGACCCCCAAAGCTACGTTTGAAGTTTGAGGGGGCAAGACAAGCAAGCACCCCTACTCTATGTGCCTCTATGGGAGCAGTGCCATGAGCAGATGAGGCTGAACAACAGGTTTCCAGTATAGCTCTTTCTGTCTGCGAGCTATCTGCAGACGTTCGCATTTTCAGAGCAGGACTGCCTGAGGCACCCGGCATGGACAACCTAAGCTACGTTTGAAGTTTGAGGGAGCAAGACAAGCAAGCAGCCCCAGTCTCTGTGCCTCTGTGCGAGCAGTGCCATGGGTAGATGAGGCTGAGCAACAGCTTTCCAGGCTAGTTCTTTCTGGCTGCGAGCTATCTGCAGACATTCGCATTTTCAGAGCAGGGCTGCCGGAGTTGTCCGGCATGGACCGCCTAAGCTACGTTTGAAGTTTGAGGGGGCAAGACAAGCAAGCAGCCCCAGTCTCTGTGCCTCTGTGCGAGCAGTGCCATGGGCAGATGAGGCTGAGCAACAGCTTTCCAGGCTAGCTCTTTCTGCCTGCGAGCTATCTGCAGACGTTCACATTTTCAGAGCAGGGCTGCCGGAGGCCCCCTGCACGGAAGCGCTAAGCTACGTTTGAAGTTTGAGGGGGTAAGACAAGCAAGCAGCCCCAGTCTCTGTGCCTCTGTGCGAGCAGTGCCATGGGCAGATGAGGCTGACCAACAGCTTTGCAGGCTAGCTCTTTCTGCCTGCGAGCTATCTGCAGACATTCGCATTTTCAGAGCAGGGCTGTCGGAATTGTGCGACAAGGAACCCCAAAGATACGTTTGAAGTTTGAGGTGGCAAGACAAGCAAGCAGCCCCAGTCTCTGTGCCTCTGTGCGAGCAGTGCCATGGGCAGATGAGGCTGAGCAACAGCTTTCCAGGCTAGCTCTTTCTGCCTGCGAGCTATCTGCAGACGTTCGCATTTTCAGAGCAGGGCTGCCGGAGTTGTCCGGCATGGACCGCCTAAGCTACGTTTGAAGTTTGAGGGGGCAATACAAGCAAGCAGCCCCAGTCTCTGTGCCTCTGTGCGAGCAGTGCCATGGGAAGATGAGGCTGAGCAACAGCTTTCCAGGCTAGTTCTTTCTGTCTGCAAGCTATCTGCAGACATTCGCATTTTCAGAGCAGGGCTGTCGGAAGTGTCCGACACGGAACCCCAAAGCTACGTTTGAAGTTTGAGGGGGCAAGACAAGCAAGCAGCCCCAGTCTCTGTGCCTCTGTGCGAGCAGTACCAGGGGCAGATGAGGCTGAGCATCAGCTTTCCAGGCTAGCTCTTTCTGCCTGCGAGCTATCTGCAGACGTTCGCATTTTCAGAGCAGGGATGCTGGACGCCCACTGTACGGACCCTCAAAGCTACGTTTGAATTTTGAGGGTTCAAGACAAGCAAGCAGCCCCAGTCTCTGTGCCTCTATGCGAGCAGTGCCATGGGCAGATGAGGCTGAGCAACAGCTTTCCAGGCTAGCTCTTTCTGGCTGCGAGCTATCTGCACACGTTCGCATTTTCAGAGCAGGGCTGTCGGAATTGTCCGACAAGGAACCCCAAAGATACGTTTTAAGTTTGAGAGGGCAAGACAAGCAAGCAGCCCCAGTCTCTGTGCCTCTGTGCGAGCAGTGCCATGGGCAGATGAGGCTGAGCAACAGCTTTCCAGGCTAGCTCTTTCTGGCTGCGAGCTATCTGCAGACATTCGCATTTTCAGAGCAGGGCTGCTGGAGGCCCCCTGTACGGACCCCCAAAGCTACGTTTGAAGTTTGAGCTGGCAAGACAAGCAAGCACCCCCACTCTATGTGCCTCTATGGGAGCAGTGCCATGAGCAGATGAGGCTGAACAACAGGTTTCCAGTATAGCTCTTTCTGGCTGCGAGCTATCTGCAGACGTTCGCATTTTCAGAGCAGGACTGCCTGAGGCACCCGGCATGGACAACCTAAGCTACGTTTGAAGTTTGAGGGAGCAAGACAAGCAAGCAGCCCCAGTCTCTGTGCCTCTGTGCGAGCAGTGCCATGGGTAGATGAGGCTGAGCAACAGCTTTCCAGGCTAGTTCTTTCTGGCTGCGAGCTATCTGCAGACATTCACATTTTGGGAGCAGGGCTGCCGGAGGTGTCCAGCATGGACCGCCTAAGCTACGTTTGAAGTTTGAGGGGGCAAGACAAGCAAGCAGCCCCAGTCTCTGTGCCTCTGTGCGAGCAGTGCCATGGGCAGATGAGGCTGAGCAACAGCTTTCCAGGCTAGCTCTTTCTGCCTGCGAGCTATCTGCAGACATTCGCATTTTCACAGCAGGGCTGCCGGAGGCCCACTGCACGGACCACCTAAGCTACGTTTGAAGTTTGAGGGGGCAAGACAAGCAAGCAACCCCAGTCTCTGTGCCTCTGTGCGAGCAGTGCCGTGGCCAGAGGAGGCTGAGAATCAGCTTTCCAGGCTAGCTCTTTCTGGCTGCGAGCTATCTGCAGACGTTCGCATTTTTGAAGCAGGGCTGCCATAGGCGTCCTGCAAGGACCACCTAAGCTAAGTTTGAAGTTGGAGTGGGCAAGACAAGCAAGCAGCCCCAGTCTCTGTGCCTCTGTGCGAGCAGTGCCATGGGCAGATGAGGCTGAGCAACAGCTTTCCAGGCTAGCTCTTTCTGGCTGCGATTTATCTGCAGACGTTCGCATTTTCGGAGCAGGGCTGCCGGAGGCGCCCGAAATGGACCACCTAAGTTGCGTTTGAAGTTTGAGGTGGCAAGACAAGCAAGCAGCCCCAGTCTCTGTGCCTCTGTGCGAGCAGTGCCATCGGCAGATGAGGCTGAGCAACAGCTTTCCAGGCTAGCTCTTTCTGCCTGCCAGCTATCTGCAGACATTCGCATTTTCAGAGCAGAGCTGCCGGAGTTGTCCGGCATGGACCGCCTAAGCTACGTTTGAAGTTTGAGGGGGCAAGACAAGCAAGCAGCCCCATTCTCTGTGCCTCTGTGCGAGCAGTGCCATGGGCAGATGAGGCTGAGCAACAGCTTTCCAGGCTAGCTCTTTCTGGCTGCGAGCTATCTGCAGACATTCGCATTTTCAGAACAGGGCTGCCGGAGGCCCCCTGCACGGACTCCCAAAGCTACGTTTGATGTTTGAGGTGGCAAGAAAAGCAAGCAGCCCCAGTCTCTGTGCCTCTATGCGAGCAGTGCCATGGGCAGATGAGGCTGAGCAACAGCTTTCCAGGCTAGCTCTTTCTGCCTGCGAGCTATCTGCAGACGTTCGCATTTTCAGAGCAGGGCTGCCGGAGTTGTCCGGCATGGACCGCCTAAGCTACGTTTGAAGTTTGAGGGGGCAATACAAGCAAGCAGCCCCAGTCTCTGTGCCTCTGTGCGAGCAGTGCCATGGGAAGATGAGGCTGAGCAACAGCTTTCCAGGCTAGTTCTTTCTGTCTGCAAGCTATCTGCAGACATTCGCATTTTCAGAGCAGGGCTGTCGGAAGTGTCCGACACGGAACCCCAAAGCTACGTTTGAAGTTTGAGGGGGCAAGACAAGCAAGCAGCCCCAGTCTCTGTGCCTCTGTGCGAGCAGTACCAGGGGCAGATGAGGCTGAGCATCAGCTTTCCAGGCTAGCTCTTTCTGCCTGCGAGCTATCTGCAGACGTTCGCATTTTCAGAGCAGGGATGCTGGACGCCCACTGTACGGACCCTCAAAGCTACGTTTGAATTTTGAGGGTTCAAGACAAGCAAGCAGCCCCAGTCTCTGTGCCTCTATGCGAGCAGTGCCATGGGCAGATGAGGCTGAGCAACAGCTTTCCAGGCTAGCTCTTTCTGGCTGCGAGCTATCTGCACACGTTCGCATTTTCAGAGCAGGGCTGTCGGAATTGTCCGACAAGGAACCCCAAAGATACGTTTTAAGTTTGAGAGGGCAAGACAAGCAAGCAGCCCCAGTCTCTGTGCCTCTGTGCGAGCAGTGCCATGGGCAGATGAGGCTGAGCAACAGCTTTCCAGGCTAGCTCTTTCTGGCTGCGAGCTATCTGCAGACATTCGCATTTTCAGAGCAGGGCTGCTGGAGGCCCCCTGTACGGACCCCCAAAGCTACGTTTGAAGTTTGAGCTGGCAAGACAAGCAAGCACCCCCACTCTATGTGCCTCTATGGGAGCAGTGCCATGAGCAGATGAGGCTGAACAACAGGTTTCCAGTATAGCTCTTTCTGGCTGCGAGCTATCTGCAGACGTTCGCATTTTCAGAGCAGGACTGCCTGAGGCACCCGGCATGGACAACCTAAGCTACGTTTGAAGTTTGAGGGAGCAAGACAAGCAAGCAGCCCCAGTCTCTGTGCCTCTGTGCGAGCAGTGCCATGGGTAGATGAGGCTGAGCAACAGCTTTCCAGGCTAGTTCTTTCTGGCTGCGAGCTATCTGCAGACATTCACATTTTGGGAGCAGGGCTGCCGGAGGTGTCCAGCATGGACCGCCTAAGCTACGTTTGAAGTTTGAGGGGGCAAGACAAGCAAGCAGCCCCAGTCTCTGTGCCTCTGTGCGAGCAGTGCCATGGGCAGATGAGGCTGAGCAACAGCTTTCCAGGCTAGCTCTTTCTGCCTGCGAGCTATCTGCAGACATTCGCATTTTCACAGCAGGGCTGCCGGAGGCCCACTGCACGGACCACCTAAGCTACGTTTGAAGTTTGAGGGGGCAAGACAAGCAAGCAACCCCAGTCTCTGTGCCTCTGTGCGAGCAGTGCCGTGGCCAGAGGAGGCTGAGAATCAGCTTTCCAGGCTAGCTCTTTCTGGCTGCGAGCTATCTGCAGACGTTCGCATTTTTGAAGCAGGGCTGCCATAGGCGTCCTGCAAGGACCACCTAAGCTAAGTTTGAAGTTGGAGTGGGCAAGACAAGCAAGCAGCCCCAGTCTCTGTGCCTCTGTGCGAGCAGTGCCATGGGCAGATGAGGCTGAGCAACAGCTTTCCAGGCTAGCTCTTTCTGGCTGCGATCTATCTGCAGACGTTCGCATTTTCGGAGCAGGGCTGCCGGAGGCGCCCGAAATGGACCACCTAAGTTGCGTTTGAAGTTTGAGGTGGCAAGACAAGCAAGCAGCCCCAGTCTCTGTGCCTCTGTGCGAGCAGTGCCATCGGCAGATGAGGCTGAGCAACAGCTTTCCAGGCTAGCTCTTTCTGCCTGCCAGCTATCTGCAGACATTCGCATTTTCAGAGCAGAGCTGCCGGAGTTGTCCGGCATGGACCGCCTAAGCTACGTTTGAAGTTTGAGGGGGCAAGACAAGCAAGCAGCCCCATTCTCTGTGCCTCTGTGCGAGCAGTGCCATGGGCAGATGAGGCTGAGCAACAGCTTTCCAGGCTAGCTCTTTCTGGCTGCGAGCTATCTGCAGACATTCGCATTTTCAGAACAGGGCTGCCGGAGGCCCCCTGCACGGACTCCCAAAGCTACGTTTGATGTTTGAGGTGGCAAGAAAAGCAAGCAGCCCCAGTCTCTGTGCCTCTATGCGAGCAGTGCCATGGGCAGATGAGGCTGAGCAACAGCTTTCCAAGCTAGCTCTTTCTGGCTGCGAGCTATCTGCAGACGTTCGCATTTTGGGAGCAGGGATGCCGGACGACCACTGCACGGATCCCCAAAGCTACGTTTGAAGTTTGAGGTGGCAAGACAAGCAAGCAGCCCCAGTCTCTGTGCCTCTGTGCGAGCAGTGCCATGGGCAGATGAGGCTGAGCATCAGCTTTCCAGGCTAGCTCTTTCTGGCTGCGAGCTATCTGCAGACGTTCGTCTTTTTGAAGCAGGGCTGCCGGAGGCGTCCTGCAAGGACCCCCAAAGCTACGTTTGAAGTTTGAGGGGGCAAGACAAGCAAGCAGCCCCAGTCTCTGTGCCTCTGTGCGAGCAGTGCCATGGGCAGATGAGGCTGAGCAACAGCTTTCCAGGCTAGCTCTTTCTGCCTGCGAGCTATCTGCAGACATTCGCATTTTCAGAGCAGAGCTGCCGGAGGTGCCCATCATGGACTGCCTAAGCTATGTTTGAAGTTTGAGGGGGCAAGACAAGCAAGCAGCCCCAGTCTCTGTGCCTCTGTGCGAGCAGTGCCATGGGCAGATGAGGCTGAGCAACAGCTTTCCAGGCTAGCTCTTTCTGCCTGCGAGCTATCTGCAGACGTTCGCATTTTCAGAGCAGGTCTGCCGGAGCCCCCTGCACGGAAGCGCAAAGCTACGTTTGAAGTTTGAGGTGGCAAGACAAGCAAGCAGCCCCAGTCTCTGTGCCTCTGTGCGAGCAGTGCCATGGGCAGATGAGGCTGAGCAACAGCTTTCCAGGCTAGCTCTTTCTGGCTGCGAGCTATCTGCAGACGTTCGCATTTTGGGAGCACGGCTGCCGGACGACCACTGCACGGACCCCCAAAGCTACGTTTGAAGTTTGAGGTGGCAAGACAAGCAAGCAGCCCCAGTCTCTGTGCCTCTGTGCGAGCAGTGCCATGGGCAGATGAGGCTGAGCAACAGTTTTCCAGTATAGCTCTTTCTGGCTGCCAGCTATCTGCAGACGTTCGCATTTTCAGAGCAGGGCTCTCGGAAGTGTCCGACACGGAACCCCAAAGCTACGTTTGAAGTTTGAGGGGGCAAGACAAGCAAGCAGCCCCAGTCTCTGTGCCTCTGTGCGAGCAGTGCCATGGGCAGATGAGGCTGAGCATCAGCTTTCCAGGCTAGCTCTTTCTGGCTGCGAGCTATCTGCAGACGTTCGCATTTTGGGAGCAGGGACGCTGGACGACCACTGCACGGACCGCCTAAGCTACTTTTGAAGTATGAGGGGGCAAGACAAGCAAGCAGCCCCAGTCTCTGTGCCTCTGTGCGAGCAGTGCCATGGGCAGATGAGGCTGAGCAACAGCTTTCCAGGCTAGCTCTTTCAGGCTGCGAGCTATCTGCAGACGTTCGCATTTTCAGAGCAGGGCTGTCGGAATTGTCCGACAAGGAACCCCAAAGATACGTTTGAAGTTTGAGAAGGCAAGACAAGCAAGCAGCCCCAGTCTCTGTGCCTCTGTGCGAGCAGTGCCATGGGCAGATGAGGCTGAGCAACAGCTTTCCAGGCTAGCTCTTTCTGGCTGCGAGCTATCTGCAGACGTTCGCATTTTCAGAGCAGGGCTGCCGGAGTTGTCAGGCATGGACCGCCTAAGCTACGTTTGAAGTTTGAGGGGGCAAGACAAACAAGCAGCCCCAGTCTCTGTGCCTCTGTGCGAGCAGTGCCATGTGCAGATGAGGCTGAGCAACAGCTTTCCAGGCTAGCTCTTTCTGGCTGCGAGCTATCTGCAGACATTCGCATTTTCAGAGCAGGGTTGCTGGAGGCCCCCTGCACGGACCCCCAAAGCTACGTTTGAAGTTTGAGGGGGCAAGACAAGCAAGCACCCCCACTCTATGTGCCTCGATGGGAGCAGTGCCATGAGCAGATGAGGCTGAACAGCAGGTTTCCAGGCTAGCTCTTTCTGCCTGCGAGCTATCTGCAGACGTTCGCATTTTCAGAGCAGCACTGCCTGAGGCACCCGGCATGGACACCCAAAGTTACGTTTGAAGTTTGAGGTGGCAAGACAAGCAAGCAGCCCCAGTCTCTGTGCGTCTGTGCGAGCAGTGCCATGGGCAGATGAGGATGAGCAACAGCTTTCCGGCTATCTCTTTCTGACTGCGAGCTATCTGCAGACGTTCACATTTTGGGAGCAGGGCTGCCGGAGGCGCCCAGAACGCACAACCTAAGTTACGTTTGAAGTTTGAGGGGGCAAGACAAGCAAGCAGCCCCAGTCTCTGTGCCTCTGTGCGAGCAGTGCCATGGGCAGATGAGGCTGAGCAACAGCTTTCCAGGCTAGCTCTTTCTGGCTGCGATCTATCTGCAGACGTTCGCATTTTCGGAGCAGCACTGCCGGAGGCGCCCGAAATGGACCACCTAAGTTGCGTTTGAAGTTTGAGGTGGCAAGACAAGCAAGCAGCCCCAGTCTCTGTGCCTCTGTGCGAGCAGTGCCATGGGCAGATGAGGCTGAGCAACAGCTTTCCAGGCTAGCTCTTTCTGCCTGCCAGCTATCTGCAGACATTCGCATTTTCAGAGCAGAGCTGCCAGAGGTGCCCATCATGGACCGCCTAAGCTACGTTTGAAGTTTGAGGGGGCAAGACAAGAAAGCAGCCCCAGTCTCTGTGCCTCTGTGCGAGCAGTGCCATGGGCAGATGAGGCTGAGCAACAGCTTTCCAGGCTAGCTCTTTCTGGCTGCGAGCTATCTGCAGACATTCGCATTTTCAGAGCAGGGCTGCCGGAGGCCCCCTGCACGGAAGCGCAAAGCTACGTTTGAAGTTTGAGGGGGCAAGACAAGCAAGCAGCCCCAGTCTCTGTGCCTCTGTGCGAGCAGTGCCATGGGCAGATGAGGCTGAGCAACAGCTTTCCAGGCTAGCTCTTTCTGGCTGCGAGCTATCTGCAGACATTCGCATTTTCAGAGCAGGGCTGCCGGAGGCCCCCTGCACGGAAGCGCAAAGCTACGTTTGAAGTTTGAGGGGGCAAGACAAGCAAGCAGCCCCAGTCTCTGTGCCTCTGTGCGAGCAGTGCCATGGGCAGATGAGGCTGAGCAACAGCTTTCCAGGCTAGCTCTTTCTGCCTGCGAGCTATCTGCAGACGTTCGCATTTTGGGAGCACGGCTGCCAAACGACCACTGCACGGACCCCCAAAGCTACGTTTGAAGTTTGAGGTGGCAAGACAAGCAAGCAGCCCCAGTCTCTGTGCCTCTGTGCGAGCACTGCCATGGGCAGATGAGGCTGAGACAGCTTTCCAGTATAGCTCTTTGTGGCTGCCAGCTATCTGCAGACGTTCGCATTTTCAGAGCAGGGCTGTCGGAATTGTCCGACAAGGAACCCCAAAGATACTTTTGAAGTTTGAGAGGGCAAGACAAGCAAGCAGCCCCAGTCTCTGTGCCTCTGTGCGAGCAGTGCCATGGGCAGATGAGGCTGAGCAACAGCTTTCCAGGCTAGATCTTTCTGGCTGCGAGCTATCTGCAGACATTCGCATTTTCAGAGCAGGGCTGCTGGAGGCCCCCTGCAAGGACCCCCAAAGCTACGTTTGAAGTTTGATGTGGCAAGACAAGCAAGCAGCCCCAGTCTCTGTGCCTCTGTGCGAACAGTGCCATGGGCAGATGAGGCTGAGCAACAGCTTTCCAGGCTAGCCCTTTCTGCCTGCGAGCTATCTGCAGACTATCGCATTTTCAGAGCAGGGCTGTCGGAAGTGTCCAATACGGAACCCCAAAGCTACGTTTGAAGTTTGAGGTGGCAAGACAAGCAAGCAGCCCCAGTCTCTGTGCCTCTGTGCGAGCAGTGCCATGGGCAGATGAGGCTGAGCAACAGCTTTCCAGGCTAGCTCTTTCTGCCTGCCAGCTATCTGCAGACATTCGCATTTTCAGAGCAGGGTTGCTGGAGGCCCCCTGCACGGACCCCCAAAGCTACGTTTGAAGTTTGAGGGGGCAAGACAAGCAAGCAGCCCCACTCTATGTGCCTCTATGGGAGCAGTGCCATGAGCAGATGAGGCTGAACAACAGGTTTCCAGTATAGCTCTTTCTGGCTGCGAGCTATCTGCAGACGTTCGCATTTTCAGAGCAGGACTGCCTGAGGCACCAGGCATGCACACCCAAAGCTACGTTTGAAGTTTGAGGTGGGAAGACAAGCAAGCAGCCCCAGTCTCTGTGCCTCTGTGCGAGCAGTGCCATGGGCAGATGAGGCTGAGCAACAGCTTTCCAGGCTAGATCTTTCTGGCTGCGAGCTATCTGCAGACATTTGCATTTTCAGAGCAGGGCTGCTGGAGGCCACCTGCAAGGACCCCCAAAGCTACTTTTGAAGTTTGAGGTGGCAAGACAAGCAAGCAGCCCCAGTCTCTGTGCCTCTGTGCGAGCAGTGCCATGGGCAGATGAGGCTGAGCAACAGCTTTCCAGGCTAGCTCTTTCTGGCTGCGAGCTATCTGCAGACGTTCGCATTTTCAGAGCAGGGCTGTCGGAATTGTCCGACAAGGAACCCCAACGATATGTTTGAAGTTTGAGGTGGCAAGACAAGCAAGCAGCCCCAGTCTCTGTGCCTCTGTGCGAGCAGTGCCTTGGGCAGATGAGGCTGAGCAACAGCTTTCCAGGCAAGCTCTTTCTGGCTGCGAGCTATCTGCAGACGTTCACATTTTCAGAGCAGGACTGCCTGAGGCACACGGCATGGACCACCTAAGCTACGTTTGAAGTTTGAGGGGGCTAGACAAGCAAGCAGCCCCAGTCTCTGTGCCTCTGTGCGAGCAGTGCCATGGGCAGATGAGGCTGAGCAACAGCTTTCCAGGCTAGCTCTTTCTGCCTGCGAGCTATCTGCAGACGTTCACATTTTGAGAGCAGGGCTGCGGAGGCGCCCGGAACGCACAACCTAAGCTACGTTTTAAGTTTGAGAGGGCAAGACAAGCAAGCAGCCCCAGTCTCTGTGCCTCTGTGCGAGCAGTGCCATGGGCAGATGAGGCTGAGCAACAGCTTTCCAGGCTAGTTCTTTCTGCCTGCGAGCTATCTGCAGACTGTCGCATTTTCAGCGCAGGACTGCCGGAGGCCCCCTGCACAGAAGCGCAAAGTTACGTTTGAAGTTTGAGGGGGCAAGACAAGCAAGCAGCCCCAGTCTCTGTGCCTCTGTGCGAGCAGTGCCATGGGCAGATGAGGTTGAGCAACAGCTTTCCAGGCTAGCTCTTTCTGGCTGCCAGCTATCTGCAGACGTTCGCATTTTGGGAGCAGGGCTGTCGGAATTGTCCGACAAGGAACCCCAAAGATACGTTTGAAGTTTGAGGGGGCAAGACAAGCAAGCAGCCCCAGTCTCTGCGCCTCTGTGCGAGCAGTGCCATGGGCAGATGAGGATGAGCAACAGCTTTCCAGGCTAGCTCTTTCTGGCTGCGAGCTATCTGCAGACATTCGCATTTTCAGAGCAGGGCTGCCGGAGGTGTCCGGCATGGACCGCCTAAGCTACGTTTGAAGTTTGAGGGGGGAATACAAGCAAGCAGCCCCAATCTCTGTGCCTCTATGCGAGCAGTGCCATGGGCAGATGAGGCTGAGCAACAGCTTTCCAGGCTAGCTCTTTCTGGCTGCGAGCTATCTGCAGACATTCGCATTTTCACAGCAGGGCTGCCGGAGGCCCCGTGCACGGACCCCCAAAGCTACTTTTGAAGTTTGAGGGGGCAAGACAAGCAAGCAGCCCCAGTCTCTGTGCCTCTGTGCGAGCAGTGCCATGGGCAGATGAGGCTGAGCAACAGCTTTCCAGGCTAGCTCTTTCTGGCTGCCACCTATCTGCAGACGTTCGCATTTTCAGAGCAGGGCTGTCGGAATTGTCCGACAAGGAACCCCAAAGATACGTTTGAAGTTTGAGGGGGCAAGACAAGCAAGCAGCCCCAGTCTCTGCGCCTCTGTGCGAGCAGTGCCATGGGCAGATGAGGCTGAGCAACAGCTTTCCAGGCTAGCTCTTTCTGGCTGCGAGCTATCTGCAGACATTCGCATTTTCAGAGCAGGGCTGCCAGAGGTGTCCGGCATTGACCGCCTAAGCTACGTTTGAAGTTTGAGGGGGCAAGACAAGCAAGCAGCCCCAGTCTCTGTGTTTCTGTGCGAGCAGAGCCATGGGCAGATGAGGCTGAGCAACAGCTTTCCAGGCTAGCTCTTCCTGGCTGCCAGCTATCTGCAGACGTTCGCATTTTCAGAGCAGGGCTGTCGGAAGTGTCCGACAAGGAACCCCAAAGATACGTTTGAAGTTTGAGGTGGCAAGACAAGCAAGCAGCCCCAGTCTCTGTGCCTCTGTGCGAACAGTGCCATGGGCAGATGAGGCTGAGCAACAGCTTTCCAGGCTAGCTCTTTCTGGCTGCGACCTATCTGCAGACGTTCGCATTTTGGAAGCAGGGCTGCCGGAGGCGTCCGTCACGGACCACCTAAGATGCGTTTGAAGTTTGAGGGGGCAAGACAAGCAAGCAGCCCCAGTCTCTGTGCCTCTGTGCGAGCAGTGCCATGGGCAGATGAGGCTGAGCAACAGCTTTCCAGGCTAGCTCTTTCTGGCTGCGAGCTATCTGCAGACATTTGCATTTTCAGAGCAGGGCTGGTGGAGGCCCCCTGCACGGACCCCCAAAGCTACTTTTGAAGTTTGAGGGGGCAAGACAAGCAAGCAGCCCCAGTCTCTGTGCCTCTGTGTGAGCAGTGCCATGGGCAGATGAGGCTGAGCAACAGCTTTCCAGGCTAGCTCTTTCTGGCTGCGAGCTATCTGCAGACATTCGCATTTTCAGAGCAGGGCTGCCAGAGGTGTCCGGCATGGACCGCCTAAGCTACGTTTGAAGTTTGAGGGGGCAATACAAGCAAGCAGCCCCAATCTCTGTGCCTCTGTGCGAGCAGTGCCATGGGCAGATGAGGCTGAGCAACAGCTTTCCAGGCTAGCTCTTTCTGGCTGCGAGCTATCTGCACACGTTCGCATTTTCAGAGCAGGGATGCCGGACGACCACTGCACGGACCGCCTAAGCTGCCTTTGAAGTTTGAAGGGGCAAGACAAGCAAGCAGCCCCAGTCTCTGTGCCTCTGTGCGAGCAGTGCCATGGGCAGATGAGGCTGAACAACAGGTTTCCAGGCTAGCTCTTTCTGGCTGCGATCTATCTGCAGATGTTCGCATTTTCAGAGCAGGACTGCCTGAGGCACCCGGCATGGACCCCCAAGATACGTTTGAAGTTTGAGGTGGCAAGACAAGCAAGCAGCCCCAGTCTCTGTGCCTCTGTGCGAGCAGTGCCATGGGCAGATGAAGCTGAGCATCAGCTTTCCAGGCTATCTCTTTCTGGCTGCGAGCTATCTTCAGACGTTCGCATTTTCAGAGCAGGGCTGCCGGAGGTCCCCTGCACGGAAGCGCAAAGCTACGTTTGAAGTTTGAGGTGGCAAGACAAGCAAGCAGCCCCAGTCTCTGTGCCTGTGTGCGAGCAGTGTCACGGGCAGATGAGTCTGAGCAACAGCTTTCCAGGCTAGCTCTTTCTGGCTGCGAGCTATCTGCAGACATTCGCATTTTCAGAGCAGGGCTGCCGGACTTGTCCGGCATGGACCGCCTAAGCTACGTTTGAAGTTTGAGGTGGCAAGACAAGCAAGCAGCCCCAGTCTCTGTGCCTCTGTGCGAACAGTGCCATGGGCAGATGAGGCTGAGCATCAGCTTTCCAGGCTAGCTCTTTCTGCCTGCGACCTATCTGCAGACGTTCGCATTTTGGAAGCAGGGCTGCCGGAGGCGTCCGGCACGGACCACCTAAGATGCGTTTGAAGTTTGAGGGGGCAAGACAAGCAAGCAGCCCTAGTCTCTGTGCCTCTGTGCGAGCAGTGACATGGGCAGATGAGGCTGAGCAACAGCTTTCCAGGCTAGCTCTTTCTGCCTGCGAGCTATCTGCAGACATTCGCATTTTCACAGCAGGGCTGCCGGAGGTGCCCATCATGGACCGCCTAAGCTACGTTTGAAGTTTGAGGGGGCAAGACAAGCAAGCACCCCCAGTCTCTGTGCCTCTGTGCGAGCAGTGCCATGGGCAGATGAGGCTGAGCAACAGCTTTCCAGGCTAGCTCTTTCTGGCTGCGAGCTATCTGCAGACATTCGCATTTTCAGAGCAGGGCTACCGGAGGTGTCCGGCATGGATCGCCTAAGCTACGTTTGAAGTTTGATGGGGCAATACAAGCAAGCAGCCCCAATCTCTGTGCCTCTGTGCGAGCAGTGCCATGGGCATATGAGGCTGAGCAACAGCTTTCCAGGCTAGCTCTTTCTGGCTGCGAGCTATCTGCAGACATTCGCATTTTCAGAGCAGGGCTGGTGGAGGCCCCCTGCACGGACCCCCAAAGCTACTTTTGAAGTTTGAGGGGGCAAGACAAGCAAGCAGAACCAGTCTCTGTGCCTCTGTGCGAGCAGTGCCATGGGCAGATGAGGCTGAGCAACAGCTTTCCAGGCTAGCTCTTTCTGCCTGCGAGCTATCTGCAGACATTCGCATTTTCAGAGCAGGGCTGCCAGAGGTGTCCGGCATGGACCGCCTAAGCTACGTTTGAAGTTTGAGGGGGCAATACAAGCAAGCAGCCCCAATCTCTGTGCCTCTGTGCGAGCAGTGCCATGGGCAGATGAGGCTGAGCAACAGCTTTCCAGGCTAGCTCTTTCTGCCTGCGAGCTATCTGCAGACGTTCGCATTTTCAGAGCAGGGCTGGTGGAGGCCCCCTGCACGGACCCCCAAAGCTACTTTTGAAGTTTGAGGTGGCAAGACAAGCAAGCAGCCCCAGTCTCTGTGCCTCTGTGCGAGCAGTGCCATGGGCAGATGAGGCTGAACAACAGGTTTCCAGCCTAGCTCTTTCTGGCTGTGAGCTATCTGCAGATGTTCGCATTTTCAGAGCAGGACTGCCTGAGGCACCCGGCATGGACCCCCAAAGATACGTTTGAAGTTTGAGGTGGCAAGACAAGCAAGCAGCCCCAGTCTCTGTGCCTCTGTGCGAGCAGTGCCATGGGCAGATGAGGCTGAGCAAAACCTTTCCAGGATAGCTCTTTCTGGCTGCGAGCTATCTGCAGACGTTCGCATTTTCAGAGCAGGGCTGTCGGAATTGTCCGACAAGGAACCCCAAAGATACGTTTGAAGTTTGAGGGGGCAAGACAAGCAAGCAGCCCCAGTCTCTGTGCCTCTGTGCGAGCAGTGCCATGGGCAGATGAGGCTGAGCAACAGCTTTCCAGGCTAGCTCTTTCTGCCTGCGAGCTATCTGCAGACATTCGCATTTTGGGAGCAGGGCTGCTGGAGGCCCCCTGCACGGACCACCAAAGCTACTTTTGAAGTTTGAGGGGGCAAGACAAGCAAGCAGCCCCAGTCTCTGTGCCTCTGTGCGAGCAGTGCCATGGGCAGATGAGGCTGAGCAACAGCTTTCCAGGCTAGCCCTTTCTGCCTGCGAGCTATCTGCAGACGATCGCATTTTCAGAGCAGGGCTGTCGGAAGTGTCCGACACGGAACCCCAAAGCTACGTTTGAAGTTTGAGGGGGTAAGACAAGCAAGCAGCCCCAGTCTCTGTGCCTCTGTGCGAGCAGTGCCATGGGCAGTAGAGGCTGAGCATCGGCTTTCCAGGCTAGCTCCTTCTGGCTGCGAGCTATCTGCAGACGTTCGCATTTTCAGAGCAGGGATGACTGAGGCACCCGGCATGGACCCCCAAAGCTACGTTCGAAGTTTGAGGTGGCAATACAAGCAAGCAGCCCCAGTCTCTGGGCCTCTGTGCGAGCAGTGCCATGGGCAGATGAGGCTGAGCAACAGCTTTCCAGGCTAGCTCTTTCTGGCTGCGAGCTATCTGCAGACATTCGCATTTTCACAGCAGGGCTGCCGGAGGCCCCGTGCACGGACCCCCAAAGCTACTTTTGAAGTTTGAGGTGGCAAGACAAGCAAGCAGCCCCAGTCTCTGTGCCTCTGTGCGAGCAGTGCCATGGGCAGATGAGGCTGAGCAACAGCTTTCCAGGCTAGCTCTTTCTGGCTGCCACCCATCTGCAGACGTTCGCATTTTCAGAGCAGGGCTGTCGGAATTGTCCGACAAGGAACCCCAAAGATACGTTTGAAGTTTGAGGGGGCAAGACAAGCAAGCAGCCCCAGTCTCTGCGCCTCTGTGCGAGCAGTGCCATGGGCAGATGAGGCTGAGCAACAGCTTTCCAGGCTAGCTCTTTCTGGCTGCGAGCTATCTGCAGACATTCGCATTTTCAGAGCAGGGCTGCCAGAGGTGTCCGGCATTGACCGCCTAAGCTACGTTTGAAGTTTGAGGGGGCAAGACAAGCAAGCAGCCCCAGTCTCTGTGTTTCTGTGCGAGCAGAGCCATGGGCAGATGAGGCTGAGCAACAGCTTTCCAGGCTAGCTCTTCCTGGCTGCCAGCTATCTGCAGACGTTCGCATTTTCAGAGCAGGGCTGTCGGAAGTGTCCGACAAGGAACCCCAAAGATACGTTTGAAGTTTGAGGTGGCAAGACAAGCAAGCAGCCCCAGTCTCTGTGCCTCTGTGCGAACAGTGCCATGGGCAGATGAGGCTGAGCAACAGCTTTCCAGGCTAGCTCTTTCTGGCTGCGACCTATCTGCAGACGTTCGCATTTTGGAAGCAGGGCTGCCGGAGGCGTCCGTCACGGACCACCTAAGATGCGTTTGAAGTTTGAGGGGGCAAGACAAGCAAGCAGCCCCAGTCTCTGTGCCTCTGTGCGAGCAGTGACATGGGCAGATGAGGCTGAGCAACAGCTTTCCAGGCTAGCTCTTTCTGCCTGCGAGCTATCTGCAGACATTCGCATTTTTACAGCAGGTCTGCCGGAGGTGCCCATCATGGACCGCCTAAGCTACGTTTGAAGTTTGAGGGGGCAAGACAAGCAAGCACCCCCAGTCTCTGTGCCTCTGTGCGAGCAGTGCCATGGGCAGATGAGGCTGAGCAACAGCTTTCCAGGCTAGCTCTTTCTGGCTGCGAGCTATCTGCACACGTTCGCATTTTCAGAGCAGGGCTGCCAGAGGTGTCCGGCATGGACCGCCTAAGCTACGTTTGAAGTTTGAGGGGGCAATACAAGCAAGCAGCCCCAATCTCTGTGCCTCTGTGCGAGCAGTGCCATGGGCAGATGAGGCTGAGCAACAGCTTTCCAGGCTAGCTCTTTCTGCCTGCGAGCTATCTGCACACGTTCGCATTTTCAGAGCAGGGATGCCGGACGACCACTGCACGGACCGCCTAAGCTGCCTTTGAAGTTTGAAGGGGCAAGACAAGCAAGCAGCCCCAGTCTCTGTGCCTCTGTGCGAGCAGTGCCATGGGCAGATGAGCCTGAGCAACAGCTTTCCAGGCTAGCTCTTTCTGGCTGCGAGCTATCTGCAGATGTTCGCATTTTCAGAGCAGGACTGCCTGAGGCACCCGGCATGGACCCCAAAGATACGTTTGAAGTTTGAGGTGGCAAGACAAGCAAGCAGCCCCACTCTCTGTGCCTCTGTGCGAGCAGTGCCATGGGCAGATGAAGCTGAGCATCAGCTTTCCAGGCTAGCTCTTTCTGGCTGCGAGCTATCTTCAGACGTTCGCATTTTCAGAGCAGGGCTGCCGGAGGTCCCCTGCACGGAAGCGCAAAGCTACGTTTCAAGTTTGAGGTGGCAAGACAAGCAAGCAGCCCCAGTCTCTGTGCCTGTGTGCGAGCAGTGTCACGGGCAGATGAGTCTGAGCAACAGCTTTCCAGGCTAGCTCTTTCTGGCTGCGAGCTATCTGCAGACATTCGCATTTTCAGAGCAGGGCTGCCGGACTTGTCCGGCATGGACCGCCTAAGCTACGTTTGAAGTTTGAGGTGGCAAGACAAGCAAGCAGCCCCAGTCTCTGTGCCTCTGTGCGAACAGTGCCATGGGCAGATGAGGCTGAGCATCAGCTTTCCAGGCTAGCTCTTTCTGGCTGCGACCTATCTGCAGACGTTCGCATTTTGGAAGCAGGGCTGCCGGAGGCGTCCGGCACGGACCACCTAAGATGCGTTTGAAGTTTGAGGGGGCAAGACAAGCAAGCAGCCCTAGTCTCTGTGCCTCTGTGCGAGCAGTGACATGGGCAGATGAGGCTGAGCAACAGCTTTCCAGGCTAGCTCTTTCTGCCTGCGAGCTATCTGCAGACATTCGCATTTTCACAGCAGGGCTGCCGGAGGTGCCCATCATGGACCGCCTAAGCTACGTTTGAAGTTTGAGGGGGCAAGACAAGCAAGCACCCCCAGTCTCTGTGCCTCTGTGCGAGCAGTGCCATGGGCAGATGAGGCTGAGCAACAGCTTTCCAGGCTAGCTCTTTCTGGCTGCGAGCTATCTGCAGACATTCGCATTTTCAGAGCAGGGCTACCGGAGGTGTCCGGCATGGACCGCCTAAGCTACGTTTGAAGTTTGAGGGGGCAATACAAGCAAGCAGCCCCAGTCTCTGTGCCTCTGTGCGAGCAGTGCCATGGGCATATGAGGCTGAGCAACAGCTTTCCAGGCTAGCTCTTTCTGGCTGCCAGCTATCTGCAGACATTCGCATTTTCAGAGCAGGGCTGGTGGAGGCCCCCTGCACGGACCCCCAAAGCTACTTTTGAAGTTTGAGGGGGCAAGACAAGCAAGCAGCCCCAGTCTCTGTGCCTCTGTGCGAGCAGTGCCATGGGCAGATGAGGCTGAGCAACAGCTTTCCAGGCTAGCTCTTTCTGGCTGCGAGTTATCTGCAGACATTCGCATTTTCAGAGCAGGGCTGGTGGAGGCCCCCTGCACGGACCCCCAAAGCTACTTTTGAAGTTTGAGGGGGCAAGACAAGCAAGCAGCCCCAGTCTCTGTGCCTCTGTGTGAGCAGTGCCATGGGCAGATGAGGCTGAGCAACAGCTTTCCAGGCTAGCTCTTTCTGGCTGCGAGCTATCTGCAGACATTCGCATTTTCAGAGCAGGGCTGCCAGAGGTGTCCGGCATGGACCGCCTAAGCTACGTTTGAAGTTTGAGGGGGCAATACAAGCAAGCAGCCCCAATCTCTGTGCCTCTGTGCGAGCAGTGCCATGGGCAGATGAGGCTGAGCAACAGCTTTCCAGGCTAGCTCTTTCTGGCTGCGAGCTATCTGCACACGTTCGCATTTTCAGAGCAGGGATGCCGGACGACCACTGCACGGACCGCCTAAGCTGCCTTTGAAGTTTGAAGGGGCAAGACAAGCAAGCAGCCCCAGTCTCTGTGCCTCTGTGCGAGCAGTGCCATGGGCAGATGAGGCTGAACAACAGGTTTCCAGGCTAGCTCTTTCTGGCTGCGATCTATCTGCAGATGTTCGCATTTTCAGAGCAGGACTGCCTGAGGCACCCGGCATGGACCCCCAAGATACGTTTGAAGTTTGAGGTGGCAAGACAAGCAAGCAGCCCCAGTCTCTGTGCCTCTGTGCGAGCAGTGCCATGGGCAGATGAAGCTGAGCATCAGCTTTCCAGGCTATCTCTTTCTGGCTGCGAGCTATCTTCAGACGTTCGCATTTTCAGAGCAGGGCTGCCGGAGGTCCCCTGCACGGAAGCGCAAAGCTACGTTTGAAGTTTGAGGTGGCAAGACAAGCAAGCAGCCCCAGTCTCTGTGCCTGTGTGCGAGCAGTGTCACGGGCAGATGAGTCTGAGCAACAGCTTTCCAGGCTAGCTCTTTCTGGCTGCGAGCTATCTGCAGACATTCGCATTTTCAGAGCAGGGCTGCCGGAGTTGTCCGGCATGGACCGCCTAAGCTACGTTTGAAGTTTGAGGTGGCAAGACAAGCAAGCAGCCCCAGTCTCTGTGCCTCTGTGCGAACAGTGCCATGGGCAGATGAGGCTGAGCATCAGCTTTCCAGGCTAGCTCTTTCTGCCTGCGAGCTATCTGCAGACGTTCGCATTTTGGAAGCAGGGCTGCCGGAGGCGTCCGGCACGGACCACCTAAGATGCGTTTGAAGTTTGAGGGGGCAAGACAAGCAAGCAGCCCTAGTCTCTGTGCCTCTGTGCGAGCAGTGACATGGGCAGATGAGGCTGAGCAACAGCTTTCCAGGCTACCTCTTTCTGCCTGCGAGCTATCTGCAGACATTCGCATTTTCACAGCAGGGCTGCCGGAGGTGCCCATCATGGACCGCCTAAGCTACGTTTGAAGTTTGAGGGGGCAAGACAAGCAAGCACCCCCAGTCTCTGTGCCTCTGTGCGAGCAGTGCCATGGGCAGATGAGGCTGAGCAACAGCTTTCCAGGCTAGCTCTTTCTGGCTGCGAGCTATCTGCAGACATTCGCATTTTCAGAGCAGGGCTACCGGAGGTGTCCGGCATGGACCGCCTAAGCTACGTTTGAAGTTTGATGGGGCAATACAAGCAAGCAGCCCCAATCTCTGTGCCTCTGTGCGAGCAGTGCCATGGGCATATGAGGCTGAGCAACAGCTTTCCAGGCTAGCTCTTTCTGGCTGCGAGCTATCTGCAGACATTCGCATTTTCAGAGCAGGGCTGGTGGAGGCACCCTGCACGGACCCCCAAAGCTACTTTTGAAGTTTGAGGGGGCAAGACAAGCAAGCAGCCCCAGTCTCTGTGCCTCTGTGCGAGCAGTGCCATGGGCAGATGAGGCTGAGCAACAGCTTTCCAGGCTAGCTCTTTCTGCCTGCGAGCTATCTGCAGACATTCGCATTTTCAGAGCAGGGCTGCCAGAGGTGTCCGGCATGGACCGCCTAAGCTACGTTTGAAGTTTGAGGGGGCAATACAAGCAAGCAGCCCCAATCTCTGTGCCTCTGTGCGAGCAGTGCCATGGGCAGATGAGGCTGAGCAACAGCTTTCCAGGCTAGCTCTTTCTGCCTGCGAGCTATCTGCAGACGTTCGCATTTTCAGAGCAGGGCTGGTGGAGGCCCCCTGCACGGACCCCCAAAGCTACTTTTGAAGTTTGAGGTGGCAAGACAAGCAAGCAGCCCCAGTCTCTGTGCCTCTGTGCGAGCAGTGCCATGGGCAGATGAGGCTGAACAACAGGTTTCCAGGCTAGCTCTTTCTGGCTGTGAGCTATCTGCAGATGTTCGCATTTTCAGAGCAGGACTGCCTGAGGCACCCGGCATGGACCCCCAAAGATACGTTTGAAGTTTGAGGTGGCAAGACAAGCAAGCAGCCCCAGTCTCTGTGCCTCTGTGCGAGCAGTGCCATGGGCAGATGAGGCTGAGCAAAACCTTTCCAGGATAGCTCTTTCTGGCTGCGAGCTATCTGCAGACGTTCGCATTTTCAGAGCAGGGCTGTCGGAATTGTCCGACAAGGAACCCCAAAGATACGTTTGAAGTTTGAGGGGGCAAGACAAGCAAGCAGCCCCAGTCTCTGTGCCTCTGTGCGAGCAGTGCCATGGGCAGATGAGGCTGAGCAACAGCTTTCCAGGCTAGCTCTTTCTGCCTGCGAGCTATCTGCAGACATTCGCATTTTGGGAGCAGGGCTGCTGGAGGCCCCCTGCACGGACCACCAAAGCTACTTTTGAAGTTTGAGGGGGCAAGACAAGCAAGCAGCCCCAGTCTCTGTGCCTCTGTGCGAGCAGTGCCATGGGCAGATGAGGCTGAGCAACAGCTTTCCAGGCTAGCCCTTTCTGCCTGCGAGCTATCTGCAGACGATCGCATTTTCAGAGCAGGGCTGTCGGAAGTGTCCGACACGGAACCCCAAAGCTACGTTTGAAGTTTGAGGGGGTAAGACAAGCAAGCAGCCCCAGTCTCTGTGCCTCTGTGCGAGCAGTGCCATGGGCAGATGAGGCTGAGCATCGGCTTTCCAGGCTAGCTCTTTCTGGCTGCGAGCTATCTGCAGACGTTCGCATTTTCAGAGCAGGGATGACTGAGGCACCCGGCATGGACCCCCAAAGCTACGTTCGAAGTTTGAGGTGGCAATACAAGCAAGCAGCCCCAGTCTCTGGGCCTCTGTGCGAGCAGTGCCATGGGCAGATGAGGCTGAGCAACAGCTTTCCAGGCTAGCTCTTTCTGGCTGCGAGCTATCTGCAGACGTTCGCATTTTCAGAGCAGGACTGTCGGAATTGTCCGACAAGAAACTCCAAAGATACTTTTGAAGTTTGAGGGGGCAAGACAAGCAAGCAGCCCCAGTCTCTGTGCCTCTGTGCGAGCAGTGCCATGGGCAGATGAAGCTGAGCATCAGCTTTCCAGGCTAGCTATTTCTGGCTGTGAGCTATCTGCAGACGTTCGCATTTTCAGAGCAGGGCTGCCGGAGGCCCCCTGCACGGAAGCGCAAAGCTACGTTTGAAGTTTGAGGGGGCAAGACAAGCAAGCAGCCCCAGTCTCTGTGCCTGTGTGCGAGCAGTGTCACGGGCAGATGAGTCTGAGCAACAGCTTTCCAGGCTAGCTCTTTCTGGCTGCGAGCTATCTGCAGACATTCGCATTTTCAGAGCAGGGCTGCCGGAGTTGTCCGGCATGGACCGCCTAAGCTACGTTTGAAGTTTGAGGGGGCAATACAAGCAAGCAGCCCCAGTCTCTGTGCCTCTGTGCGAGCACTGCCATGGGCAGATGAGGCTGAGCAACACCTTTCCAGGCTAGCCCCTTCTGGCTGCCAGCTATCTGCAGACGTTCGCACTTTCGGAGCAGGGCTGTGATAGGAGCCTGGCAGGGACACCACCATTCCCAGCATGCGTTTGAAGTTTCAAGTGGCAAGATAAGCAAGCAGCCCCATTCTCTGTGCCTCTATGCGAGCAGTGCCATGGGCAGATGAGGCTGAGCAACAGCTTTCCAGGCTAGCACCTTCTGGCTGCCAGCTATCTGCAGACGTTCGCACTTTCGGAGCAGGGCTGCGAAAGGAGACTGGCAGGGACACCAACTTTCCCAGGCTACGTTTGAAGTTTGAGGTGGCAAGACAAACAAGCAGCCCCATTCTCTGTGCCTCTGTGCGAGCACTGCCATGGGCAGATGAGGCTGAGCAACAGCTTTCCAGGCTAGCCCCTTCTGGCTGCCAGCTATCTGCAGACGTTCGCACTTTCGGAGCAGGGCTGTGATAGGAGCCTGGCAGGGACACCACCATTCCCAGGCTACGTTTGAAGTTTCAAGTGGCAAGATAAGCAAGCAGCCCCATTCTCTGTGCCTCTATGCGAGCAGTGCCATGGGCAGATGAGGCTGAGCAACAGCTTTCCAGGCTAGCACCTTCTGGCTGCCAGATATCTGCAGACGTTCGCACTTTCGGAGCAGGGCTGCTAAAGGAGACTGGCAGGGACACCAACTTTCCCAGGCTACGTTTGAAGTTTGAGGTGGCAAGACAAGCAAGCAGCCCCATTCTCTGTGCCTCTGTGCGAGCACTGCCATGGGCAGATGAGGCTGAGCAACAGCTTTCCAGGCTAGCCCCTTCTGGCTGCCAGCTATCTGCAGACGTTCGCACTTTCGGAGCAGGGCTGCGAAAGGAGCCTGGCTGGGACACCAATTTTCCCAGGCTACGTTTGAAGTTTGAGGTGGCAAGACAAGCAAGCAGCCCCATTCTCTGTGCCTCTGTGCGAGCACTGCCATGGGCAGATGAGGCTGAGCAACAGCTTTCCAGGCTAGCCCCTTCTGGCTGCCAGCTATCTGCAGACCTTCGCACTTTCGGAGTAGGGCTGTGATAGGAGCCTGGCAGGGACACCACCATTCCCAGCATGCGTTTGAAGTTTCAAGTGGCAAGATAAGCAAGCAGCCCCATTCTCTGTGCCTCTATGCGAACAGTGCCATGGACAGATGAGGCTGAGCAACAGCTTTCCAGGCTAGCCCCTTCTGGCTGCCAGCTATCTGCAGACGTTCGCATTTCAAGAGCAGGGCTGCGAAAGGAGCCTGGCAGGTACACCATCTTTCCCAGGCTACGTTTTAAGTTTGAGGTGGCAAGACAAGCAAGCAGCCCCAGTCTCTGTGCCTCTGTGCGAGCACTGCCATGGGCAGATGAGGCTGAGCAACAGCTTTCCAGGCTAGCCCCTTCTGCCTGCCAGCTATCTGCAGACGTTCGCACTTTCGGAGCAGGGCTGTGATAGGAGCCTGGCAGGGACACCACCATTCCCAGCATGCGTTTGAAGTTTCAAGTAGCAAGACAAGCAAGCAGCCCCATTCTCTGTGCCTCTGTGCGAGCACTGCCATGGGCAGATGAGGCTGAGCAACAGCTTTACAGGCTAGCCCCTTCTGCCTGCCAGATATCTGCAGACGTTCGCACTTTCGGAGCAGGGCTGCGAAAGTAGCCTTGCAGGGACACCACCATTCCCAGCATGCGTTTGAAGTTTCAAGTGGCAAGATAAGCAAGCAGCCCCATTCTCTGTGCCTCTATGCGAGCAGTGCCATGGGCAGATGAGGCTGAGCAACAGCTTTCCAGGCTAGCCCCTTCTGGCTGCCAGCTATCTGCAGACGTTCGCACTTTCGGAGCAGGGCTGTGATAGGAGCCTTGCAGGGACACCACCATTCCCAGCATGCGTTTGAAGTTTCAAGTGGCAAGATAAGCAAGCAGCCCCATTCTCTGTGCCTCTATGCGAGCAGTGCCATGGGCAGATGAGGCTGAGCAACAGCTTTCCAGGCTAGCCCCTTCTGGCTGCCAGCTATCTGCAGACGTTTGCACTTTCGGAGCAGGGCTGCGAAAGGAGCCTGGCAGGGACACCACCATTCCCAGCATGCGTTTGAAGTTTGAAGTGGCAAGATAAGCAAGCAGCCCCATTCTCTGTGCCTCTATGCGAACAGTGCCATGGACAGATGAGGCTGAGCAACAGCTTTCCAGGCTAGCCTTTACTGGCTGCCAGCTATCTGCAGACGTTCGCACTTTCGGAGCAGGGCTGTGATAGGAGCCTGGCAGGGACACCACCATTCCCAGCATGCGTTTGAAGTTTCAAGTGGCAAGACAAGCAAGCAGCCCCATTCTCTGTGCCTCTGTGCGAGCACTGCCATGGGCAGATGAGGCTGAGCAAAAGCTTTCCAGGCTAGCCCCTTCTGCCTGCCAGATATCTGCAGACATTCGGACTTTCGGAGCAGGGCTGTGATAGGAGCTTGGCAGGGACACCACCATTCCCAGCATGCGTTTGAAGTTTCAAGTGGCAAGATAAGCAAGCAGCCCCATTCTCTGTGCCTCTATGCGAACAGTGCCATGGGCAGATGAGGCTGAGCAACACCTTTCCAGGCTAGCCCCTTCTGGCTGCCAGCTATCTGCAGACGTTCGCACTTTCGGAGCAGGGCTGTGATAGGAGCCTGGCAGGGACAACACCATTCCCAGCATGCGTTTGAAGTTTGAGGTGACAAGACAAGCAAGCAGCCCCATTCTCTGTGCCTCTGTGCGAGCACTGCCATGGGCAGATGAGGCTGAGCAACAGCTTTCCAGGCTAGCCTTTACTGGCTGCCAGCTATCTGCAGACGTTCGCACTTTCGGAGCAGGGCTGTGATTGGAGCCTGGCAGGGACAGCACCATTCCCAGCATGCGTTTGAAGTTTGAGGTGGCAAGACAAGCAAGCAGCCCCATTCTCTGTGCCTCTGTGCGAGCACTGCCATGGGCAGATGAGGCTGAGCAACAGCTTTCCAGGCTAGCCCCTTCTGCCTGCCAGATATCTGCAGACATTCGCACTTTCGGAGCAGGGCTGCGAATTTAGACTGGCAGGCACACCCTCCAATCCCAGGCTACGTTTGAAGTTTGAGGTGGCAAGACAAGCAAGCAGCCCCATTCTCTGTGCCTCTGTGCGAGCACTGCCATGGGCAGATGAGGCTGAGCAACAGCTTTCCAGGCTAGCACCTTCTGGCTGCCATCTATCTGCAGACGTTCGCACTTTCGGAGCAGGGCAGTGATAGGAGCCTGGCAGGGACACCACCATTCCCAGCATGCGTTTGAAGTTTCAAGTGGCAAGATAAGCAAGCAGCCCCATTCTCTGTGCCTCTATGCGAACAGTGCCATGGGCAGATGAGGCTGAGCAACAGCTTTCCAGGCTAGCCCCTTCTGCCTGCCAGATATCTGCAGACATTCGCACTTTTGGAGCAGGGCTGCGAAAGGAGCCTGGCAGGGACACCAACTTTCCCAGGCTACGTTTGAAGTTTGAGGTGGCAAGACAAGCAAGCAGCCCCATTCTCTGTGCCTCTGTGCGAGCACTGCCATGGGCAGATGAGGCTGAGCAACAGCTTTCCAGGCTAGCCCCTTCTGGCTGCCAGATATCTGCAGACGTTCGCACTTTCGGAGCAGGGCTGCGAAAGGAGCCTGGCAGGGACACCAACTTTCCCAGGCTACGTTTGAAGTTTGAGGTGGCAAGACAAGCAAGCAGCCCCATTCTCTGTGCCTCTGTGCAAGCACTGCCATGGGCAGATGAGGCTGAGCAACAGCTTTCCAGGCTAGCCCCTTCTGGCTGCCAGCTATCTGCAGACGTTCGCACTTTCGGAGCAGGGCTGTGATAGGAGCCTGGCAGGGACACCACCATTCCCAGCATGCGTTTGAAGTTTGAAGTGACAAGATAAGCAAGCAGCCCCATTCTCTGTGCCTCTATGCGAACAGTGCCATGGGCAGATGAGGCTGAGCAACAGCTTTCCAGGCTAGCCCCTTCTGGCTGCCAGCTATCTGCAGACGTTCGCATTTCACGAGCAGGGCTGCGAAAGGAGCCTAGCAGGTACACCATATTTCCCAGGCTACGTTTGAAGTTTGAAGTGGCAAGACAAGCAAGCAGCCCCATTCTCTGTGCCTCTGTGCGAGCACTGCCATGGACAGATAAGGCTGAGCAACAGCTTTCCAGGCTAGCCGTTTCTGGCTGCCAGCTATCTGCAGACGTTCGCACTTTCGGAGCAGGGCTGTGATAGGAGCCTGGCAGGGACACCACCATTCCCAGCATGCGTTTGAAGTTTCAAGTGGCAAGACAAGCAAGCAGCCCCATTCTCTGTGCCTCTGTGCGAGCACTGCCATGGGCAGATGAGGCTGAGCAACAGCTTTCCAGGATAGCCTTTACTGGCTGCCAGCTATCTGCAGACGTTCCCACTTTCGGAGCAGGGCTGTGATAGGAGCCTGGCAGGGACACCACCATTCCCAGCCTGCGTTTGAAGTTTGAGGTGGCAAGACAAGCAAGCAGCCCCATTCTCTGTGCCTCTGTGCGAGCACTGCCATGGGCAGATGAGGCTGAGCAACAGCTTTCCAGGCTAGCCCCTTCTGCCTGCCAGCTATCTGCAGACGTTCGCACTTTCGGAGCAGGGCTGCGAAAGGAGCCTGGCAGGGACACCAACTTTCCCAGGCTACGTTTGAAGTTTGAGGTGGCAAGACAAGCAAGCAGCCCCATTCTCTGTGCCTCTGTGCGAGCACTGCCATGGGCAGATGAGGCTGAGCAACAGCTTTCCAGGATAGCCCCTTCTGGCTGCCAGCTATCTGCAGACGTTCGCACTTTCGGAGCAGGGCTGTGATAGGAGCCTGGCAGGGACACCACCATTCCCAGCATGCGTTTGAAGTTTCAAGTGGCAAGATAAGCAAGCAGCCCCATTCTCTGTGCCTCTATGCGAGCAGTGCCATGGGCAGATGAGGCTGAGCAACAGCTTTCCAGGCTAGCCCCTTCTGGCTGCCAGCTATCTGCAGACGTTCGCACTTTCGGAGCAGGGCTGTGATAGGAGCCTGGCAGGGACACCACCATTCCCAGCATGCGTTTGAAGTTTGAAGTGGCAAGACAAGCAAGCAGCCCCATTCTCTGTGCCTCTGTGCGAGCAGTGCCATGGACAGATGAGGCTGAGCAACAGCTTTCCAGGCTAGCCCCTTCTGGCTGCCAGCTATCTGCAGACGTTCGCACTTTCGGAGCAGGGCTGCGAAAGGAGCCTAGCAGGTACACCATCTTTCCCATGCTACGTTTGAAGTTTCAGGTGGCAAGACAAGCAAGCAGCCCCATTCTCTGTGCCTCTGTGCGAGCACTGCCATGGGCAGATGAGGCTGAGCAACAGCTCTCCAGGCTAGCCCCTTCTGGCTGCCAGCTATCTCCAGACGTTCGCATTTCAAGAGCAGGGCTGCGAAAGGAGCCTAGCAGGTACACCATATTTCCCAGGTTACGTTTGAAGTTTGAGGTGGCAAGACAAGCAAGCAGCCCCAGTCTCTGGGCCTCTGTGCGAGCAGTGCCATGGGCAGATGAGGCTGAGCAACAGCTTTCCAGGATAGCCCCTTCTGGCTGCCAGATATCTGCAGACGTTCGCACTTTCGGAGCAGGGCTGTGATAGGAGCCTGGCAGGGACACCACCATTCCCAGCATGCGTTTGAAGTTTCAAGTGGCAAGACAAGCAAGCAGCCCCATTCTCTGTGCCTCTGTGCGAGCACTGCTATGGGCAGATGAGGCTGAGCAACAGCTTTCCAGGCTAGCCCCTTCTGGCTGCCAGCTATCTGCAGACATTCGCACTTTCGGAGCAGGGCAGCGAAAGGAGCCTGGCAGGGACACCAACTTTCCCAGGCTACGTTTGAAGTTTGAGGTGGCAAGACAAGCAAGCAGCCCCATTCTCTGTGCCTCTGTGCGAGCACTGCCATGGGCAGATGAGGCTGAGCAACAGCTTTCCAGGCTAGCCCCTTCTGGCTGCCAGATATCTGCAGACGTTCGCACTTTCGGAGCAGGGCTGCGAAAGGAGCCTGGCAGGGACACCAACTTTCCCAGGCTACGTTTGAAGTTTGAGGTGGCAAGACAAGCAAGCAGCCCCATTCTCTGTGCCTCTGTGCGAGCACTGCCATGGGCAGATGAGGCTGAGCAACAGCTTTCCAGGATAGCCCCTTCTGGCTGCCAGCTATCTGCAGACGTTCGCACTTTCGGAGCAGGGCTGTGATAGGAGCCTGGCAGGGACACCACCATTCCCAGCATGCGTTTGAAGTTTCAAGTGGCAAGATAAGCAAGCAGCCCCATTCTCTGTGCCTCTATGCGAGCACTGCCATGGGCAGATGAGGCTGAGCAACAGCTTTCCAGGCTAGCCCCTTCTGGCTGCCAGCTATCTGCAGACGTTCGCACTTTCGGAGCAGGGCTGTGATAGGAGCCTGGCAGGGACACCACCATTCCCAGCATGCGTTTGAAGTTTGAAGTGGCAAGAAAAGCAAGCAGCCCCATTCTCTGTGCCTCTATGCGAACAGTGCCATGGACAGATGAGGCTGAGCAACAGCTTTCCAGGCTAGCCCCTTCTGGCTGCCAGCTATCTGCAGACGTTCGCACTTTCGGAGCAGGGCTGCGAAAGGAGCCTAGCAGGTACACCATCTTTCCCAGGCTACGTTTGAAGTTTCAGGTGGCAAGACAAGCAAGCAGCCCCATCCTCTGTGCCTCTGTGCGAGCACTGCCATGGGCAGATGAGGCTGAGCAACAGCTTTCCAGGCTAGCCCCTTCTGGCTGCCAGCTATCTGCAGACGTTCGCACTTTCGGAGCAGGGCTGCGAAAGGAGCCTGGCAGGGACACCAACTTTCCCAGGCTACGTTTGAAGTTTGAGGTGACAAGACAAGCAAGCAGCCCCATTCTCTGTGCCTCTGTGCGAGCACTGCCATGGGCAGATGAGGCTGAGCAACAGCTTTCCAGGCTAGCCCCTTCTGGCTGCCAGCTATCTGCAGACATTCGCACTTTCGGAGCAGGGCTGTGATAGGAGCCTGGCAGGGACACCACCATTCCCAGCATGCGTTTGAAGTTTCAAGTGGCAAGATAAGCAAGCAGCCCCATTCTCTGTGCCTCTGTGCGAGCACTGCCATGGGCAGATGAGGCTGAGCAACAGCTTTCCAGGCTAGCCCCTTTCTGCCTGCCAGCTATCTGCAGACGTTCGCACTTTCGGAGCAGGGCTGCGAAAGGAGCCTGGCAGGGACACCAACTTTCCCAGGCTACGTTTGAAGTTTGAGGTGACAAGACAAGCAAGCAGCCCCATTCTCTGTGCCTCTGTGCGAGCACTGCCATGGGCAGATGAGGCTGAGCAACAGCTTTCCAGGCTAGCCCCTTCTGGCTGCCAGCTATCTGCAGACATTCGCACTTTCGGAGCAGGGCTGTGATAGGAGCCTGGCAGGGACACCACCATTCCCAGCATGCATTTGAAGTTTCAAGTGGCAAGACAAGCAAGCAGCCCCATTCTCTGTGCCTCTGTGCGAGCACTGCCATGGGCAGATGAGGCTGAGCAACAGCTCTCCAGGCTAGCCCCTTCTGGCTGCCAGCTATCTCCAGACGTTCGCATTTCAAGAGCAGGGCTGCGAAAGGAGCCTAGCAGGTACACCATATTTCCCAGGTTACGTTTGAAGTTTGAGGTGGCAAGACAAGCAAGCAGCCCCAGTCTCTGGGCCTCTGTGCGAGCAGTGCCATGGGCAGATGAGGCTGAGCAACAGCTTTCCAGGCTAGCCCCTTCTGGCTGCCAGATGTCTGCAGACGTTCGCACTTTCGGAGCAGGGCTGTGATAGGAGCCTGGCAGGGACACCACCATTCCCAGCATGCGTTTGAAGTTTCAAGTGGCAAGACAAGCAAGCAGCCCCATTCTCTGTGCCTCTGTGCGAGCACTGCCATGGGCAGATGAGGCTGAGCAACAGCTTTCCAGGCTAGCCCCTTCTGGCTGCCAGCTATCTGCAGACATTCGCACTTTCGGAGCAGGGCTGCGAAAGGAGCCTGGCAGGGACACCAACTTTCCAAGGCTACGTTTGAAGTTTGAGGTGGCAAGACAAGCAAGCAGCCCCATTCTCTGTGCCTCTGTGCGAGCACTGCCATGGGCAGATGAGGCTGAGCAACAGCTTTCCAGGCTAGCCCCTTCTGGCTGCCAGATATCTGCAGACGTTCGCACTTTCGGAGCAGGGCTGTGATAGGAGCCTGGCTGCGACACCACCATTCCCAGCATGCGTTTGAAGTTTGAAGTGGCAAGATAAGCAAGCAGCCCCATTCTCTGTGCCTCTATGCGAACAGTGCCATGGACAGATGAGGCTGAGCAACAGCTTTCCAGGCTAGCCCCTTCTGGCTGCCAGCTATCTGCAGACGTTCGCACTTTCGGAGCAGGGCTGCGAAAGGAGCCTAGCAGGTACAACATCTTTCCCAGGCTACGTTTGAAGTTTCAGGTGGCAAGACAAGCAAGCAGCCCCATCCTCTGTGCCTCTGTGCGAGCACTGCCATGGGCAGATGAGGCTGAGCAACAGCTTTCCAGGCTAGCCCCTTCTGGCTGCCAGCTATCTGCAGACGTTCGCACTTTCGGAGCAGGGCTGCGAAAGGAGCCTGGCTGGGACACCAACTTTCCCAGGCTACGTTTGAAGTTTGAGGTGACAAGACAAGCAAGCAGCCCCATTCTCTGTGCCTCTGTGCGAGCACTGCCATGGGCAGATGAGGCTGAGCAACAGCTTTCCAGGCTAGCCCCTTCTGGCTGCCAGCTATCTGCAGACGTTCGCACTTTCGGAGCAGGGCTGTGATAGGAGCCTGGCAGGGACACCACCATTCCCAGCATGCGTTTGAAGTTTCAAGTGGCAAGATAAGCAAGCAGCCCCATTCTCTGTGCCTCTGTGCGAGCACTGCCATGGGCAGATGAGGCTGAGCAACAGCTTTCCAGGCTAGCCCCTTCTGGCTGCCAGCTATCTGCAGACGTTTGCACTTTCGGAGCAGGGCTGCGAAAGGAGCCTGGCTGGGACACCACCATTCCCAGCATGCGTTTGAAGTTTCAAGTGGCAAGATAAACAAGCAGCCCCATTCTCTGTGCCTCTATGCGAGCACTGCCATGGGCAGATGAGGCTGAGCAACAGCTTTCCAGGCTAGCCCCTTCTGGCTGCCAGCTATCTGCAGACGTTCGCACTTTCGGAGCAGGGCTGTGATAGGAGCCTGGCAGGGACACCACCATTCCCAGCATGCGTTTGAAGTTTGAAGTGGCAAGATAAGCAAGCAGCCCCATTCTCTGTGCCTCTATGCGAACAGTGCCATGGACAGATGAGGCTGAGCAACAGCTTTCCAGGCTAGCCCCTTCTGGCTGCCAGCTATCTGCAGACGTTCGCACTTTCGGAGCAGGGCTGCGAAAGGAGCCTAGCAGGTACACCATCTTTCCCAGGCTACGTTTGAAGTTTCAGGTGGCAAGACAAGCAAGCAGCCCCATTCTCTGTGCCTCTGTGCGAGCACTGCCATGGGCAGATGAGGCTGAGCAACAGCTTTCCAGGCTAGCCCCTTCTGGCTGCCAGCTATCTGCAGACGTTCGCACTTTCGGAGCAGGGCTGCGAAAGGAGCCTGGCTGGGACACCAACTTTCCCAGGCTACGTTTGAAGTTTGAGGTGACAAGACAAGCAAGCAGCCCCATTCTCTGTGCCTCTGTGCGAGCACTGCCATGGGCAGATGAGGCTGAGCAACAGCTTTCCAGGCTAGCCCCTTCTGGCTGCCAGCTATCTGCAGACGTTCGCACTTTCGGAGCAGGTCTGTGATAGGAGCCTGGCAGGGACACCACCATTCCCAGCATGCGTTTGAAGTTTCAAGTGGCAAGATAAGCAAGCAGCCCCATTCTCTGTGCCTCTGTGCGAGCACTGCCATGGGCAGATGAGGCTGAGCAACAGCTTTCCAGGCTAGCCCCTTTCTGCCTGCCAGCTATCTGCAGACGTTCGCACTTTCGGAGCAGGTCTGCGAAAGGAGCCTGGCTGGGACACCAACTTTCCCAGGCTACGTTTGAAGTTTGAGGTGGCAAGACAAGCAAGCAGCCCCATTCTCTGTGCCTCTGTGCGAGCACTGCCATGGGCAGATGAGGCTGAGCAACAGCTTTCCAGGCTAGCCCCTTCTGGCTGCCAGCTATCTGCAGACATTCGCACTTTCGGAGCAGGGCTGTGATAGGAGCCTGGCAGGGACACCACCATTCCCAGCATGCGTTTGAAGTTTCAAGTGGCAAGATAAGCAAGCAGCCCCATTCTCTGTGCCTCTGTGCGAACAGTGCCATGGGCAGATGAGGCTGAGCAACAGCTCTCCAGGCTAGCCCCTTCTGGCTGCCAGCTATCTCCAGACGTTCGCATTTCAAGAGCAGGGCTGCGAAAGGAGCCTAGCAGGTACACCATATTTCCCAGGTTACGTTTGAAGTTTGAGGTGGCAAGACAAGCAAGCAGCCCCAGTCTCTGGGCCTCTGTGCGAGCAGTGCCATGGGCAGATGAGGCTGAGCAACAGCTTTCCAGGCTAGCCCCTTCTGGCTGCCAGATATCTGCAGACGTTCGCACTTTCGGAGCAGGGCTGTGATAGGAGCCTGGCAGGGACACCACCATTCCCAGCATGCGTTTGAAGTTTCAAGTGGCAAGACAAGCAAGCAGCCCCATTCTCTGTGCCTCTGTGCGAGCACTGCCATGGGCAGATGAGGCTGAGCAACAGCTTTCCAGGCTAGCCCCTTCTGGCTGCCAGCTATCTGCAGACGTTCGCACTTTCGGAGCAGGGCTGTGATAGGAGCCTGGCAGGGACACCACCATTCCCAGCATGCGTTTGAAGTTTGAAGTGGCAAGATAAGCAAGCAGCCCCATTCTCTGTGCCTCTATGCGAACAGTGCCATGGACAGATGAGGCTGAGCAACAGCTTTCCAGGCTAGCCCCTTCTGGCTGCCAGCTATCTGCAGACGTTCGCACTTTCGGAGCAGGGCTGCGAAAGGAGCCTAGCAGGTACACCATCTTTCCCAGGCTACGTTTGAAGTTTCAGGTGGCAAGACAAGCAAGCAGCCCCATCCTCTGTGCCTCTGTGCGAGCACTGCCATGGGCAGATGAGGCTGAGCAACAGCTTTCCAGGCTAGCCCCTTCGGGCTGCCAGCTATCTGCAGACGTTCGCACTTTCGGAGCAGGGCTGCGAAAGGAGCCTGGCTGGGACACCATCTTTCCCAGGCTACGTTTGAAGTTTGAGGTGACAAGACAAGCAAGCAGCCCCATTCTCTGTGCCTCTGTGCGAGCACTGCCATGGGCAGATGAGGCTGAGCAACAGCTTTCCAGGCTAGCCCCTTCTGGCTGCCAGCTATCTGCAGACGTTCGCACTTTCGGAGCAGGGCTGTGATAGGAGCCTGGCAGGGACACCACCATTCCCAGCATGCGTTTGAAGTTTCAAGTGGCAAGATAAGCAAGCAGCCCCATTCTCTGTGCCTCTGTGCGAGCACTGCCATGGGCAGATGAGGCTGAGCAACAGCTTTCCAGGCTAGCCCCTTCTGCCTGCCAGATATCTGCAGACGTTTGCACTTTCGGAGCAGGGCTGCGAAAGGAGCCTGGCTGGGACACCACCATTCCCAGCATGCGTTTGAAGTTTCAAGTGGCAAGATAAGCAAGCAGCCCCATTCTCTACGCCTCTGTGCGAGCAGTGCCATGGGCAGATGAGGCTGAGCAACAGCTTTCCAGGCTAGCCCCTTCTGGCTGCCAGCTATCTGCAGACGTTCGCACTTTCGGAGCAGGGCTGTGATAGGAGCCTGGCAGGGACACCACCATTCCCAGCATGCGTTTGAAGTTTGAAGTGGCAAGATAAGCAAGCAGCCCCATTCTCTGTACCTCTATGCGAACAGTGCCATGGACAGATGAGGCTGAGCAACAGCTTTCCAGGCTAGCCCCTTCTGGCTGCCAGCTATCTGCAGACGTTCGCACTTTCGGAGCAGGGCTGCGAAAGGAGCCTAGCAGGTACACCATCTTTCCCAGGCTACGTTTGAAGTTTCAGGTGGCAAGACAAGCAAGCAGCCCCATCCTCTGTGCCTCTGTGCGAGCACTGCCATGGGCAGATGAGGCTGAGCAACAGCTTTCCAGGCTAGCCCCTTCTGGCTGCCAGCTATCTGCAGACGTTCGCACTTTCGGAGCAGGGCTGCGAAAGGAGCCTGGCTGGGACACCAACTTTCCCAGGCTACGTTTGAAGTTTGAGGTGACAAGACAAGCAAGCAGCCCCATTCTCTGTGCCTCTGTGCGAGCACTGCCATGGGCAGATGAGGCTGAGCAACAGCTTTCCAGGCTAGCCCCTTCTGGCTGCCAGCTATCTGCAGACGTTCGCACTTTCGGAGCAGGGCTGTGATAGGAGCCTGGCAGGGACACCACCATTCCCAGCATGCGTTTGAAGTTTCAAGTGGCAAGATAAGCAAGCAGCCCCATTCTCTGTGCCTCTGTGCGAGCACTGCCATGGGCAGATGAGGCTGAGCAACAGCTTTCCAGGCTAGCCCCTTCTGGCTGCCAGCTATCTGCAGATGTTTGCACTTTCGGAGCAGGGCTGCGAAAGGAGCCTGGCTGGGACACCACCATTCCCAGCATGCGTTTGAAGTTTCAAGTGGCAAGATAAGCAAGCAGCCCCATTCTCTGTGCCTCTATGCGAGCACTGCCATGGGCAGATGAGGCTGAGCAACAGCTTTCCAGGCTAGCCCCTTCTGGCTGCCAGCTATCTGCAGACGTTCGCACTTTCGGAGCAGGGCTGTGATAGGAGCCTGGCAGGGACACCACCATTCCCAGCATGCGTTTGAAGTTTCAAGTGGCAAGATAAGCAAGCAGCCCCATTCTCTGTGCCTCTATGCGAACAGTGCCATGGACAGATGAGGCTGAGCAACAGCTTTCCAGGCTAGCCCCTTCTGGCTGCCAGCTATCTGCAGACGTTCGCACTTTCGGAGCAGGGCTGCGAAAGGAGCCTAGCAGGTACACCATCTTTCCCAGGCTACGTTTGAAGTTTCATGTGGCAAGACAAGCAAGCAGCCCCATTCTCTGTGCCTCTGTGCGAGCACTGCCATGGGCAGATGAGGCTGAGCAACAGCTTTCCAGGCTAGCCCCTTCTGGCTGCCAGCTATCTGCAGACGTTCGCACTTTCGGAGCAGGGCTGCGAAAGGAGCCTGGCTGGGACACCAACTTTCCCAGGCTACGTTTGAAGTTTGAGGTGACAAGACAAGCAAGCAGCCCCATTCTCTGTGCCTCTGTGCGAGCACTGCCATGGGCAGATGAGGCTGAGCAACAGCTTTCCAGGCTAGCCCCTTCTGGCTGCCAGCTATCTGCAGACGTTCGCACTTTCGGAGCAGGTCTGTGATAGGAGCCTGGCAGGGACACCACCATTCCCAGCATGCGTTTGAAGTTTCAAGTGGCAAGATAAGCAAGCAGCCCCATTCTCTGTGCCTCTGTGCGAGCACTGCCATGGGCAGATGAGGCTGAGCAACAGCTTTCCAGGCTAGCCCCTTTCTGCCTGCCAGCTATCTGCAGACGTTCGCACTTTCGGAGCAGGGCTGCGAAAGGAGCCTGGCTGGGACACCAACTTTCCCAGGCTACGTTTGAAGTTTGAGGTGGCAAGACAAGCAAGCAGCCCCATTCTCTGTGCCTCTGTGCGAGCACTGCCATGGGCAGATGAGGCTGAGCAACAGCTTTCCAGGCTAGCCCCTTCTGGCTGCCAGCTATCTGCAGACATTCGCACTTTCGGAGCAGGGCTGTGATAGGAGCCTGGCAGGGACACCACCATTCCCAGCATGCGTTTGAAGTTTCAAGTGGCAAGATAAGCAAGCAGCCCCATTCTCTGTGCCTCTGTGCGAACAGTGCCATGGGCAGATGAGGCTGAGCAACAGCTCTCCAGGCTAGCCCCTTCTGGCTGCCAGCTATCTCCAGACGTTCGCATTTCAAGAGCAGGGCTGCGAAAGGAGCCTAGCAGGTACACCATATTTCCCAGGTTACGTTTGAAGTTTGAGGTGGCAAGACAAGCAAGCAGCCCCAGTCTCTGGGCCTCTGTGCGAGCAGTGCCATGGGCAGATGAGGCTGAGCAACAGCTTTCCAGGCTAGCCCCTTCTGGCTGCCAGATATCTGCAGACGTTCGCACTTTCGGAGCAGGGCTGTGATAGGAGCCTGGCAGGGACACCACCATTCCCAGCATGCGTTTGAAGTTTCAAGTGGCAAGACAAGCAAGCAGCCCCATTCTCTGTGCCTCTGTGCGAGCACTGCCATGGGCAGATGAGGCTGAGCAACAGCTTTCCAGGCTAGCCCCTTCTGGCTGCCAGCTATCTGCAGACATTCGCACTTTCGGAGCAGGGCTGTGATAGGAGCCTGGCAGGGACACCACCATTCCCAGCATGCGTTTGAAGTTTCAAGTGGCAAGACAAGCAAGCAGCCCCATTCTCTGTGCCTCTGTGCGAGCACTGCCATGGGCAGATGAGGCTGAGCAACAGCTTTCCAGGCTAGCCCCTTCTGCCTGCCAGATATCTGCAGACGTTCGCACTTTCGGAGCAGGGCTGCGAAAGGAGCCTGGCTGGGACACCAACTTTCCCAGGCTACGTTTGAAGTTTGAGGTGACAAGACAAGCAAGCAGCCCCATTCTCTGTGCCTCTGTGCGAGCACTGCCATGGGCAGATGAGGCTGAGCAACAGCTTTCCAGGCTAGCCCCTTCTGGCTGCCAGCTATCTGCAGACGTTCGCACTTTCGGAGCAGGTCTGTGATAGGAGCCTGGCAGGGACACCACCATTCCCAGCATGCGTTTGAAGTTTCAAGTGGCAAGATAAGCAAGCAGCCCCATTCTCTGTGCCTCTGTGCGAGCACTGCCATGGGCAGATGAGGCTGAGCAACAGCTTTCCAGGCTAGCCCCTTTCTGCCTGCCAGCTATCTGCAGACGTTCGCACTTTCGGAGCAGGGCTGCGAAAGGAGCCTGGCTGGGACACCAACTTTCCCAGGCTACGTTTGAAGTTTGAGGTGGCAAGACAAGCAAGCAGCCCCATTCTCTGTGCCTCTGTGCGAGCACTGCCATGGGCAGATGAGGCTGAGCAACAGCTTTCCAGGCTAGCCCCTTCTGGCTGCCAGCTATCTGCAGACATTCGCACTTTCGGAGCAGGGCTGTGATAGGAGCCTGGCAGGGACACCACCATTCCCAGCATGCGTTTGAAGTTTCAAGTGGCAAGATAAGCAAGCAGCCCCATTCTCTGTGCCTCTGTGCGAACAGTGCCATGGGCAGATGAGGCTGAGCAACAGCTCTCCAGGCTAGCCCCTTCTGGCTGCCAGCTATCTCCAGACGTTCGCATTTCAAGAGCAGGGCTGCGAAAGGAGCCTAGCAGGTACACCATATTTCCCAGGTTACGTTTGAAGTTTGAGGTGGCAAGACAAGCAAGCAGCCCCATTCTCTGTGCCTCTGTGCGAGCAGTGCCATGGGCAGATGAGGCTGAGCAACAGCTTTCCAGGCTAGCCCCTTCTGGCTGCCAGATATCTGCAGACGTTCGCACTTTCGGAGCAGGGCTGTGATAGGAGCCTGGCAGGGACACCACCATTCCCAGCATGCGTTTGAAGTTTCAAGTGGCAAGACAAGCAAGCAGCCCCATTCTCTGTGCCTCTGTGCGAGCACTGCCATGGGCAGATGAGGCTGAGCAACAGCTTTCCAGGCTAGCCCCTTCTGGCTGCCATCTATCTGCAGACATTCGCACTTTCGGAGCAGGGCTGTGATAGGAGCCTGGCAGGGACACCACCATTCCCAGCATGCGTTTGAATTTTCAAGTGGCAAGATAAGCAAGCAGCCCCATTCTCTGTGCCTCTGTGCGAGCACTGCCATGGGCAGATGAGGCTGAGCAACAGCTTTCCAGGCTAGCCCCTTCTGGCTGCCAGATATCTGCAGACGTTCGCACTTTCGGAGCAGGGCTGCGAAAGGAGCCTGGCAGGGACACCACCATTCCCAGCATGCGTTTGAAGTTTCAAGTGGCAAGATAAGCAAGCAGCCCCATTCTCTGTGCCTCTATGCGAGCACTGCCATGGGCAGATGAGGCTGAGCAACAGCTTTCCAGGCTAGCCCCTTCTGGCTGCCAGATATCTGCAGACGTTCGCACTTTCGGAGCAGGTCTGTGATAGGAGCCTGGCAGGGACACCACCATTCCCAGCATGCGTTTGAAGTTTCAAGTGGCAAGATAAGCAAGCAGCCCCATTCTCTGTGCCTCTGTGCGAGCAGTGCCATGGGCAGATGAGGCTGAGCAACAGCTTTCCAGGCTAGCCCCTTCTGGCTGCCAGCTATCTGCAGACGTTCGCACTTTCGGAGCAGGGCTGTGATAGGAGCCTGGCAGGGACACCACCATTCCCAGCATGCGTTTGAAGTTTCAAGTGGCAAGATAAGCAAGCAGCCCCATTCTCTGTGCCTCTATGCGAGCAGTGCCATGGGCAGATGAGGCTGAGCAACAGCTTTCCAGGCTAGCCCCTTCTGGCTGCCAGCTATCTGCAGACGTTCGCACTTTCGGAGCAGGGCTGTGATAGGAGCCTGGCTGCGACACCACCATTCCCAGCATGCGTTTGAAGTTTCAAGTGGCAAGATAAGCAAGCAGCCCCATTCTCTGTGCCTCTGTGCGAGCACTGCCATGGGCAGATGAGGCTGAGCAACAGCTTTCCAGGCTAGCCCCTTTCTGCCTGCCAGCTATCTGCAGACGTTCGCACTTTCGGAGCAGGGCTGCGAAAGGAGACTGGCAGGGACACCAACTTTCCCAGGCTACGTTTGAAGTTTGAGCTGGCAAGACAAGCAAGCAGCCCCATTCTCTGTGCCTCTGTGTGAGCACAGCCATGGGCAGATGAGGCTGAGCAACAGCTTTCCAGGCTAGCCCCTTCTGCCTGCCAGATATCTGCAGACGTTCGCACTTTCGGAGCAGGGATGCGAAAGGAGCCTGGCTGGGACACCAACTTTCCCAGGCTACGTTTGAAGTTTGAGGTGGCAAGACAAGCAAGCAGCCCCATTCTCTGTGCCTCTGTGCGAGCACTGCCATGGGCAGATGAGGCTGAGCAAAAGCTTTCCAGGATAGCCCTTTCTGGCTGCCAGCTATCTGCAGAAGTTCGCACTTTCGGAGCAGGGCTGTGATAGGAGCCTGGCAGGGACACCACCATTCCCAGCATGCGTTTGAAGTTTCAAGTGGCAAGACAAGCAAGCAGCCCCATTCTCTGTGCCTCTGTGCGAACAGTGTCATGGGCAGATGAGGCTGAGCAACAGCTTTCCAGGCTAGCCCCTTCTGGCTGCCAGCTATCTGCAGACGTTCGCATTTCAAGAGCAGGGCTAGGAACGGAGCCTGGCAGGCACACCCTCCAATCCCAGACTACGTTTGAAGTTTGAGGTGGCAAGAGAAGCAAGCAGCTATAGTCTCTGCGCCTCTGTGCGAGCAGTGCCATGGGCAGATGAGGCTGAGCAACAGCTTTCCAGGCTAGCCCCTTCTGGCTGCCAGCTATCTGCAATCGTTCGCACTTTCGGAGCAGGGCTGCGAAAGGAGCCTGGCTGGGACACCAACTTTCCCAGGCTACGTTTGAAGTTTGAGGTGGCAAGACAAGCAAGCAGCCCCATTCTCTGTGCCTCTGTGCGAGCAGTGCCATGGGCAGATGAGGCTGACCAACAGCTTTCCAGGCTAGCCCCTTCTGGCTGCCAGCTATCTGCAGACATTCGCACTTTCGGAGCAGGGCTGTGATAGGAGCCTGGCAGGGACACCACCATTCCCAGCATGCGTTTGAAGTTTCAAGTGGCAAGATAAGCAAGCAGCCCCATTCTCTGTGCCTCTATGCGAGCACTGCCATGGGCAGATGAGGCTGAGCAACAGCTTTCCAGGCTAGCCCCTTCTGGCTGCCAGCTATCTGCAGACGTTTGCACTTTCGGAGCAGGGCTGCGAAAGGAGCCTGGCTGGGACACCACCATTCCCAGCATGTGTTTGAAGTTTCAAGTGGCAAGATAAGCAAGCAGCCCCATTCTCTGTGCCTCTATGCGAACAGTGCCATGGGCAGATGAGGCTGAGCAACAGCTCTCCAGGCTAGCCCCTTCTGGCTGCCAGCTATCTGCAGACGTTCGCAATTCAAGAGCAGGTCTGCGAAAGGAGCCTAGCAGGTACACCATCTTTCCCAGGCTACGTTTGAAGTTTCAGGTGGCAAGACAAGCAAGCAGCCCCATTCTCTGTGCCTCTGTGCGAGCACTGCCATGGGCAGATGAGGCTGAGCAACAGCTTTCCAGGCTAGCCCCTTCTGCCTGCCAGATATCTGCAGACGTTCGCACTTTCGGAGCAGGGCTGCGAAAGGAGCCTGGCTGGGACACCAACTTTCCCAGGCTACGTTTGAAGTTTGAGGTGACAAGACAAGCAAGCAGCCCCATTCTCTGTGCCTCTGTGCGAGCACTGCCATGGGCAGATGAGGCTGAGCAACAGCTTTCCAGGCTAGCCCCTTCTGGCTGCCAGCTATCTGCAGACGTTCGCACTTTCGGAGCAGGGCTGTGATAGGAGCCTGGCAGGGACACCACCATTCCCAGCATGCGTTTGAAGTTTCAAGTGGCAAGACAAGCAAGCAGCCCCATTCTCTGTGCCTCTGTGCGAGCACTGCCATGGGCAGATGAGGCTGAGCAACAGCTTTCCAGGCTAGCCCCTTCTGGCTGCCAGCTATCTGCAGACGTTCGCACTTTCGGAGCAGGTCTGTGATAGGAGCCTGGCAGGGACACCACCATTCCCAGCATGCGTTTGAAGTTTCAAGTGGCAAGATAAGCAAGCAGCCCCATTCTCTGTGCCTCTGTGCGAGCACTGCCATGGGCAGATGAGGCTGAGCAACAGCTTTCCAGGCTAGCCCCTTCTGGCTGCCAGCTATCTGCAGACATTCGCACTTTCGGAGCAGGGCTGTGATAGGAGCCTGGCAGGGACACCACCATTCCCAGCATGCGTTTGAAGTTTCAAGTGGCAAGATAAGCAAGCAGCCCCATTCTCTGTGCCTCTATGCGAGCACTGACATGGGCAGATGAGGCTGAGCAACAGCTTTCCAGGCTAGCCCCTTCTGGCTGCCAGCTATCTGCAGACGTTTGCACTTTCGGAGCAGGGCTGCGAAAGGAGCCTGGCTGGGACACCACCATTCCCAGCATGCGTTTGAAGTTTCAAGTGGCAAGATAAGCAAGCAGCCCCATTCTCTGTGCCTCTATGCGAACAGTGCCATGGGCAGATGAGGCTGAGCAACAGCTTTCCAGGCTAGCCCCTTCTGGCTGCCAGCTATCTGCAGACGTTCGCAATTCAAAAGCAGGTCTGCGAAAGGAGCCTAGCAGGTACACCATCTTTCCCAGGCTACGTTTGAAGTTTCAGGTGGCAAGACAAGCAAACAGCCCCATTCTCTGTGCCTCTGTGCGAGCACTGCCATGGGCAGATGAGGCTGAGCAACAGCTTTCCAGGCTAGCCCCTTCTGCCTGCCAGATATCTGCAGACGTTCGCACTTTCGGAGCAGGGCTGCGAAAGGAGCCTGGCTGGGACACCAACTTTCCCAGGCTACGTTTGAAGTTTCAGGTGACAAGACAAGCAAGCAGCCCCATTCTCTGTGCCTCTGTGCGAGCACTGCCATGGGCAGATGAGGCTGAGCAACAGCTTTCCAGGCTAGCCCCTTCTGGCTGCCAGCTATCTGCAGACGTTCGCACTTTCGGAGCAGGTCTGTGATAGGAGCCTGGCAGGGACACCACCATTCCCAGCATGCGTTTGAAGTTTCAAGTGGCAAGATAAGCAAGCAGCCCCATTCTCTGTGCCTCTGTGCGAGCACTGCCATGGGCAGATGAGGCTGAGCAACAGCTTTCCAGGCTAGCCCCTTTCTGCCTGCCAGCTATCTGCAGACGTTCGCACTTTCGGAGCAGGGCTGCGAAAGGAGCCTGGCTGGGACACCAACTTTCCCAGGCTACGTTTGAAGTTTGAGGTAACAAGATAAGCAAGCAGCCCCATTCTCTGTGCCTCTGTGCGAACAGTGCCATGGGCAGATGAGGCTGAGCAACAGCTTTCCAGGCTAGCCCCTTCTGGCTGCCAGCTATCTGCAGACATTCGCACTTTCGGAGCAGGGCTGTGATAGGAGCCTGGCAGGGACACCACCATTCCCAGCATGCGTTTGAAGTTTCAAGTGGCAAGATAAGCAAGCAGCCCCATTCTCTGTGCCTCTATGCGAGCACTGACATGGGCAGATGAGGCTGAGCAACAGCTTTCCAGGCTAGCCCCTTCTGGCTGCCAGCTATCTGCAGACGTTTGCACTTTCGGAGCAGGGCTGCGAAAGGAGCCTGGCTGGGACACCACCATTCCCAGCATGCGTTTGAAGTTTCAAGTGGCAAGATAAGCAAGCAGCCCCATTCTCTGTGCCTCTATGCGAACAGTGCCATGGGCAGATGAGGCTGAGCAACAGCTTTCCAGGCTAGCCCCTTCTGGCTGCCAGCTATCTGCAGACGTTCGCAATTCAAAAGCGGGTCTGCGAAAGGAGCCTAGCAGGTACACCATCTTTCCCAGGCTACGTTTGAAGTTTCAGGTGGCAAGACAAGCAAGCAGCCCCATTCTCTGTGCCTCTGTGCGAGCACTGCCATGGGCAGATGAGGCTGAGCAACAGCTTTCCAGGCTAGCCCCTTCTGGCTGCCAGATATCTGCAGACGTTCGCACTTTCGGAGCAGGGCTGCGAAAGGAGCCTGGCTGGGACACCAACTTTCCCAGGCTACGTTTGAATTTTGAGGTGACAAGACAAGCAAGCAGCCCCATTCTCTGTGCCTCTGTGCGAGCACTGCCATGGGCAGATGAGGCTGAGCAACAGCTTTCCAGGCTAGCCCCTTCTGGCTGCCAGCTATCTGCAGACGTTCGCACTTTCGGAGCAGGTCTGTGATAGGAGCCTGGCAGGGACACCACCATTCCCAGCATGCGTTTGAAGTTTCAAGTGGCAAGATAAGCAAGCAGCCCCATTCTCTGTGCCTCTGTGCGAGCACTGCCATGGGCAGATGAGGCTGAGCAACAGCTTTCCAGGCTAGCCCGTTTCTGCCTGCCAGCTATCTGCAGACGTTCGCACTTTCGGAGCAGGGCTGCGAAAGGAGCCTGGCTGGGACACCAACTTTCCCAGGCTACGTTTGAAGTTTGAGGTAACAAGATAAGCAAGCAGCCCCATTCTCTGTGCCTCTGTGCGAACAGTGCCATGGGCAGATGAGGCTGAGCAACAGCTTTCCAGGCTAGCCCCTTCTGGCTGCCAGCTATCTGCAGACATTCGCACTTTCGGAGCAGGGCTCGTGATAGGAGCCTGGCAGGGACACCACCATTCCCATCATGCGTTTGAAGTTTCAAGTGGCAAGATAAGCAAGCAGCCCCATTCTCTGTGCCTCTGTGCGAGCACTGCCATGGGCAGATGAGGCTGAGCAACAGCTCTCCAGGCTAGCCCCTTCTGGCTGCCAGCTATCTGCAGACGTTCGCATTTCAAGAGCAGGGCTGCGAAAGGAGCCTAGCAGGTACACCATATTTCCCAGGTTACGTTTGAAGTTTGAGGTGGCAAGACAAGCAAGCAGCCCCAGTCTCTGGGCCTCTGTGCGAGCAGTGCCATGGGCAGATGAGGCTGAGCAACAGCTTTCCAGGCTAGCCCCTTCTGGCTGCCAGCTATCTGCAGACGTTCGCACTTTCGGAGCAGGGCTGTGATAGGAGCCTGGCAGGGACACCACCATTCCCAGCATGCGTTTGAAGTTTCAAGTGGCAAGACAAGCAAGCAGCCCCATTCTCTGTGCCTCTGTGCGAGCACTGCCATGGGCAGATGAGGCTGAGCAACAGCTTTCCAGGCTAGACCCTTCTGGCTGCCAGATATCTGCAGACATTCGCACTTTCGGAGCAGGGCTGCGAAAGGAGCCTGGCAGGGACACCAACTTTCCAGGCTATGTTTGACGTTTGAGGTGGCAAGACAAGCAAGCAGCCCCATTCTCTGTGCCTCTGTGCGAGCACTGCCATGGGCAGATGAGGCTGAGCAACAGCTTTCCAGGCTAGCCCCTTCTGGCTGCCAGCTATCTGCAGACGTTCGCACTTTCGGAGCAGGTCTGTGATAGGAGCCTGGCAGGGACACCAACATTCCCAGCATGCGTTTGAAGTTTCAAGTGGCAAGATAAGCAAGCAGCCCCATTCTCTGTGCCTCTGTGCGAACAGTGCCATGGGCAGATGAGGCTGAGCAACAGCTCTCCAGGCTAGCCCCTTCTGGCTGCCAGCTATCTGCAGACGTTCGCATTTCAAGAGCAGGGCTGCGAAAGGAGACTAGCAGGTACACCATATTTCCCAGGTTACGTTTGAAGTTTGAGGTGGCAAGACAAGCAAGCAGCCCCAGTCTCTGGGCCTCTGTGCGAGCAGTGCCATGGGCAGATGAGGCTGAGCAACAGCTTTCCAGGCTAGCCCCTTCTGGCTGCCAGCTATCTGCAGACGTTCGCACTTTCGGAGCAGGGCTGTGATAGGAGCCTGGCAGGGACACCACCATTCCCAGCATGCGTTTGAAGTTTCAAGTGGCAAGATAAGCAAGCAGCCCCATTCTCTGTGCCTCTGTGCGAGCACTGCCATGGGCAGATGAGGCTGAGCAACAGCTTTCCAGGCTAGCCCCTTCTGCCTGCCAGATATCTGCAGACATTCGCACTTTCGGAGCAGGGCTGCGAAAGGAGCCTGGCAGGGACACCAACTTTCCAGGCTATGTTTGAAGTTTGAGGTGGCAAGACAAGCAAGCAGCCCCATTCTCTGTGCCTCTGTGCGAGCACTGCCATGGGCAGATGAGGCTGAGCAACAGCTTTCCAGGCTAGCCCCTTCTGCCTGCCAGATATCTGCAGACGTTCGCACTTTCGGAGCAGGGCTGCGAAAGGAGCCTGGCAGGGACACCAACTTTCCCAGGCTACGTTTGAAGTTTGAGGTGGCAAGACAAGCAAGCAGCCCCATTCTCTGTGCCTCTGTGCGAGCACTGCCATGGGCAGATGAGGCTGAGCAACAGCTTTCCAGGCTAGCCCCTTCTGGCTGCCAGCTATCTGCAGACGTTCGCACTTTCGGAGCAGGGCTGTGATAGGAGCCTGGCAGGGACACCACCATTCCCAGCATGCGTTTGAAGTTTGAAGTGGCAAGATAAGCAAGCAGCCCCATTCTCTGTGCCTCTATGCGAACAGTGCCATGGACAGATGAGGCTGAGCAACAGCTTTCCAGGCTAGCCCCTTCTGGCTGCCAGCTATCTGCAGACGTTCGCACTTTCGGAGCAGGGCTGCGAAAGGAGCCTGGCAGGGACACCAACTTTCCCAGGATACGTTTGAAGTTTGAGGTGGCAAGACAAGCAAGCAGCCCCATTCTCTGTGCCTCTGTGCGAGCACTGCCATGGGCAGATGAGGCTGAGCAACAGCTTTCCAGGCTAGCCCCTTCTGGCTGCCAGCTATCTGCAGACGTTCGCATTTCAAGAGCAGGGCTAGGAACGGAGCCTGGCAGGCACACCCTCCAATCCCAGACTACGTTTGAAGTTTGAGGTGGAAAGAGAAGTAAGCAGCTATAGTCTCTGCGCCTCTGTGCGAGCAGTGCCATGGGCAGATGAGGCTGAGCAACAGCTTTCCAGGCTAGCCCCTTCTGGCTGCCAGCTATCTGCAATCGTTCGCACTTTCGGAGCAGGGCTGCGAAAGGAGCCTGGCAGGGACACCAACTTTCCCAGGCTACGTTTGAAGTTTGAGGTGACAAGACAAGCAAGCAGCCCCATTCTCTGTGCCTCTATGCGAGCAGTGCCATGGGCAGATGAGGCTGAGCAACATCTTTCCAGGCTAGCTTTTTCTGGCTGCCAGCTATCTGCAGACGTTCGCATTTTGGGAGCAGGGATGCCGGACGACCACTGCACGGACCCCCAAAGCTACGTTTGAAGTTTGAGGTGGCAAGACAAGCAAGCAGCCCCAGTCTCTGTGCCTCTGTGCGAGCAGTGCCATGGGCAGATGAGGCTGAGCAACAGCTTTCCAGGCTAGCTCTTTCTGGCTGCGAGCTATCTGCAGACGTTCGCATTTTGAGAGCAGGGCTGCCGGAGGCCCCCTGAACGGAAGCGTAAAGCTACGTTTGAAGTTTGAAGTGGCAAGACAAGCAAGCAGCCCCAGTCTCTGTGCCTCTGTGCGAGCAGTGCCATGGGCAGATGAGGCTCAGCATCAGCTTTCCAGGCTAGCTCTTTCTGGCTGCGAGCTATCTGCAGACGTTCGTCTTTTTGAAGCAGGGCTGCCGGAGGCGTCCTGCAAGGACCACCTAAGATACGTTTGAAGTTTGAGGGGGCAAGACAAGCAAGCAGCCCCAGTCTCTGTGCCTCTGTGCGAGCAGTGCCATGGGCAGATGAGGCTGAGCAACAGCTTTCCAGGCTAGCTCTTTCTGGCTGCGATCTATCTGCAGACGTTCGCATTTTCGGAGCAGGGCTGCCGGAGGCGCCCGAAATGGACCACCTAAGTTGCGTTTGAAGTTTGAGGTGGCAAGACAAGCAAGCAGCCCCAGTCTCTGTGCCTCTGTGCGAGCAGTGCCATGGGCAGATGAGGCTGAGCAACAGCTTTCCAGGCTAGCTCTTTCTGCCTGCCAGCTATCTGCAGACATTCGCATTTTCAGAGCAGAGCTGCCGGAGGTGCCCATCATGGACTGCCTAAGCTACGTTTGAAGTTTGAGGTGGCAAGACAAGCAAGCAGCCCCAGTCTCTGTGCCTCTGTGCGAGCAGTGCCATGGGCAGATGAGGCTGAGCAACAGCTTTCCAGGCTAGCTCTTTCTGCCTGCGAGCTATCTGCAGACGTTCGCATTTTCAGAGCAGGTCTGCCGGAGGCCCCCTGCACGGAAGCGCCTAAGCTACGTTTGAAGTTTGAGGTGGCAAGACAAGCAAGCAGCCCCAGTCTCTGTGCCTCTGTGCGAGCAGTGCCATGGGCAGATGAGGCTGAGCAACAGCTTTCCAGGCTAACTCTTTCTGGCTGCGAGCTATCTGCAGACGTTCGCATTTTGGGAGCACGGCTGCCGGACGACCACTGCACGGACCCCCAAAGCTACGTTTGAAGTTTGAGGTGGCAAGACAAGCAAGCAGCCCCAGTCTCTGTGCCTCTGTGCGAGCAGTGCCATGGGCAGATGAGGCTGAGCAACAGCTTTCCAGGCTAGCTCTTTCTGGCTGCCCGCTATCTGCAGACGTTCGCATTTTCAGAGCAGGGCTGTCGGAAGTGTCCGATACGGAACCCCAAAGCTACGTTTGAAGTTTGAGGGGGCAAGACAAGCAAGCAGCCCCAGTCTCTGTGCCTCTTTGCGAGCAGTGCCATGGGCAGATGAGGCTGAGCATCAGCTTTCCAGGCTAGCTCTTTCTGGCTGCGAGCTATCTGCAGACGTTCGCATTTTGGGAGCAGGGACGCCGGACGACCACTGCACGGACCGCCTAAGCTACTTTTGAAGTATGAGGGGGCAAGACAAGCAAGCAGCCCCAGTCTCTGTGCCTCTGTGCGAGCAGTGCCATGGGCAGATGAGGCTGAGCAACAGCTTTCCAGGCTAGGTCTTTCAGGCTGCGAGCTATCTGCAGACGTTCGCATTTTCAGAGCAGGGCTGTCGGAATTGTCCGACAAGGAACCCCAAAGCTACGTTTGAAGTTTGAGGTGGCAAGACAAGCAAGCAGCCCCAGTCTCTCTGCCTCTGTGCGAGCAGTGCCATGGGCAGATGAGGCTGAGCAACAGCTTTCCAGGCTAGCCCTTTCTGCCTGCGAGCTATCTGCAGACTATAGCATTTTCAGAGCAGGCCTGTCGGAAGTGTCCGACACGGAACCCCAAATCTACCTTTGAAGTTTGAGGGGGCAAGACAAGCAAGCAGCCCCAGTCTCTGTGCCTCTATGGGAGCAGTGCCATGAGCAGATGAGGCTGAACAACAGGTTTCCAGTATAGCTCTTTCTGGCTGCGAGCTATCTGCAGACGTTCTCATTTTCAGAGCAGGACTGCCTGAGGCACCAGGCATGGACACCCAAAGCTACGTTTGAAGTTTGAGGTGGCAAGACAAGCAAGCAGCCCCAGTCTCTGTGCCTCTGTGCGAACAGTGCCATGGGCAGATGAGGCTGAGCAACAGCTTTCCAGGCTAGCCCTTTCTGCCTGCGAGCTATCTGCAGACCATCGCATTTTCAGAGCAGGGCTGTCGGAAGTGTCCAATACGGAACCCCAAAGCTACGTTTGAAGTTTGAGGTGGCAAGACAAGCAAGCAGCCCCAGTCTCTGTGCCTCTGTGCGAGCAGTGCCATGGGCAGATGAGGCTGAGCAACAGCTTTCCAGGCTAGCTCTTTCTGCCTGCCAGCTATCTGCAGACATTCGCATTTTCAGAGCAGGGTAGCTGGAGGCCCCCTGCACGGACCCCCAATGATACGTTTGAAGTTTGAGGTGGCAAGACAAGCAAGCACCCCCACTCTATGTGCCTCCATGGGAGCAGTGCCATGAGCAGATGAGGCTGAACAACAGGTTTCCAGTATAGCTCTTTCTGGCTGCGAGCTATCTGCAGACGTTCGCATTTTCAGAGCAGGACTGCCTGAGGCACCAGGCATGGACACCCAAAGCTACGTTTGAAGTTTGAGGTGGCAAGACAAGCAAGCAGCCCCAGTCTCTGTGCCTCTGTGCGAGCAGTGCCATGGGCAGATGAGGCTGAGCAACAGCTTTCCAGGCTAGATCTTTCTGGCTGCGACCTATCTGCAGACATTCGCATTTTCAGAGCAGGGCTGCTGGAGGCCCCCTGCAAGGACCCCCAAAGCTACTTTTGAAGTTTGAGGTGGCAAGACAAGCAAGCAGCCCCAGTCTCTGTGCCTCTGTGCGAGCACTGCCATGGGCAGATGAGGCTGAGCAACAGCTTTCCAGGCTAGCTCTTTCTGGCTGCGAGCTATCTGCAGACGTTCGCATTTTCAGAGCAGGGCTGTCGGAATTGTCCGACAAGGAACCCCAACGATATGTTTGAAGTTTGAGGTGGCAAGACAAGCAAGCAGCCCCAGTCTCTGTGCCTCTGTGCGAGCACTGCCATGGGCACATGAGGCTGAGCAACAGCTTTCCAGGCTAGCTCTTTCTGGCTGCGAGCTATCTGCAGACGTTCGCATTTTCAGCGCAGGACTGCCGGAGGCCCCCTGCACACAAGCGCAAAGCTACGTTTGAAGTTTGAGGGGGCAAGACAAGCAAGCAGCCCCAGTCTCTGTGCCTCTGTGCGAGCAGTGCCATGGGCAGATGAGGCTGAGCAACAGCTTTCCAGTATAGCTCTTTCTGGCTGCCACCTATCTGCAGACGTTCGCATTTTCAGAGCAGGGCTGTCGGAAGTGTCCGACAAGGAACCCCAAAGCTACGTTTGAAGTTTGAGGTGGCAATACAAGCAAGCAGCCCCAGTCACTGCGCCTCTGTGCGAGCAGTGCCATGGGCAGATGAGGCTGAGCAACAGCTTTCCAGGCTAGCTCTTTCTGGCTGCGAGCTATCTGCAGACATTCGCATTTTCAGAGCAGGGCTACCGGAGGTGTCCGGCATGGATCGCCTAAGCTTCGTTTGAAGTTTGATGGGGCAATACAAGCAAGCAGCCCCAATCTCTGTGCCTCTGTGCGAGCAGTGCCATGGGCATATGAGGCTGAGCAACAGCTTTCCAGGCTAGCTCTTTCTGGCTGCGAGCTATCTGCAGACATTCGCATTTTCAGAGCAGGGCTGGTGGAGGCCCCCTGCACGGACCCCCAAAGCTACTTTTGAAGTTTGAGGGGGCAAGACAAGCAAGCAGCCCCAGTCTCTGTGCCTCTGTGCGAGCAGTGCCATGGGCAGATGAGGCTGAGCAACAGCTTTCCAGGCTAGCTCTTTCTGCCTGCGAGCTATCTGCAGACATTCGCATTTTCAGAGCAGGGCTGCCACAGGTGTCCGGCATGGACCGCCTAAGCTACGTTTGAAGTTTGAGGGGGCAATACAAGCAAGCAGCCCCAATCTCTGTGCCTCTGTGCGAGCAGTGCCATGGGCAGATGAGGCTGAGCAACAGCTTTCCAGGCTAGCTCTTTCTGCCTGCGAGCTATCTGCAGACGTTCGCATTTTCAGAGCAGGGATGCCGGACGACCACTGCACGGACCGCCTAAGCTGCCTTTGAAGTTTGAGGGGGCAAGACAAGCAAGCAGCCCCAGTCTCTGTGCCTCTGTGCGAGCAGTGCCATGGGCAGATGAGGCTGAACAACAGGTTTCCAGGCTAGCTCTTTCTGGCTGCGAGCTATCTGCAGATGTTCGCATTTTCAGAGCAGGACTGCCTGAGGCACCCGGCATGGACCCCCAAAGATACGTTTGAAGTTTGAGGTGGCAAGACAAGCAAGCAGCCCCAGTCTCTGTGCCTCTGTGCGAGCAGTGCCATGGGCAGATGAAGCTGAGCATCAGCTTTCCACGCTAGCTCTTTCTGGCTGCGAGCTATCTGCAGACGTTCGCATTTTCAGAGCAGGGCTGCGAAAGGAGCCTGGCTGGGACACCAACTTTCCCAGGCTACGTTTGAAGTTTGAGGTGACAAGACAAGCAAGCAGCCCCATTCTCTGTGCCTCTGTGCGAGCACTGCCATGGGCAGATGAGGCTGAGCAACAGCTTTCCAGGCTAGCCCCTTCTGGCTGCCAGCTATCTGCAGACATTCGCACTTTCGGAGCAGGGCTGTGATAGGAGCCTGGCAGGGACACCACCATTCCCAGCATGCGTTTGAAGTTTCAAGTGGCAAGATAAGCAAGCAGCCCCATTCTCTGTGCCTCTATGCGAACAGTGCCATGGACAGATGAGGCTGAGCAACAGCTTTCCAGACTAGCACCTTCTGGCTGCCAGCTATCTGCAGACGTTCGCATTTCAAGAGCAGGGCTGCGAAAGGAGCCTAGCAGGTACACCATCTTTCCCAGGCTACGTTTTAAGTTTGAGGTGGCAAGACAAGCAAGCAGCCCCAGTCTCTGTGCCTCTGTGCGAGCACTGCCATGGGCAGATGAGGCTGAGCAACAGCTTTCCAGGATAGCCCCTTCTGCCTGCCAGCTATCTGCAGACGTTCGCACTTTCGGAGCAGGGCTGTGATAGGAGCCTTGCAGGGACACCACCATTCCCAGCATGCGTTTGAAGTTTCAAGTGGCAAGATAAGCAAGCAGCCCCATTCTCTGTGCCTCTATGCGAGCAGTGCCATGGGCAGATGAGGCTGAGCAACAGCTTTCCAGGCTAGCCCCTTCTGGCTGCCAGCTATCTGCAGACGTTCGCACTTTCGGAGCAGGGCTGCGAAAGGAGCCTGGCAGGGACACCACCATTCCCAGCATGCGTTTGAAGTTTGAAGTGGCAAGATAAGCAAGCAGCCCCATTCTCTGTGCCTCTATGCGAGCAGTGCCATGGACAGATGAGGCTGAGCAACAGCTTTCCAGGCTAGCCTTTACTGGCTGCCAGCTATCTGCAGACGTTCGCACTTTCGGAGCACGGCTGTGATAGGAGCCTTGCAGGGACACCACCATTCCCAGCATGCGTTTGAAGTTTCAAGTGGCAAGATAAGCAAGCAGCCCCATTCTTTGTGCCTCTATGCGAGCAGTGCCATGGGCAGATGAGGCTGAGCAACAGCTTTCCAGGCTAGCCCCTTCTGCCTGCCAGCTATCTGCAGACGTTCGCACTTTCGGAGCAGGGCTGCGAAAGGAGCCTGGCAGGGACACCACCATTCCCAGTATGCGTTTGAAGTTTCAAGTGGCAAGACAAGCAAGCAGCCCCAGTCTCTATGCCTCTGTGCGAGCAGTGCCATGGGCAGATGAGGCTGAGCAACAGCTTTCCAGTCTAGCTCTTTCTGCCTGTGAGCTATCTGCAGACATTCGCATTTTCACAGCAGGGCTGCCGGAGGTACCCATCATGGACCGCCTAAGCTACGTTTGAAGTTTGAGGGGGCAAGACAAGCAAGCAGCCCCATTCTCTGTGCCTCTGTGCGAGCACTGCCATGGGCAGATGAGGCTGAGCAACAGCTTTCCAGGCTAGCTCTTTCTGGCTGCGAGCTATCTGCAGACATTCGCATTTTCAGAGCAGGGCTACCGGAGGTGTCCGGCATGGACCGCCTAAGTTACGTTTGAAGTTTGAGGGGGCAATACAAGCAAGCAGCCCCAATCTCTGTGCCTCTGTGCGAGCAGTGCCATGGGCAGATGAGGCTGAGCAACAGCTTTCCAGGCTAGCTCTTTCTGCCTGCGAGCTATCTGCAGACGTTCGCATTTTCAGAGCAGGGATGCCGGACGACCACTGCACGGACCGCCTAAGCTGCCTTTGAAGTTTGAGAGGGCAAGACAAGCAAGCAGCCCCAGTCTCTGTGCCTCTGTGTGAGCAGTGCCATGGGCAGATGAGGCTGAACAACAGGTTTCCAGGCTAGCTCTTTCTGGCTGCGAGCTATCTGCAGACATTCGCATTTTCAGAGCAGGACTGCGTGAGGCACCCGGCATGAGCCACCTAAGCTACGTTTGAAGTTTGAGGGGGCAAGAGAAGCAAGCAGCCCCATTCTCTGTGCCTCTGTGCGAGCAGTGCCATGGGCAGATGAGGCTGAGCAACAGCTTTCCAGGCTAGCTCTTTCTGGCTGCGAGCTATCTGCAGACATTCGCATTTTGGGAGAAGGGCTGCTGGAGGCGCCCTGCACTGACCCCCAAAGCTACTTTTGAAGTTTGAGGCGGCAAGACAAGCAAGCAGCCCCAGTCTCTGTGCCTCTGTGCGAGCAGTGCCATGGGCAGATGAGGCTGAGCAACAGCTTTCCAGGCTAGCAATTTCTGCCTGCGAGCTATCTGCAGACGATCGCATTTTCAGAGCAGGGCTGTCACAAGTGTCCGACACGGAACCCCAAAGCTACGTTTGAAGTTTGAGGGGGTAAGACAAGCAAGCAGCCCCAGTCTCTGTGCCTCTGTGCGAGCAGTGCCATGGGCAGATGAGGCTGAGCATCGGCTTTCCAGGCTAGCTCTTTCTGGCTGCGAGCTATCTGCAGACGTTCGCATTTTCAGAGCAGGGATGCCTGAGGCACCCGGCATGGACCCCCAAAGCTACGTTTGAAGTTTGAGGTGGCAATACAAGCAAGCAGCCCCAGTCTCTGTGCCTCTGTGCGAGCAGTGCCATGGGCAGATGAGGCTGAGCAACAGCTTTCCAGGCTAGCTCTTTCTGGCTGCGAGCTATCTGCAGACGTTCGCATTTTCAGAGCAGGACTGTCGGAATTGTCCGACAAGAAACTCCAAAGATACTTTTGAAGTTTGAGGGGGCAAGACAAGCAAGCAGCCCCAGTCTCTGTGCCTCTGTGCGAGCAGTGCCATGGGCAGATGAGGCTGAGCAACAGCTTTCCAGGCTAGCTCTTTCTGGCTGCGAGCTATCTGCAGACATTCGCATTTTCAGAGCAGGGCTGCCAGAGGTGTCCGGCATGGACCGCCTAAGCTACGTTTGAAGTTTGAGGGGGCAATACAAGCAAGCAGCCCCAGTCTCTGTGTTTCTGTGCGAGCAGACCCATGGGCAGATGAGGCTGAGCAACAGCTTTCCAGGCTAGCTCTTCCTGGCTGCCAGCTATCTGCAGACGTTCGCATATTCAGAGCAGGGCTGTCGGAAGTGTCCGACAAGGAACCCCAAAGGTACGTTTGAAGTTTGAGGTGGCAAGACAAGCAAGCAGCCCCAGTCTCTGTGCCTCTGTGCGAACAGTGGCATGGGCAGATGAGGCTGAGCAACAGCTTTCCAGGCTAGCTCTTTCTGCCTGCGAGCTATCTGCAGACATTCGCATTTTCAGAGCAGGGCTGCCAGAGGTGTCCGGCATGGACCGCCTAAGCTACGTTTGAAGTTTGAGGGGGCAAGACAAGCAAGCACCCCCAGTCTCTCTGCCTCTGTGCGAGCAGTGCCATGGGCAGATGAGGCTGAGCAACAGCTTTCCAGGCTAGCTCTTTCTGGCTGCGAGCTATCTGCAGACATTCGCATTTTCAGAGCAGGGCTACCGGAGGTGTCCGGCATGGACCGCCTAAGCTACGTTTGAAGTTTGATGGGGCAATACAAGCAAGCAGCCCCAATCTCTGTGCCTCTGTGCGAGCAGTGCCATGGGCATATGAGGCTGAGCAACAGCTTTCCAGGCTAGCTCTTTCTGGCTGCGAGCTATCTGCAGACATTCGCATTTTCAGAGCAGGGCTACCGGAGGTGTCCGGCATGGACCCCCAAAGATACTTTTGAAGTTTGAGGTGGCAAGACAAGCAAGCAGCCCCAGTCTCTGTGCCTCTGTGCGAGCAGTGCCATGGGCAGATGAGGCTGAGCAACAGCTTTCCAGGTTAGCTCTTTCTGGCTGCGACCTATCTGCAGACATTCGCATTTTCAGAGCAGGGCTGCCAGAGGTGTCCGGCATGGACCGCCTAAGCTACGTTTGAAGTTTGAGGGGGCAATACAAGCAAGCAGCCCCAATCTCTGTACCTCTGTGCGAGCAGTGCCATGGGCAGATGAGGCTGAGCAACAGCTTTCCAGGCTAGCTCTTTCTGCCTGCGAGCTATCTGCAGACGTTCGCATTTTCAGAGCAGGGATGCCGGACGACCACTGCACGGACCGCCTAAGCTGCCTTTGAAGTTTGAAGGGGCAAGACAAGCAAGCAGCCCCAGTCTCTGTGCCTCTGTGCGAGCAGTGCCATGGGCAGATGAGGCTGAACAACAGGTTTCCAGGCTAGCTCTTTCTGGCTGCGAGCTATCTGCAGATGTTCGCATTTTCAGAGCAGGACTGCCTGAGGCACCCGGCATGGACCCCCAAAGATACGTTTGAAGTTTGAGGTGGCAAGACAAGCAAGCAGCCCCAGTCTCTGTGCCTCTGTGCGAGCAGTGCCATGGGCAGATGAAGCTGAGCATCAGCTTTCCAGGCTAGCTCTTTCTGGCTGCGAGCTATCTGCAGACGTTCGCATTTTCAGAGCAGGGCTGCCGGAGGTCCCCTGCACGGAAGCGCAAAGCTACGTTTGAAGTTTGAGGGGGCAAGACAAGCAAGCAGCCCCAGTCTCTGTGCCTGTGTGCGAGCAGTGTCACGGGCAGATGAGTCTGAGCAACAGCTTTCCAGGCTAGCTCTTTCTGGCTGCGAGCTATCTGCAGACATTCGCATTTTCAGAGCAGGGCTGCCGGAGTTGTCCGGCATGGACCGCCTAAGCTACTTTTGAAGTTTGAGGGGGCAATACAAGCAAGCAGCCCCAGTCTCTGTGCCTCTGTGCGATCAGTGCCATGGGCAGATGAGGCTGAGCAACAGCTTTCCAGTCTAGCTCTTTCTGCCTGCGAGCTATCTGCAGACATTCGCATTTTCACAGCAGGGCTGCCGGAGGTACCCATCACGGACTGCCTAAGCTACGTTTGAAGTTTGAGGGGGCAAGACAAGCAAGCACCCCCAGTCTCTGTGCCTCTGTGCGAGAAGTGCCATGGACAGATGAGGCTGAGCAACAGCTTTCCAGGCTAGCTCTTTCTGGCTGCGAGCTATCTGCAGACATTCGCATTTTCAGACCAGGGCTACCGGAGGTGTCCGGCATGGACCGCCTAAGCTACGTTTGAAGTTTGAGGGGGCAATACAAGCAAGCAGCCCCAATCTCTGTGCCTCTGTGCGAGCAGTGCCATGGGCATATGAGGCAGAGCAACAGCTTTCCAGGCTAGCTCTTTCTGGCTGCGAGCTATCTGCAGACATTCGCATTTTCAGAGCAGGGCTGGTGGAGGCCCCCTGCACGGACCCCCAAAGCTACTTTTGAAGTTTGAGGTGGCAAGACAAGCAAGCAGCCCCAGTCTCTGTGCCTCTGTGCGAGCAGTGCCATGGGCATATGAGGCTGAGCAACAGCTTTCCAGGCTAGCTCTTTCTGGCTGCGAGCTATCTGCAGACATTCGCATTTTCAGAGCAGGGCTGCCAGAGGTGTCCGGCATGGACCGCCTAAGCTACGTTTGAAGTTTGAGGGGGCAATACAAGCAAGCAGCCCCAATCTCTGTGCCTCTGTGCGAGCAGTGCCATGGGCAGATGAGGCTGAGCAACAGCTTTCCAGGCTAGCTCTTTCTGCCTGCGAGCTATCTGCAGACGTTCGCATTTTCAGAGCAGGGATGCCGGACGACCACTGCACGGACCGCCTAAGCTGCCTTTGAAGTTTGAAGGGGCAAGACAAGCAAGCAGCCCCAGTCTCTGTGCCTCTGTGCGAGCAGTGCCATGGGCAGATGAGGCTGAACAACAGGTTTCCAGGCTAGCTCTTTCTGGCTGCGAGCTATCTGCAGATGTTCGCATTTTCAGAGCAGGACTGCCTGAGGCACCCGGCATGGACCCCCAAAGATACGTTTGAAGTTTGAGGTGGCAAGACAAGCAAGCAGCCCCAGTCTCTGTGCCTCTGTGCGAGCAGTGCCATGGGCAGATGAAGCTGAGCATCAGCTTTCCAGGCTAGCTCTTTCTGGCTGCGAGCTATCTGCAGACGTTCGCATTTTCAGAGCAGGGCTGCGAAAGGAGCCTGGCTGGGACACCAACTTTCCCAGGCTACGTTTGAAGTTTGAGGTGACAAGACAAGCAAGCAGCCCCATTCTTTGTGCCTCTATGCGAGCAGTGCCATGGGCAGATGAGGCTGAGCAACAGCTTTCCAGGCTAGCCCCTTCTGGCTGCCAGCTATCTGCAGACGTTCGCACTTTCGGAGCAGGGCTGCGAAAGGAGCCTGGCAGGGACACCACCATTCCCAGCATGCGTTTGAAGTTTGAAGTGGCAAGATAAGCAAGCAGCCCCATTCTCTGTGCCTCTATGCGAACAGTGCCATGGACAGATGAGGCTGAGCAACAGCTTTCCAGGCTAGCCTTTACTGGCTGCCAGCTATCTGCAGACGTTCGCACTTTCGGAGCAGGGCTGTGATAGGAGCCTGGCAGGGACACCACCATTCCCAGCATGCGTTTGAAGTTTCAAGTGGCAAGACAAGCAAGCAGCCCCATTCTCTGTGCCTGTGTGCGAGCACTGCCATGGGCAGATGAGGCTGAGTAACAGCTTTCCAGGCTAGCCCCTTCTGCCTGCCAGATATCTGCAGACATTCGCACTTTCGGAGCAGGGCTGTGATAGGAGCTTGGCAGGGACACCACCATTCCCAGCATGCGTTTGAAGTTTCAAGTGGCAAGATAAGCAAGCAGCCCCATTCTCTGTGACTCTGTGCGAGCACTGCCATGGGCAGATGAGGCTGAGCAACACCTTTCCAGGCTAGCCCCTTCTGGCTGCCAGCTATCTGCAGACGTTCGCACTTTCGGAGCAGGGCTGTGATAGGAGCCTGGCAGGGACAACACCATTCCCAGCATGCGTTTGAAGTTTGAGGTGGCAAGACAAGCAAGCAGCCCCATTCTCTGTGCCTCTGTGCGAGCACTGCCATGGGCAGATGAGGCTGAGCAACAGCTTTCCAGGCTAGCCTTTACTGGCTGCCAGCTATCTGCAGACGTTCGCACTTTCGGAGCAGGGCTGTGATTGGAGCCTGGCAGGGACACCACCATTCCCAGCATGCGTTTGAAGTTTGAGGTGGCAAGACAAGCAAGCAGCCCCATTCTCTGTACCTCTGTGCGAGCACTGCCATGGGCAGATGAGGCTGAGCAACAGCTTTCCAGGCTAGCCCCTTCTGGCTGCCAGATATCTGCAGACATTCGCACTTTCGGAGCAGGACTGCGAATTTAGACTGGCAGGCACACCCTCCAATCCCAGGCTACGTTTGAAGTTTGAGGTGGCAAGACAAGCAAGCAGCCCCATTCTCTGTGCCTCTGTGCGAGCACTGCCATGGGCAGATGAGGCTGAGCAACAGCTTTCCAGGCTAGCCCCTTCTGGCTGCCAGCTATCTGCAGACGTTCGCATTTTCGGAGCAGGGCTGTGATAGGAGCCTGGCAGGGACACCACCATTCCCAGCATGCGTTTGAAGTTTCAAGTGGCAAGATAAGCAAGCAGCCCCATTCTCTGTGCCTCTATGCGAACAGTGCCATGGGCAGATGAGGCTGAGCAACAGCTTTCCAGGCTAGCCCCTTCTGCCTGCCAGCTACCTGCAGACATTCGCACTTTCGGAGCAGGGCTGCGAAAGGAGCCTGGCAGGGACACCAACTTTCCCAGGCTACGTTTGAAGTTTGAGGTGGCAAGACAAGCAAGCAGCCCCATTCTCTGTGCCTCTGTGCGAGCACTGCCATGGGCAGATGAGGCTGAGCAACAGCTTTCCAGGCTAGCCCCTTCTGGCTGCCAGATATCTGCAGACGTTCGCACTTTCGGAGCAGGGCTGCGAAAGGAGCCTGGCAGGGACACCAACTTTCCCAGGCTACGTTTGAAGTTTGAGGTGGCAAGACAAGCAAGCAGCCCCATTCTCTGTGCCTCTGTGCGAGCACTGCCATGGGCAGATGAGGCTGAGCAACAGCTTTCCAGGCTAGCCTTTTCTGGCTGCCAGCTATCTGCAGACATTCGCACTTTCGGAGCAGGGCTGTGATAGGAGCCTGGCAGGGACACCACCATTCCCAGCATGCGTTTGAAGTTTCAAGTGGCAAGACAAGCAAGCAGCCCCATTCTCTGTGCCTCTGTGCGAGCACTGCCATGGGCAGATGAGGCTGAGCAACAGCTTTCCAGGCTAGCCCCTTCTGGCTGCCAGATATCTGCAGACATTCGCACTTTCGGAGCAGGGCTGCGAAAGGAGCCAGGCAGGGACACCAACTTTCCCAGGCTACGTTTGAAGTCTGAGGTGCAAGACAAGCAAGCAGCCCCATTCTCTGTGCCTCTGTGCGAGCACTGCCATGGGCAGATGAGGCTGAGCAACAGCTTTCCAGGCTAGCCCCTTCTGCCTGCCAGCTATCTGCAGACGTTCGCACTTTCGGAGCAGGGCTGCGAAAGGAGCCTGGCAGGGACACCACCATTAGCAGCATGCGTTTGAAGTTTCAAGTGGCAAGACAAGCAAGCAGCCCCATTCTCTGTGCCTCTGTGCGAGCACTGCCATGGGCAGATGAGGCTGAGCAACAGCTTTCCAGGCTAGCCCCTTCTGCCTGCCAGATATCTGCAGACATTCGCACTTTCGGAGCAGGGCTGCGAATTTAGACTGGCAGGCACACCCTCCAATCCCAGGCTACGTTTGAAGTTTGAGGTGGCAAGACAAGCAAGCAGCCCCATTCTCTGTGCCTCTGTGCGAGCACTGCCATGGGCAGATGAGGCTGAGCAACAGCTTTCCAGGCTAGCCCCTTCTGGCTGCCAGCTATCTGCAGACGTTCGCACTTTCGGAGCAGGGCTGTGATAGGAGCCTGGCAGGGACACCACCATTCCCAGCATGCGTTTGAAGTTTCAAGTGGCAAGATAAGCAAGCAGCCCCATTCTCTGTGCCTCTATGCGAACAGTGCCATGGACAGATGAGGCTGAGCAACAGCTTTCCAGGCTAGCCCCTTCTGCCTGCCAGATATCTGCAGACATTCGCACTTTCGGAGCAGGGCTGCGAAAGGAGCCTGGCTGGGACACCATCTTTCCCAGGCTACGTTTGAAGTTTGAGGTGGCAAGACAAGCAAGCAGCCCCAGTCTCTGTGCCTCTGTGCGAGCACTGCCATGGGCAGATGAGGCTGAGCAACAGCTTTCCAGGCTAGCCCCTTCTGGCTGCCAGCTATCTGCAGACGTTCGCACTTTCGGAGCAGGGCTGTGATAGGAGCCTGGCAGGGACACCACCATTCCCAGCATGCGTTTGAAGTTTCAAGTGGCAAGATAAGCAAGCAGCCCCATTCTCTGTGCCTCTATGCGAACAGTGCCATGGACAGATGAGGCTGAGCAACAGCTTTCCAGGCTAGCCCCTTCTGGCTGCCAGCTATCTGCAGACATTCGCACTTTCGGAGCAGGGCTGCGAAAGGAGCCTGGCAGGGACGCCAACTTTCCCAGGCTACGTTTGAAGTTTGAGGTGGCAAGACAAGCAAGCAGCCCCATTCTCTGTGCCTCTGTGCGAGCAGTGCCATGGGCAGATGAGGCTGAGCAACAGCTTTCCAGGCTAGCCCCTTCTGGCTGCCAGCTATCTGCAGACGTTCGCATTTCAAGAGCAGGTCTGCGAAAGGAGCCTAGCAGGTACACCATCTTTCCCAGGATACGTTTGAAGTTTGAGGTGGCAAGACAAGCAAGCAGCCCCATTCTCTGTGCCTCTGTGCGAGCACTGCCATGGGCAGATGAGGCTGAGCAACAGCTTTCCAGGCTAGCCTTTTCTGGCTGCCAGCTATCTGCAGACGTTCGCACTTTCGGAGCAGGGCTGTGATAGGAGCCTGGCAGGGACACCACCATTCCCAGCATGCGTTTGAAGTTTCAAGTGGCAAGACAAGCAAGCAGCCCCATTCTCTGTGCCTCTGTGCGAGCACTGCCATGGGCAGATGAGGCTGAGCAACAGCTTTCCAGGCTAGCCCCTTCTGCCTGCCAGATATCTGCAGACATTCGCACTTTCGGAGCAGGGCTGCGAAAGGAGCCTGGCAGGGACACCAACTTTCCCAGGCTACGTTTGAAGTTTGAGGTGGCAAGACAAGCAAGCAGCCCCATTCTCTGTGCCTCTGTGCGAGCACTGCCATGGGCGGATGAGGCTGAGCAACAGCTTTCCAGGCTAGCCCCTTCTGGCTGCCAGCTATCTGCAGACGTTCGCACTTTCGGAGCAGGGCTGCGAAAGGAGCCTGGCTGGGACACCAACTTTCCCAGGCTACGTTTGAAGTTTGAGGTGGCAAGACAAGCAAGCAGCCCCATTCTCTGTGCCTCTGTGCGAGCACTGCCATGGGCAGATGAGGCTGAGCAACAGCTTTCCAGGATAGCCCCTTCTGGCTGCCAGCTATCTGCAGACGTTCGCACTTTCGGAGCAGGGCTGTGATAGGAGCCTGGCAGGGACACCACCATTCCCAGCATGCGTTTGAAGTTTCAAGTGGCAAGATAAGCAAGCAGCCCCATTCTCTGTACCTCTGTGCGAGCACTGCCATGGGCAGATGAGGCTGAGCAACAGCTTTCCAGGCTAGCCTTTACTGGCTGCCAGCTATCTGCAGACGTTCGCACTTTCGGAGCAGGGCTGTGATTGGAGCCTGGCAGGGACACCACCATTCCCAGCATGCGTTTGAAGTTTGAGGTGGCAAGACAAGCAAGCAGCCCCATTCTCTGTACCTCTGTGCGAGCACTGCCATGGGCAGATGAGGCTGAGCAACAGCTTTCCAGGCTAGCCCCTTCTGGCTGCCAGATATCTGCAGACATTCGCACTTTCGGAGCAGGACTGCGAATTTAGACTGGCAGGCACACCCTCCAATCCCAGGCTACGTTTGAAGTTTGAGGTGGCAAGACAAGCAAGCAGCCCCATTCTCTGTGCCTCTGTGCGAGCACTGCCATGGGCAGATGAGGCTGAGCAACAGCTTTCCAGGCTAGCCCCTTCTGGCTGCCAGCTATCTGCAGACGTTCGCATTTTCGGAGCAGGGCTGTGATAGGAGCCTGGCAGGGACACCACCATTCCCAGCATGCGTTTGAAGTTTCAAGTGGCAAGATAAGCAAGCAGCCCCATTCTCTGTGCCTCTATGCGAACAGTGCCATGGGCAGATGAGGCTGAGCAACAGCTTTCCAGGCTAGCCCCTTCTGCCTGCCAGCTACCTGCAGACATTCGCACTTTCGGAGCAGGGCTGCGAAAGGAGCCTGGCAGGGACACCAACTTTCCCAGGCTACGTTTGAAGTTTGAGGTGGCAAGACAAGCAAGCAGCCCCATTCTCTGTGCCTCTGTGCGAGCACTGCCATGGGCAGATGAGGCTGAGCAACAGCTTTCCAGGCTAGCCCCTTCTGGCTGCCAGATATCTGCAGACGTTCGCACTTTCGGAGCAGGGCTGCGAAAGGAGCCTGGCAGGGACACCAACTTTCCCAGGCTACGTTTGAAGTTTGAGGTGGCAAGACAAGCAAGCAGCCCCATTCTCTGTGCCTCTGTGCGAGCACTGCCATGGGCAGATGAGGCTGAGCAACAGCTTTCCAGGCTAGCCTTTTCTGGCTGCCAGCTATCTGCAGACATTCGCACTTTCGGAGCAGGGCTGTGATAGGAGCCTGGCAGGGACACCACCATTCCCAGCATGCGTTTGAAGTTTCAAGTGGCAAGACAAGCAAGCAGCCCCATTCTCTGTGCCTCTGTGCGAGCACTGCCATGGGCAGATGAGGCTGAGCAACAGCTTTCCAGGCTAGCCCCTTCTGGCTGCCAGATATCTGCAGACATTCGCACTTTCGGAGCAGGGCTGCGAAAGGAGCCAGGCAGGGACACCAACTTTCCCAGGCTACGTTTGAAGTCTGAGGTGCAAGACAAGCAAGCAGCCCCATTCTCTGTGCCTCTGTGCGAGCACTGCCATGGGCAGATGAGGCTGAGCAACAGCTTTCCAGGCTAGCCCCTTCTGCCTGCCAGCTATCTGCAGACGTTCGCACTTTCGGAGCAGGGCTGCGAAAGGAGCCTGGCAGGGACACCACCATTAGCAGCATGCGTTTGAAGTTTCAAGTGGCAAGACAAGCAAGCAGCCCCATTCTCTGTGCCTCTGTGCGAGCACTGCCATGGGCAGATGAGGCTGAGCAACAGCTTTCCAGGCTAGCCCCTTCTGCCTGCCAGATATCTGCAGACATTCGCACTTTCGGAGCAGGGCTGCGAATTTAGACTGGCAGGCACACCCTCCAATCCCAGGCTACGTTTGAAGTTTGAGGTGGCAAGACAAGCAAGCAGCCCCATTCTCTGTGCCTCTGTGCGAGCACTGCCATGGGCAGATGAGGCTGAGCAACAGCTTTCCAGGCTAGCCCCTTCTGGCTGCCAGCTATCTGCAGACGTTCGCACTTTCGGAGCAGGGCTGTGATAGGAGCCTGGCAGGGACACCACCATTCCCAGCATGCGTTTGAAGTTTCAAGTGGCAAGATAAGCAAGCAGCCCCATTCTCTGTGCCTCTATGCGAACAGTGCCATGGACAGATGAGGCTGAGCAACAGCTTTCCAGGCTAGCCCCTTCTGCCTGCCAGATATCTGCAGACATTCGCACTTTCGGAGCAGGGCTGCGAAAGGAGCCTGGCTGGGACACCATCTTTCCCAGGCTACGTTTGAAGTTTGAGGTGGCAAGACAAGCAAGCAGCCCCAGTCTCTGTGCCTCTGTGCGAGCACTGCCATGGGCAGATGAGGCTGAGCAACAGCTTTCCAGGCTAGCCCCTTCTGGCTGCCAGCTATCTGCAGACGTTCGCACTTTCGGAGCAGGGCTGTGATAGGAGCCTGGCAGGGACACCACCATTCCCAGCATGCGTTTGAAGTTTCAAGTGGCAAGATAAGCAAGCAGCCCCATTCTCTGTGCCTCTATGCGAACAGTGCCATGGACAGATGAGGCTGAGCAACAGCTTTCCAGGCTAGCCCCTTCTGGCTGCCAGCTATCTGCAGACATTCGCACTTTCGGAGCAGGGCTGCGAAAGGAGCCTGGCAGGGACGCCAACTTTCCCAGGCTACGTTTGAAGTTTGAGGTGGCAAGACAAGCAAGCAGCCCCATTCTCTGTGCCTCTGTGCGAGCAGTGCCATGGGCAGATGAGGCTGAGCAACAGCTTTCCAGGCTAGCCCCTTCTGGCTGCCAGCTATCTGCAGACGTTCGCATTTCAAGAGCAGGTCTGCGAAAGGAGCCTAGCAGGTACACCATCTTTCCCAGGATACGTTTGAAGTTTGAGGTGGCAAGACAAGCAAGCAGCCCCATTCTCTGTGCCTCTGTGCGAGCACTGCCATGGGCAGATGAGGCTGAGCAACAGCTTTCCAGGCTAGCCTTTTCTGGCTGCCAGCTATCTGCAGACGTTCGCACTTTCGGAGCAGGGCTGTGATAGGAGCCTGGCAGGGACACCACCATTCCCAGCATGCGTTTGAAGTTTCAAGTGGCAAGACAAGCAAGCAGCCCCATTCTCTGTGCCTCTGTGCGAGCACTGCCATGGGCAGATGAGGCTGAGCAACAGCTTTCCAGGCTAGCCCCTTCTGCCTGCCAGATATCTGCAGACATTCGCACTTTCGGAGCAGGGCTGCGAAAGGAGCCTGGCAGGGACACCAACTTTCCCAGGCTACGTTTGAAGTTTGAGGTGGCAAGACAAGCAAGCAGCCCCATTCTCTGTGCCTCTGTGCGAGCACTGCCATGGGCGGATGAGGCTGAGCAACAGCTTTCCAGGCTAGCCCCTTCTGGCTGCCAGCTATCTGCAGACGTTCGCACTTTCGGAGCAGGGCTGCGAAAGGAGCCTGGCTGGGACACCAACTTTCCCAGGCTACGTTTGAAGTTTGAGGTGGCAAGACAAGCAAGCAGCCCCATTCTCTGTGCCTCTGTGCGAGCACTGCCATGGGCAGATGAGGCTGAGCAACAGCTTTCCAGGATAGCCCCTTCTGGCTGCCAGCTATCTGCAGACGTTCGCACTTTCGGAGCAGGGCTGTGATAGGAGCCTGGCAGGGACACCACCATTCCCAGCATGCGTTTGAAGTTTCAAGTGGCAAGATAAGCAAGCAGCCCCATTCTCTGTGCCTCTATGCGAACAGTGCCATGGGCAGATGAGGCTGAGCAACAGCTTTCCAGGCTAGCCCCTTCTGCCTGCCAGCTACCTGCAGACATTCGCACTTTCGGAGCAGGGCTGCGAAAGGAGCCTGGCAGGGACACCAACTTTCCCAGGCTACGTTTGAAGTTTGAGGTGGCAAGACAAGCAAGCAGCCCCATTCTCTGTGCCTCTGTGCGAGCACTGCCATGGGCAGATGAGGCTGAGCAACAGCTTTCCAGGCTAGCCCCTTCTGGCTGCCAGATATCTGCAGACGTTCGCACTTTCGGAGCAGGGCTGCGAAAGGAGCCTGGCAGGGACACCAACTTTCCCAGGCTACGTTTGAAGTTTGAGGTGGCAAGACAAGCAAGCAGCCCCATTCTCTGTGCCTCTGTGCGAGCACTGCCATGGGCAGATGAGGCTGAGCAACAGCTTTCCAGGCTAGCCTTTTCTGGCTGCCAGCTATCTGCAGACATTCGCACTTTCGGAGCAGGGCTGTGATAGGAGCCTGGCAGGGACACCACCATTCCCAGCATGCGTTTGAAGTTTCAAGTGGCAAGACAAGCAAGCAGCCCCATTCTCTGTGCCTCTGTGCGAGCACTGCCATGGGCAGATGAGGCTGAGCAACAGCTTTCCAGGCTAGCCCCTTCTGGCTGCCAGATATCTGCAGACATTCGCACTTTCGGAGCAGGGCTGCGAAAGGAGCCAGGCAGGGACACCAACTTTCCCAGGCTACGTTTGAAGTCTGAGGTGCAAGACAAGCAAGCAGCCCCATTCTCTGTGCCTCTGTGCGAGCACTGCCATGGGCAGATGAGGCTGAGCAACAGCTTTCCAGGCTAGCCCCTTCTGCCTGCCAGCTATCTGCAGACGTTCGCACTTTCGGAGCAGGGCTGCGAAAGGAGCCTGGCAGGGACACCACCATTAGCAGCATGCGTTTGAAGTTTCAAGTGGCAAGACAAGCAAGCAGCCCCATTCTCTGTGCCTCTGTGCGAGCACTGCCATGGGCAGATGAGGCTGAGCAACAGCTTTCCAGGCTAGCCCCTTCTGCCTGCCAGATATCTGCAGACATTCGCACTTTCGGAGCAGGGCTGCGAATTTAGACTGGCAGGCACACCCTCCAATCCCAGGCTACGTTTGAAGTTTGAGGTGGCAAGACAAGCAAGCAGCCCCATTCTCTGTGCCTCTGTGCGAGCACTGCCATGGGCAGATGAGGCTGAGCAACAGCTTTCCAGGCTAGCCCCTTCTGGCTGCCAGCTATCTGCAGACGTTCGCACTTTCGGAGCAGGGCTGTGATAGGAGCCTGGCAGGGACACCACCATTCCCAGCATGCGTTTGAAGTTTCAAGTGGCAAGATAAGCAAGCAGCCCCATTCTCTGTGCCTCTATGCGAACAGTGCCATGGACAGATGAGGCTGAGCAACAGCTTTCCAGGCTAGCCCCTTCTGCCTGCCAGATATCTGCAGACATTCGCACTTTCGGAGCAGGGCTGCGAAAGGAGCCTGGCTGGGACACCATCTTTCCCAGGCTACGTTTGAAGTTTGAGGTGGCAAGACAAGCAAGCAGCCCCAGTCTCTGTGCCTCTGTGCGAGCACTGCCATGGGCAGATGAGGCTGAGCAACAGCTTTCCAGGCTAGCCCCTTCTGGCTGCCAGCTATCTGCAGACGTTCGCACTTTCGGAGCAGGGCTGTGATAGGAGCCTGGCAGGGACACCACCATTCCCAGCATGCGTTTGAAGTTTCAAGTGGCAAGATAAGCAAGCAGCCCCATTCTCTGTGCCTCTATGCGAACAGTGCCATGGACAGATGAGGCTGAGCAACAGCTTTCCAGGCTAGCCCCTTCTGGCTGCCAGCTATCTGCAGACATTCGCACTTTCGGAGCAGGGCTGCGAAAGGAGCCTGGCAGGGACGCCAACTTTCCCAGGCTACGTTTGAAGTTTGAGGTGGCAAGACAAGCAAGCAGCCCCATTCTCTGTGCCTCTGTGCGAGCACTGCCATGGGCAGATGAGGCTGAGCAACAGCTTTCCAGGCTAGCCCCTTCTGGCTGCCAGCTATCTGCAGACGTTCGCATTTCAAGAGCAGGTCTGCGAAAGGAGCCTAGCAGGTACACCATCTTTCCCAGGATACGTTTGAAGTTTGAGGTGGCAAGACAAGCAAGCAGCCCCATTCTCTGTGCCTCTGTGCGAGCACTGCCATGGGCAGATGAGGCTGAGCAACAGCTTTCCAGGCTAGCCTTTTCTGGCTGCCAGCTATCTGCAGACGTTCGCACTTTCGGAGCAGGGCTGTGATAGGAGCCTGGCAGGGACACCACCATTCCCAGCATGCGTTTGAAGTTTCAAGTGGCAAGACAAGCAAGCAGCCCCATTCTCTGTGCCTCTGTGCGAGCACTGCCATGGGCAGATGAGGCTGAGCAACAGCTTTCCAGGCTAGCCCCTTCTGCCTGCCAGATATCTGCAGACATTCGCACTTTCGGAGCAGGGCTGCGAAAGGAGCCTGGCAGGGACACCAACTTTCCCAGGCTACGTTTGAAGTTTGAGGTGGCAAGACAAGCAAGCAGCCCCATTCTCTGTGCCTCTGTGCGAGCACTGCCATGGGCGGATGAGGCTGAGCAACAGCTTTCCAGGCTAGCCCCTTCTGGCTGCCAGATATCTGCAGACGTTCGCACTTTCGGAGCAGGGCTGCGAAAGGAGCCTGGCTGGGACACCAACTTTCCCAGGCTACGTTTGAAGTTTGAGGTGGCAAGACAAGCAAGCAGCCCCATTCTCTGTGCCTCTGTGCGAGCACTGCCATGGGCAGATGAGGCTGAGCAACAGCTTTCCAGGATAGCCCCTTCTGGCTGCCAGCTATCTGCAGACGTTCGCACTTTCGGAGCAGGGCTGTGATAGGAGCCTGGCAGGGACACCACCATTCCCAGCATGCGTTTGAAGTTTCAAGTGGCAAGATAAGCAAGCAGCCCCATTCTCTGTGCCTCTATGCGAGCAGTGCCATGGGCAGATGAGGCTGAGCAACAGCTTTCCAGGCTAGCCCCTTCTGGCTGCCAGCTATCTGCAGACGTTCGCACTTTCGGAGCAGGGCTGTGATAGGAGCCTGGCAGGGACACCACCATTCCCAGCATGCGTTTGAAGTTTGAAGTGGCAAGACAAGCAAGCAGCCCCATTCTCTGTGCCTCTGTGCGAGCAGTGCCATGGACAGATGAGGCTGAGCAACAGCTTTCCAGGCTAGCCCCTTCTGGCTGCCAGCTATCTGCAGACGTTCGCACTTTCGGAGCAGGGCTGCGAAAGGAGCCTAGCAGGTACACCATCTTTCCCAGGATACGTCTGAAGTTTCAGGTGGCAAGACAAGCAAGCAGCCCCATTCTCTGTGCCTCTGTGCGAGCACTGCCATGGGCAGATGAGGCTGAGCAACAGCTTTCCAGGCTAGCCCCTTCTGGCTGCCAGCTATCTGCAGACGTTCGCACTTTCGGAGCAGGGCTGCGAAAGGAGCCTGGCTGGGACACCAACTTTCCCAGGCTACGTTTGAAGTTTGAGGTGACAAGACAAGCAAGCAGCCCCATTCTCTGTGCCTCTGTGCGAGCACTGCCATGGGCAGATGAGGCTGAGCAACAGCTTTCCAGGCTAGCCTTTTCTGGCTGCCAGCTATCTGCAGACGTTCGCACTTTCGGAGCAGGGCTGCGAAAGGAGCCTGGCTGGGACACCAACTTTCCCAGGCTACGTTTGAAGTTTGAGGTGACATAACAAGCAAGCAGCCCCATTCTCTGTGCCTCTGTGCGAGCACTGCCATGGGCAGATGAGGCTGAGCAACAGCTTTCCAGGCTAGCCCCTTCTGGCTGCCAGCTATCTGCAGACGTTCGCACTTTCGGAGCAGGGCTGTGATAGGAGCCTGGCAGGGACACCACCATTCCCAGCATGCGTTTGAAGTTTCAAGTGGCAAGATAAGCAAGCAGCCCCATTCTCTGTGCCTCTGTGCGAGCACTGCCATGGGCAGATGAGGCTGAGCAACAGCTTTCCAGGCTAGCCCCTTTCTGCCTCCCAGCTATCTGCAGACGTTCGCACTTTCGGAGCAGGGCTGCGAAAGGAGCCTGGCTGGGACACCAACTTTCCCAGGCAACGTTTGAAGTTTGAGGTGGCAAGACAAGCAAGCAGCCCCATTCTCTGTGCCTCTGTGCGAGCACTGCCATGGGCAGATGAGGCTGAGCAACAGCTTTCCAGGCTAGCCTTTTCTGGCTGCCAGCTATCTGCAGACGTTCGCACTTTCGGAGCAGGGCTGTGATAGGAGCCTGGCAGGGACACCACCATTCCCAGCATGCGTTTGAAGTTTCAAGTGGCAAGATAAGCAAGCAGCCCCATTCTCTGTGCCTCTGTGCGAACAGTGCCATGGGCAGATGAGGCTGAGCAACAGCTCTCCAGGCCAGCTCCTTCTGGCTGCCAGCTATCTCCAGACGTTCGCATTTCAAGAGCAGGTCTGCGAAAGGAGCCTAGCAGGTACACCATATTTCCCAGGTTACGTTTGAAGTTTGAGGTGGCAAGACAAGCAAGCAGCCCCAGTCTCTGGGCCTCTGTGCGAGCAGTGCCATGGGCAGATGAGGCTGAGCAACAGCTTTCCAGGCTAGCCCCTTCTGGCTGCCAGATATCTGCAGACGTTCGCACTTTCGGAGCAGGGCTGTGATAGGAGCCTGGCAGGGACACCACCATTCCCAGCATGCGTTTGAAGTTTCAAGTGGCAAGACAAGCAAGCAGCCCCATTCTCTGTGCCTCTGTGCGAGCACTGCCATGGGCAGATGAGGCTGAGCAACAGCTTTCCAGGCTAGCCCCTTCTGCCTGCCGGATATCTGCAGACATTCGCACTTTCGGAGCAGGGCTGCGAAAGGAGCCTGGCAGGGACACCACCATTCCCAGCATGCGTTTGAAGTTTCAAGTGGCAAGACAAGCAAGCAGCCCCATTCTCTGTGCCTCTGTGCGAGCACTGCCATGGGCAGATGAGGCTGAGCAACAGCTTTCCAGGCTAGCCCCTTCTGCCTGCCAGATATCTGCAGACGTTCGCACTTTCGGAGCAGGGCTGCGAAAGGAGCCTGGCAGGGACACCACCATTCCCAGCATGCGTTTGAAGTTTGAAGTGGCAAGATAAGCAAGCAGCCCCATTCTCTGTGCCTCTATGCGAGCAGTGCCATGGACAGATGAGGCTGAGCAACAGCTTTCCAGGCTAGCCCCTTCTGGCTGCCAGCTATCTGCAGACGTTCGCACTTTCGGAGCAGGGCTGCCAAAGGAGCCTAGCAGGTACACCATCTTTCCCAGGCTACGTTTCAAGTTTCAGGTGGCAAGACAAGCAAGCAGCCCCATCCTCTGTGCCTCTGTGCGAGCACTGCCATGGGCAGATGAGGCTGAGCAACAGCTTTCCAGGCTAGCCCCTTCTGGCTGCCAGCTATCTGCAGACATTCGCACTTTCGGAGCAGGGCTGTGATAGGAGCCTGGCAGGGACACCACCATTCCCAGCATGCGTTTGAAGTTTCAAGTGGCAAGATAAGCAAGCAGCCCCATTCTCTGTGCCTCTGTGCGAACAGTGCCATGGGCAGATGAGGCTGAGCATCAGCTCTCCAGGCTAGCCCCTTCTGGCTGCCAGCTATCTGCAGACGTTCGCATTTCAAGAGCAGGGCTGCGAAAGGAGCCTAGCAGGTACACCATATTTCCCAGGTTACGTTTGAAGTTTGAGGTGGCAAGACAAGCAAGCAGCCCCAGTCTCTGGGCCTCTGTGCGAGCAGTGCCATGGGCAGATGAGGCTGAGCAACAGCTTTCCAGGCTAGCCCCTTCTGGCTGCCAGCTATCTGCAGACGTTCGCACTTTCGGAGCAGGGCTGTGATAGGAGCCTGGCAGGGACACCACCATTCCCAGCATGCGTTTGAAGTTTCAAGTGGCAAGACAAGCAAGTAGCCCCATTCTCTGTGCCTCTGTGCGAGCACTGCCATGGGCAGATGAGGCTGAGCAACAGCTTTCCAGGCTAGCCCCTTCTGCCTGCCAGATATCTGCAGACATTCGCACTTTCGGAGCAGGGCTGCGAAAGGAGCCTGGCAGGGACACCACCATTCCCAGCATGCGTTTGAAGTTTCAAGTGGCAAGATAAGCAAGCAGCCCCATTCTCTGTGCCTCTATGCGAGCACTGACATGGGCAGATGAGGCTGAGCAACAGCTTTCCAGGCTAGCCCCTTCTGGCTGCCAGCTATCTGCAGACGTTCGCACTTTCGGAGCAGGGCTGTGATAGGAGCCTGGCAGGGACACCACCATTCCCAGCATGCGTTTGAAGTTTGAAGTGGCAAGATAAGCAAGCAGCCCCATTCTCTGTGCCTCTATGCGAACAGTGCCATGGACAGATGAGGCTGAGCAACAGCTTTCCAGGCTAGCCCCTTCTGGCTGCCAGCTATCTGCAGACGTTCGCACTTTCGGAGCAGGGCTGCGAAAGGAGCCTAGCAGGTACACCATCTTTCCCAGGCTACGTTTCAAGTTTCAGGTGGCAAGACAAGCAAGCAGCCCCATCCTCTGTGCCTCTGTGCGAGCACTGCCATGGGCAGATGAGGCTGAGCAACAGCTTTCCAGGCTAGCCCCTTCTGGCTGCCAGCTATCTGCAGACGTTCGCACTTTCGGAGCAGGGCTGCGAAAGGAGCCTGGCTGGGACACCAACTTTCCCAGGCTACGTTTGAAGTTTGAGGTGGCAAGACAAGCAAGCAGCCCCATTCTCTGTGCCTCTGTGCGAGCACTGCCATGGGCAGATGAGGCTGAGCAACAGCTTTCCAGGCTAGCCCCTTCTGGCTGCCAGCTATCTGCAGACGTTCGCACTTTCGGAGCAGGGCTGCGAAAGGAGCCTGACTGGGACACCAACTTTCCCAGGCTACGTTTGAAGTTTGAGGTGACAAGACAAGCAAGCAGCCCCATTCTCTGTGCCTCTGTGCGAGCACTGCCATGGGCAGATGAGGCTGAGCAACAGCTTTCCAGGCTAGCCCCTTCTGGCTGCCAGCTATCTGCAGACGTTCGCACTTTCAGAGCAGGGCTGTGATAGGAGCCTGGCAGGGACACCACCATTCCCAGCATGCGTTTGAAGTTTCAAGTGGCAAGATAAGCAAGCAGCCCCATTCTCTGTGCCTCTGTGCGAACAGTGCCATGGGCAGATGAGGCTGAGCAAGAGCTCTCCAGGCTAGCCCCTTCTGGCTGCCAGCTATCTCCAGACGTTCGCATTTCAAGAGCAGGGCTGCGAAAGGAGCCTAGCAGGTACACCATATTTCCCAGGTTACGTTTGAAGTTTGAGGTGGCAAGACAAGCAAGCAGCCCCAGTCTCTGGGCCTCTGTGCGAGCAGTGCCATGGGCAGATGAGGCTGAGCAACAGCTTTCCAGGCTAGCCCCTTCTGGCTGCCAGCTATCTGCAGACGTTCGCACTTTCGGAGCAGGGCTATGATAGGAGCCTGGCAGGGACACCACCATTCCCAGCATGCGTTTGAAGTTTCAAGTGGCAAGACAAGCAAGCAGCCCCATTCTCTGTGCCTCTGTGCGAGCACTGCCATGGGCAGATGAGGCTGAGCAACAGCTTTCCAGGCTAGCCCCTTCTGCCTGCCAGATATCTGCAGACATTCGCACTTTCGGAGCAGGGCTGCGAAAGGAGCCTGGCATTGACACAAACTTTCCCAGGCTACGTTTGAAGTTTGAGGTGGCAAGACAAGCAAGCAGCCCCATTCTCTGTGCCTCTGTGCGAGCACTGCCATGGGCAGATGAGGCTGAGCAACAGCTTTCCAGGCTAGCCCCTTCTGGCTGCCAGATATCTGCAGACGTTCGCACTTACGGAGCAGGGCTGCGAAAGGAGCCTGGCAGGGACACCAACTTTCCCAGGCTACGTTTGAAGTTTGAGGTGGCAAGACAAGCAAGCAGCCTCATTCTCTGTGCCTCTGTGCGAGCACTGACATGGGCAGATGAGGCTGAGCAACAGCTTTCCAGGATAGCCCCTTCTGGCTGTCAGCTATCTGCAGACGTTCGCACTTTCGGAGCAGGGCTGTGATAGGAGAATGGCAGAGACACCACCATTCCCAGCATGCGTTTGAAGTTTCAAGTGGCAAGATAAGCAAGCAGCCCCATTCTCTGTGCCTCTATGCGAGCAGTGCCATGGGCAGATGAGGCTGAGCAACAGCTTTCCAGGCTAGCCCCTTCTGGCTGCCAGCTATCTGCAGACGTTCGCACTTTCGGAGCAGGGCTGTGATAGGAGCCTGGCAGGGACACCACCATTCCCAGCATGCGCTTGAAGTTTGAAGTGGCAAGATAAGCAAGCAGTCCCATTCTCTGTGCCTCTGTGCGAACAGTACCATGGACAGATGAGGCTGAGCAACAGCTTTCCAGGCTAGCCCCTTCTGGCTGCCAGCTATCTGCAGACGTTCGCACTTTCGGAGCAGGGCTGCGAAAGGAGCCTAGCAGGTACACCATCTTTCCCAGGCTACGTTTGAAGTTTCAGGTGGCAAGACAAGCAAGCAGCCCCATCCTCTGTGCCTCTGTGCGAGCACTGCCATGGGCAGATGAGGCTGAGCAACAGCTTTCCAGGCTAGCCCCTTCTGGCTGCCAGCTATCTGCAGACGTTCGCACTTTCTGAGCAGGGCTGCGAAAGGAGCCTGGCTGGGACACCAACTTTCCCAGGCTACGTTTGAAGTTTGAGGTGACAAGACAAGCAAGCAGCCCCATTCTCTGTGCCTCTGTGCGAGCACTGGCATGGGCAGATGAGGCTGAGCAACAGCTTTCCAGGCTAGCCCCTTCTGGCTGCCAGCTATCTGCAGACGTTCGCACTTTCGGAGCAGGGCTGTGATAGGAGCCTGGCAGGGACACCACCATTCCCAGCATGCGTTTGAAGTTTCAAGTGGCAAGATAAGCAAGCAGCCCCATTCTCTGTGCCTCTGTGCGAGCACTGCCATGGGCAGATGAGGCTGAGCAACAGCTTTCCAGGCTAGCCCCTTTCTGCCTGCCAGCTATCTGCAGACGTTCGCACTTTCGGAGCAGGGCTGCGAAAGGAGCCTGGCTGGGACACCAACTTTCCCAGGCTACGTTTGAAGTTTGAGGTGGCAAGACAAGCAAGCAGCCCCATTCTCTGTGCCTCTGTGCGAGCACTGCCATGGGCAGATGAGGCTGAGCAACAGCTTTCCAGGCTAGCCCCTTCTGGCTGCCAGCTATCTGCAGACATTCGCACTTTCGGAGCAGGGCTGTGATAGGAGCCTGGCAGGGACACCACCATTCCCAGCATGCGTTTGAAGTTTCAAGTGGCAAGATAAGCAAGCAGCCCCATTCTCTGTGCCTCTGTGCGAGCACTGCCATGGGCAGATGAGGCTGAGCAACAGCTTTCCAGGCTAGCCCCTTCTGCCTGCCAGATATCTGCAGACATTCGCACTTTCGGAGCAGGGCTGCGAAAGGAGCCTGGCATTGACACAAACTTTCCCAGGCTATGTTTGAAGTTTGAGGTGGCAAGACAAGCAAGCAGCCCCATTCTCTGTGCCTCTGTGCGAGCACTGCCATGGGCAGATGAGGCTGAGCAACAGCTTTCCAGGCTAGCCCCTTCTGGCTGCCAGATATCTGCAGACGTTCGCACTTACGGAGCAGGGCTGCGAAAGGAGCCTGGCAGGGACACCAACTTTCCCAGGCTACGTTTGAAGTTTGAGGTGGCAAGACAAGCAAGCAGCCTCATTCTCTGTGCCTCTGTGCGAGCACTGACATGGGCAGATGAGGCTGAGCAACAGCTTTCCAGGATAGCCCCTTCTGGCTGTCAGCTATCTGCAGACGTTCGCACTTTCGGAGCAGGGCTGTGATAGGAGCCTGGCAGGGACACCACCATTCCCAGCATGCGTTTGAAGTTTCAAGTGGCAAGATAAGCAAGCAGCCCCATTCTCTGTGCCTCTATGCGAGCAGTGCCATGGGCAGATGAGGCTGAGCAACAGCTTTCCAGGCTAGCCCCTTCTGGCTGCCAGCTATCTGCAGACGTTCGCACTTTCGGAGCAGGGCTGTGATAGGAGCCTGGCAGGGACACCACCATTCCCAGCATGCGCTTGAAGTTTGAAGTGGCAAGATAAGCAAGCAGTCCCATTCTCTGTGCCTCTGTGCGAACAGTACCATGGACAGATGAGGCTGAGCAACAGCTTTCCAGGCTAGCCCCTTCTGGCTGCCAGCTATCTGCAGACGTTCGCACTTTCGGAGCAGGGCTGCGAAAGGAGCCTAGCAGGTACACCATCTTTCCCAGGCTACGTTTGAAGTTTCAGGTGGCAAGACAAGCAAGCAGCCCCATCCTCTGTGCCTCTGTGCGAGCACTGCCATGGGCAGATGAGGCTGAGCAACAGCTTTCCAGGCTAGCCCCTTCTGGCTGCCAGCTATCTGCAGACGTTCGCACTTTCTGAGCAGGGCTGCGAAAGGAGCCTGGCTGGGACACCAACTTTCCCAGGCTACGTTTGAAGTTTGAGGTGACAAGACAAGCAAGCAGCCCCATTCTCTGTGCCTCTGTGCGAGCACTGCCATGGGCAGATGAGGCTGAGCAACAGCTTTCCAGGCTAGCCCCTTCTGGCTGCCAGCTATCTGCAGACGTTCGCACTTTCGGAGCAGGGCTGTGATAGGAGCCTGGCAGGGACACCACCATTCCCAGCATGCGTTTGAAGTTTCAAGTGGCAAGATAAGCAAGCAGCCCCATTCTCTGTGCCTCTGTGCGAGCACTGCCATGGGCAGATGAGGCTGAGCAACAGCTTTCCAGGCTAGCCCCTTTCTGGCTGCCAGCTATCTGCAGACGTTCGCACTTTCGGAGCAGGGCTGCGAAAGGAGCCTGGCTGGGACACCAACTTTCCCAGGCTACGTTTGAAGTTTGAGGTGGCAAGACAAGCAAGCAGCCCCATTCTCTGTGCCTCTGTGCGAGCACTGCCATGGGCAGATGAGGCTGAGCAACAGCTTTCCAGGCTAGCCCCTTCTGGCTGCCAGCTATCTGCAGACATTCGCACTTTCGGAGCAGGGCTGTGATAGGAGCCTGGCAGGGACACCACCATTCCCAGCATGCGTTTGAAGTTTCAAGTGGCAAGATAAGCAAGCAGCCCCATTCTCTGTGCCTCTGTGTGAACAGTGCCATGGGCAGATGAGGCTGAGCAACAGCTTTCCAGGCTAGCCCCTTCTGGCTGCCAGCTATCTGCAGACGTTCGCACTTTCGGAGCAGGGCTGTGATAGGAGCCTGGCAGGGACACCACCATTCCCAGCATGCGTTTGAAGTTTGAAGTGGCAAGATAAGCAAGCAGCCCCATTCTCTGTGCCTCTATGCGAACAGTGCCATGGACAGATAAGGCTGAGCAACAGCTTTCCAGGCTAGCCCCTTCTGGCTGCCAGCTATCTGCAGACGTTCGCACTTTCGGAGCAGGGCTGCGAAAGGAGCCTAGCAGGTACACCATCTTTCCCAGGCTACGTTTCAAGTTTCAGGTGGCAAGACAAGCAAGCAGTCCCATCCTCTGTGCCTCTGTGCGAGCACTGCCATGGGCAGATGAGGCTGAGCAACAGCTTTCCAGGCTAGCCCCTTCTGGCTGCCAGCTATCTGCAGACGTTCGCACTTTCGGAGCAGGGCTGCGAAAGGAGCCTGGCTGGGACACCAACTTTCCCAGGCTACGTTTGAAGTTTGAGGTGACAAGACAAGCAAGCAGCCCCATTCTCTGTGCCTCTGTGCGAGCACTGCCATGGGCAGATGAGGCTGAGCAACAGCTTTCCAGGCTAGCCCCTTCTGGCTGCCAGCTATCTGCAGACGTTCGCACTTTCGGAGCAGGGCTGTGATAGGAGCCTGGCAGGGACACCACCATTCCCAGCATGCGTTTGAAGTTTCAAGTGGCAAGATAAGCAAGCAGCCCCATTCTCTGTGCCTCTGTGCGAGCACTGCCATGGGCAGATGAGGCTGAGCAACAGCTTTCCAGGCTAGCCCCTTTCTGGCTGCCAGCTATCTGCAGACGTTCGCACTTTCGGAGCAGGGCTGCGAAAGGAGCCTGGCTGGGACACCAACTTTCCCAGGCTACGTTTGAAGTTTGAGGTGGCAAGACAAGCAAGCAGCCCCAGTCTCTGGGCCTCTGTGCGAGCAGTGCCATGGGCAGATGAGGCTGAGCAACAGCTTTCCAGGCTAGCCCCTTCTGGCTGCCAGCTATCTGCAGACGTTCGCACTTTCGGAGCAGGGCTGTGATAGGAGCCTGGCAGGGACACCACCATTCTCAGCATGCGTTTGAAGTTTGAAGTGGCAAGACAAGCAAGCAGCCCCATCCTCTGTGCCTCTGTGTGAGCACTGCCATGGGCAGATGAGGCTGAGCAACAGCTTTCCAGGCTAGCCCCTTCTGGCTGCCAGCTATCTGCAGACGTTCGCACTTTCGGAGCAGGGCTGCGAAAGGAGCCTGGCTGGGACACCAACTTTCCCAGGCTACGTTTGAAGTTTCAAGTGGCAAGACAAGCAAGCAGCCCCATTCTCTGTGCCTCTGTGCGAGCACTGCCATGGGCAGATGAGGCTGAGCAACAGCTTTCCAGGCTAGCCCCTTCTGCCTGCCAGATATCTGCAGACATTCGCACTTTCGGAGCAGGGCTGCGAAAGGAGCCTGGCAGGGACACCACCATTCCCAGCATGCGTTTGAAGTTTCAAGTGGCAAGATAAGCAAGCAGCCCCATTCTCTGTGCCTCTATGCGAGCACTGACATGGGCAGATGAGGCTGAGCAACAGCTTTCCAGGCTAGCCCCTTCTGGCTGCCAGCTATCTGCAGACGTTCGCACTTTCGGAGCAGGGCTGTGATAGGAGCCTGGCAGGGACACCACCATTCCCAGCATGCGTTTGAAGTTTGAAGTGGCAAGATAAGCAAGCAGCCCCATTCTCTGTGCCTCTATGCGAACAGTGCCATGGACAGATGAGGCTGAGCAACAGCTTTCCAGGCTAGCCCCTTCTGGCTACCAGCTATCTGCAGACGTTCGCACTTTCGGAGCAGGGCTGCGAAAGGAGCCTAGCAGGTACACCATCTTTCCCAGGCTACGTTTCAAGTTTCAGGTGGCAAGACAAGCAAGCAGCCCCATCCTCTGTGCCTCTGTGCGAGCACTGCCATGGGCAGATGAGGCTGAGCAACAGCTTTCCAGGCTAGCCCCTTCTGGCTGCCAGCTATCTCCAGACGTTCGCACTTTCGGAGCAGGGCTGCGAAAGGAGCCTGGCTGGGACACCAACTTTCCCAGGCTACGTTTGAAGTTTGAGGTGACAAGACAAGCAAGCAGCCCCATTCTCTGTG